>NC_137541.1:58085360-58390300 GCF_963082525.1 Nesoenas mayeri | reverse complement strand
CCTCTCCTGATCCATTCTTTAAAAATTCTTCACCTTAATTTCTTGTGATGTTTCCATCTCCTGAAAGAGGAGCTGCTCTTGCTCTGGATAGAGAAGTGAGGGAAGCTGCAATCAGGCAGGAGCTGCCTGTGTCCTCCCTGATCTCTTCATTTTACAGCAGCAGACATTTCAGAAAAGTTTCTTCCCTGGGAGATGTGCAGGGATATAAATGTTCCCCTTTGCCTGGGAATGGAAGCTTTAAATAGATGGGTTGTCTCCATCTTTTGCAAAGAGGTAGGTTTCACAGATGGATTGACTGCTGGATGCACGACAGCTAGCTGAGACAGAAGCCCAAGTTGTGTCCAGAATAGTCTTTTTCATAGCGGGAGACCAGACTTAAATAAAGCCTTGCCTGTACCCCTGTGGGGCCACCAGAGGAGCTGGGTGTGGTCGGTAGAAAACTGTGCAAAGTAGCTCTCCGCTGGCATAAAGCTGGTGAAGGTGCGTGCTCTGCCCCTGCTCTAGAACTTTTATTAATGAAGGCATCAGGGATGACAGTAATTTATTGCCCAAAAAGGGGCATGGTGGTAAAGAAAAATGTATTGAGCTGCCTTCTGCTGCAATAAGGCAGTGTCAGTCTGTACTTGGTCTGGCTGGCTGCAAAGAGATGCCTGGTTTTGGCTGCTCCTCATCATTGTGTCTGCATGTGGTACCTTTCCACTTGCTCTGCAATAAGTTCTTTGCTTGTCTTCCCTTCCTCCATTCTGTGGGATGTTTGTTTAAAACAAACAAAAAAACCCAAACCGAATGTGTTAGACATGATGGGGAGGATTGCTAATGGATGACTACATCTGGGGACCAAAAAGACTGATGGCAGAGAAACAGAGCAAGGGAGGAGCATCGTGTGCTGCTCAGCACAAAGGCTGCCACACATTTTGTCAGGGTCAGTGGCTTCATTTCTGGTTGCAATATATCATGGCAATCCTGGACGATGTAAAAATGCTGGAACAGACTGAACTGAGAGACGTGGTAATGTCACACTAGGGACTGTTACATGGCCAGTTCTGTATCTGACTGGGTAAAGGGCTGTTTTCTGGCCAGTCAGAGGTTAAAAGAAGTGTGCATGCAGGTGCCCATGCTCATTCTGATATCGAGAAGCAGCAAAAATTGGAGACAAATCTAATTCTGTGCAGTCTTGAAGACCTGAGTGTAATTCATGGGTTATTTGAAATATTCTTTTCTATCCTCAGCATTGTCTCAGACCTCTTAGATGCCAAGTCATCCCCTGTCTCGTTCTCTGGGGAAAGCTGCTTTCCCTTGCTGTTTCTGGGCCTGGCAAGCAGCCTCCTCATCCCTCAGAAGGGCTCTGCCCTCTGCTGAAGGGGATCAGGTGGGCAGTGTCTTCACTTCTGGTACTTCTACTGGTGTGGGAGGAGGCATTTCAGGAGATCCCAGCTTACACTGTCTGAGAATGGGGTTCTGGCTTCTCAACCCCAAAGGTCCCATCTGGACATCTGAACCCCAGCTTGCCTGGGGAAGGAATGGCCTGCAGGCTGGCTGACCTAGTGCACATCACGTCCAACGGACCTTCCTGGTATCTGAATGAAGACGAACACCTAAGGTGGCCTCATGGCACTGAAATCCTCCAAGAAGCGTTGCTCATTAGGCTGGTCATTTCTCTGCAGCCACAGGGGTGTCTGCAAGCCCTCTCCTGCTCATTAGACCCCCGTCCCCTTGCCCAGCAGGCTGCAAAGCTCCTGGCTGAGATTTTGAGAAGCAGAGTTTAGTCATGTTGAGGAGTGGTTTCTTCTTACCCATAGATGAAAAGGCTCGTGCCTTTCTCTCACAGACTGGAGAAGTGAGATTGCTCCCTGAGGCTTTCGTTAGTGTCCACCATGGGCCACAGCTGTTTCACTGAAGGCAGACGTTGGCACGAGGAGCCCAGGACAATTCTGTGAAGAGGTCTGAAGTCCTTTTTGGCAGTCCTACCCAAAGAGCAGCGATGGTAAATGGCATTTTTGCCATCAGACTCCTCACGAGTGGAGTCCCACAGGGTTCTGTTTTAGTCTTGTCCCATCCCATATTGATGTGCAGCATGTGGAGACCCTTCAGGCTCTGGTAGCACCAGGGTGCATTATGGCTCCTTGTTTGCAGTCCCTGGTTGTTGGGCTTGGACTCCAAAGGATGGAGCTAGGCAGCGCGGTTCACATGCTGACCCTGCTGGTGTGGTCAGAGCCCCCTTACGTTCCAGTCAAATTTAGCTAGAGGTGGCAGCATCGCTGCTGGTGAGAGCAGCAGCCAGCGTGACAGGGTTTGTGCCTGTGCACAGATGGAGAGCCAGAACTTGATCCCCTTTAATTGCTTGCTCAGGCACTTTGTCAGCATTTTGGAGTTACGGCTGGGTTCCCTGATGGTGCTGGGCTCACCCTTTGGGCAGCAAATATCCCTTTTCTTATCTGGCTGGCTGTGAATCTGCATCCTATCTCTGATCCTGACCATGGATATAAGACATTTTTCTCCTGTCTTCCAGCAGTACAAAGGTGAAATTGGGGTCTGTAAGTCCTGGTCTTGAGGAGGCATCTGTGAGAGCTGTGCATCAGTGCCAACATAGACATACCCAAGAACTTAAGTGAATACTTCGCCTCTGTTTTGGGGAAAAAAATAATTAGGTGAAAAGCAAAAATAAATAAAATCAACAAGGTTATGAAAATAGAAAAACAGTAATCAAAAGGAGATCAAATTATGCAGCTTAATGCACTCAAACTGGGGTGACCAGATAACCTCTATCCCAGGGATGAGAAAGAGCTGCCTCCCAAAATCAGAGGGTCAGAGGGAAATATTTTTAACAAAGCCCAGAGTGGTGCCATAATTCTAAGGATTAATAATAGTAATGCCCAACATTTGAAAAGGATGAAAAATCATCCGAGGAAAATTCCAGGCTGTTGGTGCAAGGCCTTCAACTGTTTTTTTCAGCCAAAGACTGATTAAAGACATGTTGTCGAGGGAAAAATGGGATAAAATGTGACACAGATTTTCTAAAGATAGATCTTGCCAGACTAATGTAATAACTTTTTGATAAGATAACTGATTTTCTACCCTAAGGAAATGCAGTAGATTTCATCTATTTGGACTTGAGTGAACAATTTGATGCAGTCCATGCAGTGAGTTATTAGTTAAGATGGGGATTAGTAAAGGAGTTGGAAAGTGAGTAGTCTGTCTTCAAGAGAGGTGGCAAGGGCTGGGTTGGCTGTGGTGGGGTTAGAAGCAGAGATCTTCAGCTCTCCATCTTAAAAACTGGTCTTTTTTTAATTTTCAGAAAGGGCTTTGGCACAAATCTGAGCAGTGTGCTCATGAAGTTAAAATTTGCTGATGCCACGATGCTGAGAGGCATTGTCCTGACAGAGAAAGCTTGGGAAACCATCCAGGGAAAAAGTGGATGACCTTGACGGCTGGGACAAAAGAAATGGGATGAAATGCAGTTTTCCACAAATGGAAACATGTGGAGATTAATTACAAAAATGCATACTGCAGTGCATATGTAACATATACACTATATATACAGTATAATATATACTGTGTGGGGAGCTGAGTATTGGAAAGGTGGTGGTAAAGACTGTAGTGCAGTATTTCATCACAGAATGATTGTGAACCACAGAAGTGGCTTTTTCCTTAGCTGTGAAAAGAGTAAATGCATTTTGAGGATGCATCAGAAGAGGTGTTTCCAGTAGAAGTAGGAAAATATTAGTGCCTCTGTACATAGAAGTGGTAGGAAGTGATGTAGAATTGCAAATCCTGTGTCCGGGTCAAGAAAATATTCACATTGGACCGGGTAGAGAGAAACGGGCTGGTGTGATCTGAGTTTTGACAAAATGTTCTCATGGAGGAAAACTAGAAGAAAGGGGCTCATTCAGCTGAGTGAAGCGGGTGCTGAGGGAACATGTGACTCTTCTCCAGAAATATCAGGAGTAAACACCATGGAAGGAAAAATACACTCTTATTTAAAGAGCAGCACAGACACGGGAATATGTGGATGTTAGTAGGTCATGAGTAAGTTCAAACTTAAAATGTAGATGGATCCAAGCCTTGCTGCAGCATAGGTCTGGCTTTATTAACACTCCAGTCCCATACGTTCCTACAGCTTCTGCCACATCACAGCCTCACCTGGGGCTCTGAGTTGCGTTCACAGCCCCGATTCAGAAAGTTCTCTGGGCAAATGCAGTGCCTGAGTGCCTTTGAAAACCTGTCTTTAATTGAAAATCAGTCCTAATTGCCAATTAGTCTTGGCCTGAGAATACCTGTCTGCTTTTCTGTCTGGGACCATCCCTCTTAATGAAGGCTCTCTAGGAAAATGGGATTATTGACCTCAAGAGTGGAGCTTATTTAACATGGGAGCATCTCTGGCTCATTCTAGAGAGTTAAGAAAACTCTTAAGACTGTGGAAAGGGGAAAATACAAGGAATTTAAAGGGAAGATGTGCTATTTTGTTCCTTCCAAGCAGTCTATACCATTTGCTGTGTCATCTTAATGCTATACCACACATAAGCAGTTCTAACTTGAAAGTGAAAGAGGAAGAGTTGCATTTAATGTTTTATTTATGGAAAATTGTTTTTGTACGAGAGCATGAAAATAAAAATAGACTTAATAAAAAGAGATATGAAGGCAGAAAAATATTTCCACTGCTCTTCGCTCTCCCTTAAAATGTGCTGGGTAAGGGGCTGAGTTTCTGGAGAGGGAGAGTAGAAAATTGTTAAGAAATTCTGCTATTTAATTAGATACAGCCACTTTTAAGTAGGGACAGTTGGTGTTTGCCTAGCTCCACAAATGTCCTTGTTCTTCCCACAAATTTTCATTAATCCTTTAACACCAGCCGTGGCTTTTGCTGTAATTAGACACAAAAATGCCAAACCAGCAAGCAGTAACAAACAAGCTACTTGACAGAATCCAGCGGTCCCTTGGGGCAGATGATGCCAGTGGATGAAGGAGATTTTATTACTTAAAAGGTAGAGCACAGCTTTCCTGAGGTGAATCTCAACCTCTCCTGCCAACCAGCTACTTGAAGACAACCCTAATAAAAAAAAAAATACTGAAGGAGAGGACCCTGCCCTTATGTTCTCCTTTGCTTTAGGACAGAAAACACTTGTATTTTTACAGGCTTTAGGATCCAGCCTTCTTGGGTTTTTTCCATTGTGAGCAAGTTCGTCAGTGTTTCATATATTCTGTCTCTATATACATTCCTGAATACAATAATCAAGATACAGATAACGTATGGGCTTCCATTCATTAGCGAAGATTTGTACTATCTATTTATATGAAAGATGAATCTGTACCCAAATTTTCCTGTGATATATTGACCTTGTTCAGAATCTGAAGTCAGATTCAATTTCGAACATGCTTCCTGGCATATATATATCGGACTGTAATACTAAGAGTGTTTTGAAATATAGATTTGGGTCTTGATTTGACAGTCACATCACTTTTTAAATGCATTTTCCAGTATCTGTAACCAATTTATTTTCAGACCTTTGAGAGCCTTATTCTCAAGAGGTTGGCTAATAAATATCTGGAGTATTTTTATTTTCTTGTCTTAATTTGGCTCCTGATTAAAGTAGATGGAGATATTTTATGTCTGCGTTAAAAAGCAGTGCTCTTTGTCACTTTAATCAACATGTTTGTACTTAAGTTGCCCTCCTTCCAAAACTGAAAATGCAAATAATTGTCTCAATATAGTATTTATGTTGTAGTCTTATTAATATCAGAATTATAGCCCCTTTTAAAGCACCACTTTGGAAAATAGAGTGCTTGCAAATTTAAATGGAATTGTCTGCTGCTCCTGCTATTGCTGTTTGTGTCTGTTGTCTCACTGAAGAGCCCCAGGCAAGGAACAGGACCCTTTTGTGCTACAGGCTGTGAAGACCCAGATCAAAACTGTGATCCTTGACCCCAAGAAATTCAGCATTGCAAATGCATGTGTATTGCTAGCTAAAATATGCCTCCTTCCAGACTCCCAGCCAGCTGAACTGTAATTTCTGACTCTTTATTCATACTTAGGACAGGGACAGACTGAATAAACTCCACAGAGCTAAGGAGATGGGCTTCATTAATAGATTATAATTCTTTTAATTGAAAGGGCTGGCAACTGAGTCCCAGGTGGACAAACAAGCCTTTGCTGGTTTGTTATCAGGACAATGATCTGTTCATTTCAGCAGAGGGGGAGTTTGTCCTGCTGCTTATCGTAGTCAGTACTCCATTTCTTTTAAATTAACTACTAGCATGCTGTGGCAGCACATAGAGCTTAAAACATGCTAAGAATATTGTTACTTTATTTTTAATAACAATTACAGAGCATTGCATTTTTAAAAAAATTGTCCACTGCTGGCTGTAGCAATAATGCCCTCCTAAAGAACAAATTAATCACAAAGCTATGTAATAAGAGAGCTGCTGGGTCTACCAGTTATGATGGAAACACTTTGCCTTTGAATCATCAATTTTCCCAAATGTAACCAATCCATGAGTAACTTATTAAATATCCGTACAGACTCTATCTTAGCCAGTCCAAGTGAAAATGAAAAAAATCCACTCTTGTATTTAAACCATTGCTGTAAAAATGCTGCATTATGTTTTCATAATGTGAGTTTGGGAAAAGATAAAAATAATTTTCTGTACTGCTATGACCCATTATAAATGAAGAAGATTATCTTTGGCTTCTTTGAGAGGTTAGAGTATTGTGGAACATGATAGACTGTCATGGTCACCATGCTACATTTGACAGTGGCCATTTGCAAATAATTAACGTTACCATGGCATTCCCCATATAAAGCCACAGTAAAGTTAATTATGTGCAGTGGCCACACTGGAATGATCTTGAAGATAACTGCTGTAGAAGCAATATCTGTGAGGAATTGAAAGAGGACTCTGAGAATATTGTATTGCATTGTAAGTTAAAAAATGTGATCACAGCTTTGCTATAAATATAAAATCAAGGAGTTTTCACCCATTTCTAGTTTTCCTTTTACTTATAAAGGGAATTGTTTTCTTGATTCAATGTAGGGAGTGACCAGTTAGAGAGTTTACAGGCTGTGTGACTGAACCCCTGAATTAGAGGGGTGGATTTGCTGTCGAGCACGAGGACTGTGATCAGTTCACATTATTCATTCAAGCATATTACTTCTCAGTTCTGGGAGCAGGAGCATGTGCTGGTGGTGCCAAAGAGCCTGCCCAGCTCCACAGACTGATACATAGGGGAAACAAGAGTGGGGTTCATCTTTTCAGAGGAGGATATCACCCTTGAAGGGTGATGGCCAGTCCTACCTTTGTCACTGTATCACCTCTTGGGAACCTGGATGTTCACTTTACCCAGCTAGTGTCCTGCTATCCTGAGACTGTCCATAGGTGGAAGAGAGGGAGAGGAGGATTGGGCCCCCATGGTCTTCTGCTCCTCCTTGTCAGCCTTCCCTGCCCTTTCATGAAAAAACGCCTTTTTTGAAGGTTGAGGTCTTGAGGAAAGGATGACCCATGTGAGCACTGGCAGCCATTAGAATCTGACAACAAACCAAGGTGGCCTTGGAGGGGACATCCCACCATCAGGCCAGTGTCAGCCTCCTGTGTGACCGGAAAGGTTACAAAGACTTTTTGGCAAAAGGGCCATGAACTGACTGTGCAGCTGAGGAGGCTTCCAGCTCTGTTAGCACTTACACTGGCTTCCCTTGCTTTCAGGCACAGCTTCACAACTCCAAAAAGTGACCCTATATATTTAGCACTGATTTAACTGTTCCTCGTCAACCTTATTTTTCAAGCTTCTTCCCATCCCTTTCCTACTTCTTTATAGCTTCTCTGTGCATTTCTTGCAGTACAAAGTTAAGAAGTCTCGAGTGAGTCAAGCCTGGATGTCTGCTCCTTTCCTCATTTTTTTATGTTGCATCGTTTAATGTTTGTGATTCTGAATAGTGTCTGTGATAGAGCAGCAGCCCCTCATACACTGTAATATGGAGCAGAGACCCTCTGCTCCTGTTGAAATCAACATTATGCAGTTAATGGTATGAGAGAGGACTTGGGAGTATATGCAGTGGTGTGTTGCAGGGTTGATTTCTGGTGGATTTGAGGTTTTTTTGAGATTATTTTTCAGATTTCATTTTGAAATGAGACTGCTCGATCTGTCTGCTGTACCGTCTTCCCAGTTGGCTTTCTCCAGTGTTAAAAGTGGTGCTGTGTTCTCCTATTCTGTACTTGTAGTTCCTGATCGTTTTTGATCTGTCCCTTCACTGCTTTTTATCTGTACATGTTAAATCTCCTTCTCCTTAACTCATTCATCTCTCTGGCTTTTCTAGATGTTGCTATGCTTTCTTTTGTTCCTTTGTTCCTTTCCCTTGCGTCATGCTCTTGTTTTATTAAACTCCCCAGTCTGATCATTATCCATTTTATTAGTCAACATATGACAATGGTAGCACCAGCAATGATGTATGTCAAATTTTGCCATATAGTTTCCTTTGCAATGTCTCATAAATCAGTGCTGTGACTCACTCGCAATGGATACTTTTTGAGGTATAAAAAGGCAGTGGGCCACTGATAATGGTACTATGTTGTGGTTTTTTCCTTTGTGCTACTTGGTCTAGATGGCATTTCACCCATGCTGCCCAGCAGCTGTGTGGCTTGGGCACTCCTCTGCATCCCTTTTATTGTTGCAGAGTTTGTATGGCTGTAGCATCCCAGAGCCGTTGGACCAAGACCCTTATCCCCCCAGCTGACTGAGGAGTACTAATTTGTTCATATCCAATGTCAGCAGGAATTAATGCGTCCCTTTCCTTGGCCATAAGCAGGTGAACTGACGTGCTTTTAGGGGACCAGAGCCAACTCATGGAGGAGTTACTTATGGAGAAGTAAGTGAGTTCTGAACCCATGCCAGAGTAGAGATCTAGGCAGTCTGTACAGGATAGGTAAGATAGGTCCTTGTTCCTCCCTCCTTCCTTGTGTGGGTGTGCAACCCAGGTCAAAATCTGGCTTTTTTTAAAGAACAGGAGAGATCATCAACTAGCATTTTACATGTATCAAGCCAGGCTGACGTCAGTGAAGCTCTGCCTGTTTTCTGACAGCACTGAATTTGACCCATTTTATTCAGACTGTATGTTATATACCTCAGTACAAATGATGAAGCAGTGGCTTAACGCAGGCAGTGATTCATAGTGGCAGACACCTCTGCAGTCCTCAGAGGATGTCTAGATCTTTCCATGGCTGTACTTGGCCAAGAAACAACCCCGTTATCAGCCCAGAGTAATCTGGAAATGGCCAGCTGAAGCTGGGAGGTCCAGACTCTCCGTGCACCAAAACCCCATCACCTAACTTGTGAGCAGGCTTTATCTTTGCCATACATTAAAGGAGGGCACAGATGATCCCAAGCATCTCATGCTGTGGGGGTAACAAGTACCAAATGTTGCTGTAGCTCTTGTGTCAGAACTGTGCCATGCAGTGTGAACGTGTTAAAGCTGCAATTGCTCCTGCGGATCTGGGTGTCATTGAGCTCAGCCCTGCATATCTGTGTTCGTTTTGCTTGCTCCTCAAACTCTTTCAGAAACTACTGCAGAAAACCCAGCTCTGGTATGCGTTGGTTTTCTTCGTCTTTGTTGTAGGCATATTACTGGTGCGGAATCTGTTATTGCTGTTACGGTATATTTATTGTGATCAGGTGTTGTGCATTAATCTTGCAGCTAAGTGCTGTGATGAAGCATCATCCTTGTTCCCCCAAGTAATGACACGTGAAGCTTACTTTGTTTGCATTCATAGGTCATCAACTTTTTAGCAGTCAGAACTCAAACTGAGCATGTAGAATGAACATCACCAAAATATCTGTTGTCTTCCAGACTGATTGTGGCCCAGCATGACAGAAAGCAAGCCTGAGTTCAGATGCTATTTTCAGTACGAAGTCCTGCAGAAGCTTTGATCAAAATACTTTATATTTTCTGTCTCACTTTCCTTCCTCTGTGGAAGTAGGAAGAGCAGTAGCTATTACTACATACCACTGCCTCTATGTAAACAGCATATTCACTGCACATTGCTGTTAAATATTAAGTAGTGTTATATATTTTATAAAGCTCTGATAAAGCACTTTGAAGAAGAAATTTAAATTATAATGATGTGTTGTTTGTATTTTTCTTTTGGTTTGCTGCATTTTTTTACATATGAAATAGAAAACAAATATTTGATGTATGTTTGACTTTTTCACTTTTGATCTTTGTTTTTCATTCGTAAGTAGCCCCTCATTTTCTGACCTAGCTTTTTTGGAGAATGAAAGTGATGTTTTTCCAAACAGTCCTTTATCCAAGTTCACACCAAAAGCACAGTGGATTTGGACTCCACCCTCTGCCCTAGACACTCCTCAGCACGAAAGAAAAGCAAATCTGTCTTTTAATAACATGAAACAGAGTTGGATAAACATCAGATTGGAATTGCCTGGCTCTCTCTGGAGCTGTAGATTCACATCTTGGCTAAATAACTCCTAGCCCTTCTTCCGTTTGAAATGGATATCTTGAGCAGTTTACAGTTTGGGGATCTTTTGAATAAGACCTTAAAAGAATGATATCCCATCTGTTATACACAGCCAGCAAGGATTTGTGGTGTTTTGCCACTATTACCTGGCAAGATTGCCTTCTCCTCCCTGATCACATGGTGCCCTGCATGTCTGCAGGTGGCCCTGCTTGAGCAAGGGGGTTGGACCAGATGACCTCCAGAGGTCCTTTCCAACCTCAGCTAGTCTGCAATTCTGTGTCTTGCACTTTCTGCTCCAAAAAGGCTTCCCTATTACTGGGGCTGAGCTGGTAAGGTCCTAGAAATCCCTCGGAGTGACATTATTTTCTCTTTGTTGTATTGTCAATGATAATACATCCGCTTGATGTAAGTTCAAAGCTTACTGAAGCTACTGAAACTTCTCAGAGATCAGGGTTGCTGGATAACCTCGCCATGCAGAGAGACAACTTGTGGTGAGAATGTGTGTTGCGTAAGCAGGGAAACAAAATCAAATGAAAGCTGTGCTTTTTTTTGCCCAACTCTTTATAAAATGTATACCGTGTCCCATGAAAGATAGACCAAGGGCAATCTCCATTAGCTTGCATTAGCATTTTCCACTCAGCACTTCCCTTGAACATACAGGTCAAAGGAGAATGAATGTGTGCATGACCGACGTCCTTCAAAGACAGGACAATGTATTATTTTCCTAGGGGCAGTGAGGTCTGTCCTCTGATTGCCCTCTGAGGGAGTTTATTTCTCATGTCCACAGAATTGACGACTGTTTTTGTGCGTCTCGGAAGCTGGATGCAGTTGCCACTGAAGCGAAGTTCAAGCAGGACCTGGGCTTCCGAATGCTCAACTGTGGCCGAACGGATCTGGTTAAACAAGCCATATCCTTGCTGGGGCCGGATGGGATTAACAGCATGAGTGAACAGGTAACGAGACAGAAATGTGAAGAAGCAACTGTGAAACATGAAAATTTTGTCTGCTTATCGCAGAAAACGAGCCCCAGCTTTTAGATAGACAGGACGTTAATGCTTTCCCTACATTACTTTGCATTGAGTTAAAGCACTGCTAGGTGAACATTTGTGTTAAGCTTGGTCTTTTTGAGTTGTATTGATTTGTTGGTACTGAGGTAACTCAGCATGAGGGCAAATGCATCCCCTGAAATCTTAACAGTGAGGTGAGTTAAGCCAGAAGGAGATCCCAAGAGAGCTTAGCGTTGATCTGAATACTTAAAACTGCTTTGTTGCCATGAACAGTGGTGTGGGGCAGGGCTTTGTGAGGTGAACATCCTCCCACTGAACACTGCCTGGAATTTGCAATGCATTTCACCTGTACCACCAAACCCCCAGCAGGGAACAATTAGTTAATGACACTTTTTAATTGAGTTCAGCCCAGTTTGAACTGACCTTCCAGATGTGAAAGTGCAGTGTTACCCCTCCATTGGTCATTGTGGCCAACATCCACCAGTTGAGGAGCCTAAATTTCCCTGGAGTTACACATCCATGAAGCTGGTGGTTGTGTCTGGGGATAAACCTTTTCTCTGCACCTACTGACTGGCAGCAGTCTCTTGGACTGTGATGCTCACCGAAGTGGTTTCCCCTTCCCAGAGGAAGACAATGGCCAAGGGTACCACTATTTCCTTTTGAAATAGAGTCCCCTGAACTTTCTGGTGCCCCCAATGAAGTTGTCACTGCATGTTCCCAGAGCTGTGGCATCCTCTTTGGCAGGAGGCAGGTGGCTGCCACCCCTGAGGTGGTCACCTGGGACAGGAGCTGGACTGTTGGTAGGTTTAGGTCTTTTGAAATGAAAGCTACTCCAGGAATGCGAGTTATGTATAGCACAGTACAGCAGTTCAGTAGTTTCAGCCTGAGTCAATATTGTGGGTTTGTTTGAGAAAAGCTTTAGAAGAGGGCAGTACTCCCTGAAAAAAAAATAGCATCAGTCTGATCGTTCCAATGTTCATATGTTATACTTTTAAAAATTATTATTTTAAGTTTATTTGACCCTGGAAACTTTTCACAGCCTGTTTCCTCTGTCCTCCAGGCTGAAACCTGGGAACACTCTGGCTTGATTCATCAAAGTACCTAATCATATGCTTAACTCTGAACACATGCTTACATCCTATTTGAGTGAAAGTTAAGCCTGTGCTTAAATGCTTTGCTGGATCAAACATCCCACATCTTGTAAGATCCCACATCTTGCAGGACAGAGCCCTAAGTGATACAAAGCTGAAAGAGTAATTTTTTTTTTTTTATTTTGCCAGAATCCAAATGCCCTTTGCATTGATTGTACAATGTTTTTACCACGTTCCTGTGTATGTTTGAAACACTACTGATGAGCTCATTAAAAATCCATTCCTCCCACGTGCAAAGAGAGGGGGCTGAGTGATGCTGCAGCACAAGATTGAGGGACCAGCAAAAGCAGGAGGGATAGCAGTGCAAGGAAAGGGGAGGTTAGCAACCTCATTAACTCCTTAAAAACCCCAATACTGCAGCATGATATTCTGGCCTCCTTTCAGTCAGCGCTAAGTCCCTCTTCAGCTTCAGCAGCACCAAAATATCCCGTGTGGTCCCCAGGCAGACCCTGTGCTGCTGTGGGGTTCTTCACTGTGGCAGCCCAAGTCCTCCGTCTTGTAGGGGGAAAGCCCCAGCATGGGGTTTGCAAATTCTTTTCTTCAGATCTGATTAGACTCCTTGTGCTAAACAATTGATTTAGTTATCGAGTGACGCCACTTACAGAAATTGAAGTAATAGTTGAAGGAATGTGTATTTAATTTTAAGCTGCCACCCCATCCCCGTGTTTCAAGGCCCAAATGCAATTTTTTTGAATTCTCATGGTCCCGTTTGTTCCTGTAGTGTTTATTGACTGCCAAAGGAAATGTTTTGCCACTGACTGTAGCTGAAGTAGTTTCAAATTCTCTTTGCAAGTAACTTCAAGTCACCCAAGAACTCTCCTTGCCTGGGGTGAACTAGTTTTTTCTTAATACTGGCATGAGATCCCAAATGCCTGTTCTCTTACTCTGTATCTCCATTAGTACACTGCAGATTTTATCCTGTGAAATGCTTGGTGCGTTTCAGGGGGAATCTAAGCACCTTGCAGAGGCAAACCTTAACTTGTATTTTCTCTACGAGAGCAGCCCTTCCATACATAAGCACCCACCACCTCTAGCCAGGCATGCAATAATGAAAAATGGGCTAGTTCAGCAAAAACAGTAATTCTGGGCTCTTGCTGGGAAGGGCGGCGGCGTGGCTCTATGTCTGGCCATGCTGGGCACCTCTGGTTTCTCTGAAAATCATTTCACTTTGCGGCAGCACTCAGATTAAACAGCAAATGGGTATCATCTGATAGCAGATTTACCAGGGGACCTCAAGGTGGCCTATAAACATGCATCAGAGGTAGCTGCGTGCTGTGGTAGATTTACTGCAAAACCACTGGTGGCTGTTGATCAACACCCCCTACTGTATTTAATAAGCAGCTTTTTCTCTTATCATTTACGGTAGACGTAATGATTTTTTTTCATGGTTTCATCTGGGGTTATTACCACAGCCACAGTAATACTTATCTTAAGGGAATGGTGATGAGCCACAGCAGGTATTTCAGATTAATACAAGTTGCATTGTGGTGGTTCTGTAGTGAAGGGTCACTTAATCTAGTTTTTCTCCAAACAGGGCCATGTTTTCCTAGACTTGCAACAATGCTGTCTGGCTTTTCATTTGGAATTAAGTCCTTGTTTGCTAGGGAGTGCTATACAAAGCCTTTACCTTCCCAGCCCCTTATGGTATCCACATTGAAAAAGCTGTGCCTGTATCTAACCTGTCTTAAAAGGAGTGTGGGATGTTTTTGCAGGCTTTTTTGTTAATTAAAAAGTTAGATTTTATGAAACTGTGATCTTAGAAAAATAGAATTATTATCTTTTTAAGCACCATGGAAATACAGTTGCTTTGATAAAAACATTTCTCTGCTGGGGCCCCAAAGACAAAGGTGCTTGTTTTAGTGTATGAAGATGGAGGTGAGGCTGACAAATCCAGTTTGACTCATCAGGCTGAGGATGCTGAGGGTAACATGAAAACAAAATAAACAACCCAACTGACAATAAAAATTGAGATTTTACAAAATGGTTGACTTTTGCTAGTCTGAGGGGCATGGCTGTAACAGAGGTAATGGATTTCATTAAATACATACTGTTAGTCTTGATGATATATACTTAAATAATTGTTAAAAAAAATCAGAGTTCTGTGTTAAATTTGTCAATTCCTTTGTTTTTTAACTCCAAAAAATGACTAGGGCATGACTCCACTGATGTATGCTTGTGTCAGGGGTGATGAGGCTATGGTGCAGATGCTGCTAGATGCTGGAGCAGATCTGAATGCTGAGGTGAGGACTTTTTGTTGGTTGTATCTTTGTTCTGTTATTTGTTTACATCTTAAATTAACCCCTGAAACTGTAGCAGAGAGGAAAATGCCAAGAATTAAAGAGAAAATAAATTTGCCTTATCCTGGACAGCACCACTTGAAATGAAGTAGTGAAATCAAACTGCATTAGGTTAACACTGGGATTCACTGCACAGGAGGGGATTCAAGTCATCGGACTTACCTCACAGGTAATACTGATTTAGTTGTGCTTGCACACTGCAAATGCATACAGGCATTAACACTATCATGGAGCACAGTTCTAAAGGTATTAGAAGGACTCCTCGAATCTCAACTGAGTTAAAATGAAGAAGGTAAAAGAAATACCCATCTGATAACCTGTCAAAGCTCGAGCACTTCTGTACATTGGGATGTTCCAGTTAAGCATCCCCAGCTCACAAATGCAGTGTAGGTTCCACTGTTTTCTTTTACAAAGTGCCGTGGGCTAAAAACTGTTGGATGAGGAGCTTGAAGCTTCCAGAATATAAATGTCTCTTTGATAATACACATCACAAACTTATACAATCTGTCCAGCTAACAGATTGTGGTCTGACTCCGCGCAGTGCAGGTATGTACATTTTTAAAGAGCTGTTTGAAAATCCGCGACAGAATTATTTGTTAATGATTCCAGTTTCAATTTGTTGAGGTCTTGAGTAAATTAAGCTGTCTCCTTCACTTATCTGTGTTCCATCTGTTCTGTTTGGACTTGAGCAAGCTGATAAATTGTAGTCACTGCTTTCAACCAGACGTTTTGCACTTTTAAAAAATCTAATTTAAAAGCAGAAATGGATGTCACCTGTAAGAGACTGATAGTCATTGCTATCTGATTGCTGTTTGGTGGCTTATGTGAAATCAGCTGATGATTTCAGTTCCACTCTCACCTCTTTCCTTCCCAAATTCAAGCAAACAACCCTTGAGAGTGGCAAGAATTGAATACTCGAAACCTTGTTAACACTCTCGATAGACAGACCAAAGACTGCATGAGCAGGGAGACTGATCTCCCCTTTATTCTATTCCTGCCTGTGGCTTAGAGGTGAGATGCCATTATTTGGTTCCTAGGACAAGTTTTCATTAGGAGCTGTCTCCACAGTTGCTCCAGTAATCTTCCAGACTTGAACCAGATGCAAATTTAAACAGTTTTGTCTTCCTGAAATTGCTGACATCTGAGAGAACAGCTCCAGTGAGGAATGTGAACCTCCCTGATTCATTTCAGTAGAATGTTTGCTCTAAAATCAAATGAAAACACTTTGGGACAAGAACTGTGAATAATTATGGTGTGCAATTATAAGATGATTTGTGCACACCACAACCAACTGTGCAAATTGGGCAATTACAGCAAAAAAAAGGCAAATCAACCATGAACAAAAATAAGTACTCTTGTCAGGTGCCTGCATCATTTTCCCCCTTTCTCTTTGCAAATCAGTTATATATATATATGTTTCCAAAAGTAGCCTCAAATGCTGGGTGCCTCCCTTTTTGATTGCCCATCTTTAGCAAAAATGGACCAATTTCCAGATGTGCTGAGAAGCTATAATTCGCTATGGAGTCAGTGGGACCTGTAGCTGCTCAGCAAATCTCAATTGAGGCCTTAAAAGCCTGGTCTGTGGCAGGTCTTCTGCAACCACTGTGGTGACTGGAGAGAACTCTAACCAAAGGAAAAGGAGCAAAGGAGTTAAAATGACTTAATATTTTTTTGCCACTTGCCGTGGGCTGCCCTGAACAGCGGGGGAATCAGTGCTGGAGGAGAAGCTGGATGTACTCCCTGAACCGTGACCCTGCCCATCCTCACCCTTTGCTGTTCTTGCTCCCCAACCTAGACCCCCAAGGCTCAAACTACTCAATCCTCTTCCTTCTGAGCAATCCCAGACCCAAAGAAGCCCCGTGCCTGTGCTCAAGACACCGGCACGCTTCCCCTTTTGGCACTTTGAGCTTTTTATTTGGCAAATGTGGGTGATAACAGCCTGGTGCTGGTGCAGAACCGCTCCTCTGGCAAGCTGTGGGATCTGCATGGGCTCTTCAGATCTTGCCCTCATCCCTGTCCTTGGGACTGAGGGTCTGGTCGTCTGCTTCTAGCAAAACACTGCATGTGGTGCTTGGAAATGCGAGCTGCTAATGCAGCCGAGCATCTAGTAACTAGCCCTGCTCTCCTCCTTGGATAAAAGTACCTCAGACAAGGTATGGAAAGCATAGCTGACTGATGAGACAGAGAGATCATGCATCTTTTACTCTGATTTTAGTCCTCTGAAGATCGATAATAAGATTCTGAATTTTAGTGTCACACTCCATCTGAGTGTGCAGTCTTGGATTGCTAACGTTCATTAGATTTTACCATCTCTGTGAACCTTATCAATATTAATACCCCCATCTTTAAGACAGGGAAACTGAAGGAAAGAGTGGTTATTCATCTTTCCTGATGTCTACATTAGAAGCACCAGGCACTTAGGCTTAGAAAATGGAAGGAGCAATGTGAAAAATACCATTTTGTTTTCTAAGGATATAGTTTGCATCTCTTTAAACTGTCACCACCCTGCTCTTTTAACTCAGACAGGAGACAGCGGTAATAAGGAGTTTTCTTAAAACCTCTCTGAAATGCCGCTCTGCCCCATCACTTCTCAGCTGTCTTTTTTTCCTCCTGTGGGAGAGGAGGAGCCTGGAAGCACATCTGTGAACTCTAGCATAGGGCTTGCGATGTGTCTTTCGTGATGGCAGTGACAAAAGTCATACTTATTTATGTGGACAGAGCTTCTTTGGGCCTGGAGCAATCCCAAGACCCAAGGCTGTTGACACACCGTCTGGAGAAGCCAGTGGGAGAGGTCCTTAGCTGTGAACGTCCTGATCCATCCCTGCTTCCCCAGTGTGTGCTGCTGTAACCAGCTGTGGATGTTTTGACCTTGTGCAAAAGTATCTGGTGGCCAGTGGTTTAGGTGGAGCTACAGTAGTTGGTAAAAAGACTTCATTTGGTATGAACTCTAATCAAGCCGTCAAATCAACACGAACAGTTTTAATATTGAGAAAATTTTTGCAGGAAAAAAATGAATCAAATAATTTTATAAAGCACCTTTCCCAGGTTTTCTATTTCACTTCCTCCCTCACATGCCTGGCTTTCAGGCAGGTTGAATTTTATTACGTATAGCTCTTTAAAAAAAATAACTTTAATTTGTTTGTAGGTTGTCAGTACTGCTCATAAATACCCATCCGTCCACCCTGAGACCCGCCATTGGACAGCTCTGACATTTGCTGTGTTGCATGGACATATTCCTGTAGTTCAGGTATTATTGTATTTCCCTACCTGCATCTCATTCTTTTGTTTCTCCTCTTCAGTTCTAATTACATCCATCTCAAACCAGTATCCGCTTGTCATACTCATATTGGTTACTTCTGCTTCTTCTAGAGTGTACTGATATATAATAGACCTATTATATAACGAATACGGTGTTCAAACCTTAACCAATATGAGGCTTAAAAAGGACAATTTTAAAGCAAAGTTGCACCAAAGAAAGTCTGACAACTCCTTGTGCTCCTTCCTGACCACTTGTTTTGTGTGTTTGTTTATTCATTCATTACACTTTCTTACACTATAATATTCTAGCAAACACAAAACCGCTGCCTTGGTGGGGGAGAGGTGGACGACAGCCCCTGTGCTGCTCCAGAGTGGGGAGAGGCACTTACTCTCCTTCCCCTAGCGGGGCATCACGTGGGATATGCTGGTTCTGTGCTTTGGCATCTCAAAGGTTTTATCCTTCAAAACAGCTGTGTCTGTGGCACGCCTAATGAAGCACCAAAACTGTGAAGGCCTCAAGACAGAAATGGCCAAGAGGGCGCTGGAGCGCGGGCTCCATGCTGCTCTCCTTGGCCACTTTTGTTTTCAGCGTTGTTGTTACTTACGTGGAAGTGTCCCCGATGGAGATCACAACTTTTGGAGTGTGATTGGTTCTTAAGAATTGCCTTTCTTTTGGCCATGTCTTTTATATAAAAGATGGAGGCAATTGAAATCTGGTCCATTTTAAGGTGGCACTGGGCTTCTAGAAGACTTCGTGAAGAAAGGACGCTTGTCGGGCTAATTTTTAGTACTTCCATCTTCAGCGCATTACTTCCGAACACTGAACCTACCCCATTTCCCATTCAGAAACACTGGGTTACACTTTTTTGGCTCTGAAGTTGGACACTAGTGCTCTTGGTGTCTGGCAGTGTAAAATGAGCGAAAAAAGGAATCAGTTTTCCTCTGTGAAACAATGGGCTGAATTTGCATGTCATGTGTTTCCATCGTATCTGGTTTGCAGATAACAAGAAGCATTAGACTCTCATTTGTCACTGTTCATGAACTCTGAAGACTGTGATACCCCCAGTTGCTCTAAATAGTGAATTTTCTTTCTAGCTGTTGCTGGATGCTGGAGCAAAGGTAGAAGGTTCCTTGGAGCATGGAGAGGAAAATTACTCTGAAACTCCTTTACAGTTGGCAGCGGCTGCTGGTAAGGACTTTCTCCTCCCACTGTAATAAATGCTTCAGTTGGGATCTGTGGCTTAGGTTAGTAAAAAGTGGATTTTAAAAGAAGTAAAAATGCCATCTCTTGACTTGCAGGAAATTTTGAACTGGTCAGTTTGCTGTTGGAGCGAGGAGCTGACCCCATGATAGGAACAATGTACAGGAACGGCATTTCCATGACTCCACAAGGTGACATGAACTCTTTCAGTCAGGCTGCTGCACATGGACACAGGTAGAGTGGGAACGAGTCTAGCGGCATCCTTCAAGTGCTTATTTCTTTTGCCTGGGCATCTGGTTTGAGCAGACGGGTGAAGGTTCTGCATGAACAATCGAACATGCCACCAACTGAGCAGAGATGTAAGGCTTTTTGCTAGCATGTGATTCTAACCAGCTGGTGGTACAAGCTGCTTTTTGATAGCTGATTTAAAAAAAAAAAAAACAAAAAAAGGGAAGGGGACTCCTTGGTGTGTTGCGATGTGATGTTTGTTAAATTGTAGCTGATGTGACAGCAGAAAGGAATGCCAAAGACATTCCTTCTGAATTTCTTGTTGACATATTTCTCAGGTTTGGGACAGGTTGTGTCTGTACTGCTGTAGCCTTAATTGTCATTGAATAGTGTTTCTGCATCTGTGTTTACTGTAAAGTTCCGTGTGCCTTAATGTTGTATGTATGCTGCAAATTAAAAAAAAAAAAAGAAAAAGGCACCTGGCATGCATGGTCTTGCAACGCTCAGGAGTTGACTGCAGTGTAATGGATTGGTATCATGATCTTCACATTCCTACTTTTCTGATTGTAGCCATCCAGAGGAACATAGATACAGGTTAGAGACAGTACCTACCCTCTGTTTGCTTAGAGACAAGCTGCCAGTCTAACAACCTGCTAATGGCATGTCAGGGCGGGTTTGCACACCGCTGTCTATCTGGAGCCTGTGAGGGATCCCTGGGACAGAGAGGACAATTTGGTTATTCGGGTCTCACATTCAACTGGTGTGAGTGGGACCCGTGTGCCCAAAGAGGACCTGGGGCTCTCCTCAGCTTGGCTGCTGGCTGTGCATGTCACAGGCCCTGGTTCTTATGTTCCTACCTGTACACCATTCATGCACAATCCTCCCTCCTTCTCCCTCTGTCCAAAATTTGTTTGGAACATGCCATACCCTGCTGCCATGCCGCGCCAGGGTCTGCGCAGGTGCAGGAAGGATGTCAGAGTACGAGGGAGGTGGGATGGGAGCCAGCCTGGTTTCTCTTCTCACAGCTGCAGAAACCAGGAGCAACTCTGTTGCTAAAGATGAGGTTATGCTGGTACAAACCTGAGGGAACCAAGTCTCTGAGTATGAACTTTAGTATTTGATGGCCCGGCCAGATCAGTAGCTTTGCAGAATAGTCCCAGATGTGCTTTAACCTGCCCTGACTGGCCTCGTTGAATGTCTAGCTGCTCCAGCTTTCCCAGACCGCTTTGAGTGTTAATCAAGTGCTGGTGCTTTTGGTAGCTCCAGGCAGCTCCCTTCTCAGGTGGCCTCCATGGTAAAGTCCTGAGAGCTTGTCCAGAGGCACACTGGCCTCCCCTGACGGCGGGAAGAAGTCTCGAGTCACGTTTAGCTCATGGGTCTCTGTTCCCATGAAATCCCACCACTCATGCAACATCTGTACGGTGTCTGTCATGACAACAGTGTCTTGCAGATGTGGCCCAGGCAGTGCAGGTGGACTAGCAGGAGCGGTGACTGCCTCAGGTCTGCTCTCTGCTAGTCCTGTCATTAGTTGGAGTAATTCCCTGGATAGGTGTTGCAGCAAGTACCCCCAGCACAATGAAAGCTCAGCCGCTGATTCTGCCCTCCCACCTTCTCTTTCCCCCCCTCTCTCTCTGTCATGCTGTGATTGACAGGAATGTCTTTCGTAAGCTGCTTGCTCAGCCAGAGAAGGAGAAGAGCGACATTCTGTCACTGGAGGAGATCCTGGCGGAGGGAACGGACTTGCCCGATGCAGCAGCAGCTCCGCTCTGTGCCAGCCGCAACAGCAAGGCCAAGCTGAAAGCCCTGAAGGAGGCCATGTACCACAGCGCTGAGCACGGCTACGTGGATGTGACCATTGACATACGCAGCATAGGTCAGTCCCGATGTTCTGCCCTCTCCTATCCTCCCCTCTCCTCTCTCTCCAGGGAGGGACCACTGGAAGAAACTCTCTTGACGGGCTGTTGCTTAAACCCACCACAGTTTGCACCTTCTTCAACTCCTGTGGAAGCAGAAGGTGATGGGGTGATCTGGCAGGTTCCCCGCCTATTTTGGCTCCACAGCATACCGCACTCGGTGGCCAGTGGCACTTTTCTGCAGGATGAAGTGGTTTCCAGCACCAGCCATCTTCAATGCTGCTTGGCAGAGCGTTGGCTAAGGCTCTGGGCCAGCATTCAGCCCCTGCCACCTCCAACAACTCCTCTTTTGCACTCTGCCATAAAGCACTCCACTGTTGAAGTATATTTGTTTTCTGAGGTTTCTGAGCCTCAGAAAGTAAGAGGGGGCAACTGGCTTCTTATTGGGCTAACTGTGCCAACTCAGGGCTTGAACATCACACCAGCTTGTTGGGAAGTTGCTTCTGCCCATGGGGAGAGTGGCTGGGTAGCACAGAGGGGAATTAATCTGGACTGTGTATTTGCTGTCCCCACTATTCTGTGTTCAGAGGGAGACCTGGGTGGCTGGCATGCTTCTGCCTGGCGCCCGGCTTCAGCCCTGGGGACATCCCAGTGAGGGTCTGGGCATGCGGTGGCTCAGCGGGAGGGCTGAGCAGGCAAAGCACCAGGCGGTGAGGGAGAAGAGAGTGACTGAGCTGCTCTCCAGGAGCTGGACATTTGCTGAAGTGGAAGGAAAAACCTTTTGTTAGCCAAACACTAGGCTTGCGTTTCCTCCCACTCCGTTCTGCAACAGCAGGAACTAGGTCACCTCCAGCCTTGTGCCTGCAGAGATACATTAGCTCCCTGTGTTTTCTCACTTAGTGCATGGGAGCAGTTCCCTTTAAGTTCTTGGAGAGTGTTTCTGCCATGGCAAACGACTGGAAAAGGCTGATCTGCTTAACTTGCCCAGTGCTGTTTAGGGAAAACAGTAATGATCAGGAGAGGACATGGAGTAGCGCTTAAAGAAAGTTCTAATCTGAAGACCACCAGTTTGAATCCAGGTGGGTAGTGACCAAAATCGTTTTATTTTACCATTTATTGGCTCCCCAGGGCTGCATTCAAACAAATGAGCTAGTGTAAATCTAGTTTCCAAAAGGCTTTTGTATCACAGAGCACCACAGCAATTACCACAAATTGGCAGTCTCAGCAGAGAAGCTGAAGGCTAGATGAGCAAAGAGACCACAGTCATCTCTTAGGACTTGGAGGAGAGCCTCTGTGCATTAGGTCTGGGATGTCCCCATAACCACCAGCCTTCTCAGTCAGGGATAAATAGAAATTTGATTTCTAGGGCTCTTCACTTAAAATCTTAAGATCAGCATAACTAAAGGTAAAAAAGCAGAATCCTTCTCTGAAGCTGGGAATGATCTCTGTCCTCTGTCCGTAGGAGTTCCCTGGACGCTGCACACGTGGCTGGAGTCCTTGCGCACGTCCTTCCAGCAGCACAGACGACCCCTCATCCAGTGCTTGCTGAAGGAGTTCAAGTCCATTCAGGAAGAAGAGTACACAGAGGAGCTCATCACACAGGGGTTGCCCCTGATGTTTGAGATACTGAAAGCCAGCAAGGTAGGATAAATTGTGTGTTTTAATGGAATCAGCCTCATTCTCATCCTGTAAGACACAAAGCTTGCAATATTGGTTTTGCACAGCTATCTCAAAGCTTGTTTAGGCTGTATAGGCTTATTATTATTTGTATTACATATCTCAGATTTCTTTCACTGTGGAAGCATGGGTTAAAAGCACAGAAGCTAATCGCATCTGCTGCTAGAACCACTTAATACTGATGTTAGCTGTAAGTTGGAGAGACAACAAAAGCTGATGCATAGTGCTGAAATTAAAGTCAAAAGGGTCACTGCAGTAATGCAAGAGATGTTGATAACTAAACCAACCCAAAGAGTAGCTTTACCTAGCCTGTTTTACAGGACTATACAACAAAGCTATTATTCATGTTTGCTTTGGATTTCTTTAACCTCTCACGTGACTTTCTCTCCCCTTCATGTGGGATTTGGACTCTTGAACTTGTGGGGAGACTGGTTTCTATGAGCACACAATAGGATAATTTTTTAAAATATCTTCTGTGTGAGTGTTTGTACTTGTAGCCTCCCCAGATTTTTTCTTTCAGCTAGACAAATCAGACTAAGAAAACCTGTTGAGGGAGGAACCATTGGGTATGCAAGTATAATAGCAAAGGTGATGATCATGAGGCAGGCGAGGAGAGGAAAATGTCTTACTTAGTGAAGGCTGGATACTTCTTTTAAAACTCGTTATAACCAACAGTCCCTTCTCTACTGGTCCCCCTGCCAGTCAGTCACTCCCAAGGAATGTCCAGTTAGCTTTACTGTTATCAGAAAACCATTTTAGTGACGAAAAGCATCAAAAGGATTTGATTACTGTTGTTTTTCTCATGCACCACGATGCATGTTGGTATGGTCTTCTAATTATTTAACTGGCAAGTAACTAACATTTCTCACCCAACTCTACATGTAACAACAAGGAGCAAATAATTTTTAGCACCTGCATAAATAACCTAAATAATGTGAAAAGGGAGGAGGTTCTCGTGCTCAGTACTAAAAGGACTTAGTACAGCTAGGGAAAGACTACATGGATTTATTTCTTGTATCCTCCTGCAAAAAAAGGCTTGGACTGAAGTCCCAAGCAAGTTCTGAACATTTGTTCCAGCAATTGTTCTGATTTTTGTGCCCACAAGCCTTCCCCCTGGGATTAGTTTGTCTTGGATGGGTATTTATGGAGAATATTTCAGATAGCTTTTAGGAAATCATTCCAAATCCTAGGATTTGTAGATTACTTGTTCTGAACTCACTTGGGCTAGGCTATGTTCAGCCAGAAACTACCAGCAAGGTGCTGTTTGGTTTGAAAGCTGATATAAAACTAATCGTATTGAAAATTTAACGGAGATTAAGTTTAGGCCTTGTAATCTAGGATGAAGGATGGCTTTAATTGCTCTTCTTCTGGGTGGCTGAAGCTAAAGTCAATGATCATCATTAGAATAACTTATTTACGTAGGATTATACATTTGGGACATGGTAGGTTGGGTCTTCCGGGGTCTCTTGCAGGAGACATGGAAACAAATAAGACTGCTACCTTCTGCTTTGGCTTCACTTAAAACTTAAAATGTGGAGGGGTGAAACAACTGAAATAAATACCACAAAAAACCCTACACAACAAAGAAGAAACCTCTGCTGATCTTTATTCCTGCCTTTGGGCCTAGGGGAGCTGTCTGTCTTGAATCTTCATGAGCATGCATATTCACAAACACACACACATACACTGCTTCATAGTCTTAGAAAAATAATGAATCATTCTGGGACATTGTAAGGGTTTACAAATTGTCTGCAAATGGCATGAATTATTGCAGCGGTCTTGTCCAAATGGCCTCTCAAAAAGCTCTCCCAGACAGAAATGAGAACAGATCTTCGCAACCCTTTGGAAGGAATCAAAATAAATTCATTTGTAGGAGAACAAGCCAATAAAAGTTCTCCCTGGTCACTTCGTTGAAGGCAGCCGAAGGAAGCTGAGATTCAAAAGATCTTCTGTTCTCCTTCTCTGGGAGGGCTGAGAGCAGAGACTGTTCTCTATATATACCCACAGAATGGAAATCTCCTTTAAGAGGTGCAGAAGGGCCGTAACTTTGGTTCACATCCTTCTCTTTCAACAGCAGATTGTAAAGCCTTGCATTTTGTGTAGCTGTGGAGAGAGGAGTTTGATTTGCTCACATGCACATCCTTCTCCCTGTGGGCTGGGAACTTTAAGAGAGATTACGACTCCTACTAAACATCACAGTCTGGCCCAGTACATATCCTTAATGAGTTTTTCAGGGCAAAAAGAATAAAATAAGCATTTAGGAGGCACAGAGCCACTTAGCATTTCTTGGCTGATGTAAAACAAGATGTCCCATTTGCTACATATTGTGATGCTCAGTATATTTTAATTGCATGGCAACTTGCACATAATAGAAACGGTGTTTTGCATTCCTATAAATAGTTGCAACTATCCCTTAATCTCAGAACAATTTACAAATATTAATGAGTTGACACATGGAAGATCTTATCCTCCCTTTACAAACAGGGAAACTGAGGTAATTAAACACGCAGATTTTCAGTGCCTCATACCGTCAGTCTTGGCCTCAGAAGCTGTGACAACCTGGATAAGCCAGACAGCAATTTGTAATTTGAGTAATTTGACCGAAGAGACTCTGCGAAAATCGTGTAGAAACATAGGGTAGATCTCAGAGTAGAAAGCACACCTTTTGCCCCCACCTCCTACTTTGTGCTCTCATTCAGAATGTTCTTGCAGGTTCCCAGGCCATGCAAAAAGGCCAGATACTACAAAAATAAAAAGATTAAATTAAAAATAACCAATACCTACAAGAACACTATCAGGTATATGGAATCCCCTTTCTCTTTTAGATGTTTTTAAAATGCCTGTTCCTCGAGGGTCCAGATGTGAGGATTTATGTGGGACCTCTGCCATTGGCCAGCACTGATGCTGGTGTCCTGCAGACTGGCACTCCACTCCCATTTATGTGATGGAACACTGACAATAGAAATAAAAAATAAAGTTTGCAGAAGTCCTGATGCTGGAACACAGAACAGCAACAAAAATTGGCAAATCAGGCAAAAGTGGCTGAGCTGAAGTCCCTAGTTTTATTGCCTCTCTTCCAGCTGTGAAATAAGCGGGGAAGAACAGTGAATAGATTGCACATCGTGTTTTTGCTGCTGCACTAAAGCCCTGGAGGAAGACTTCCAAAAGCACAAATGAAGGTTCAATACCCAGCTCCTGGTGGCTTCCAATGGGACGAAGCGCTTTCATTTCCTTTCATGCCTTTAAATGCCTTTATCAGCTGCACTGTTGAGAGTTGGATGGAGAGCAAAGAAGTGGCAGTATTTCCACGCTGGCGAGGCAGAGCTGCTAGAACAGGCAGAGAATCGCTATGTGCTCGCTCCCCCCACGGTTCCTGCTGTTGTGCAGTGAGCTCGGGTCATTACCAAACCAAAGACCAGAGACGATGTATTCTGCAGAAAGCAGCATCAGTGGAAAGGACACAGAGAGCTTGGTTTAAAGTACTTTCCCAAGAGCAAGCAAAACTCAAACTGGGAAAGCTCTGACACTAAAACTGTCAGTGACTTGGTGGTGGTGGATTTGGGCTGCCAGATAAGGAGGAAAAGTGCTGCCATTTTGGGATGGATTGCATCTCTTGGTAGACAAGCACACAAACATAGCCTGCTAGAAGTGGTTTGGACAGGGTTGCATGAAATGAAAGCTGGAGAGACACTTCTGGGAGTTGGTAGCCCTGAGCTAAACTTTAGCTGCTGCACAGAGCAGATTTGAGTCCCTCAAAGCTAAGATGACACTGGAGATCTTGTTACAGAAGAAGGATAGGAAGATGCAACCAAATTCCTGCCTGTCGTTATCTGTGTTGTGCTCTTTGTGGCCTGGGGAAACCCCTGAACCTCACTGGAAGTTTTCCTTTGCCTCCTGCCAGGGTTGACATTTGCTTTGTCTGAGTTTAGCTCTGAGCTGGCTTGTCTTCCTGCCCTGTGTCGGAGGGCCATAGTTGCCTGAGTGGATGTGCTTGAGGGCTGGCTGTGGCTCAGATTGGTCCCCCTCCCCGCAAATAGAGACTTTTAAGAGCTGCCTGGAGACTGCACCCAGATCTGCAGGCTTGTAGTACCCGAAATGGGGCTCGCAGGTCAGTTCTTCTGTTTTTGCAGGGAGGTTATCTTGAGGACAGCATGCTGAATGTGCAGGATGCTTCTTTTTCGTCTGACTACGAAAATCCTGGAGCTGTTTCAGTTCGATCTTGACCTTTCCACAACCTGAAAAGAGAGAGACTCAAAACCACAACCTTGGAAGTTAAACACATCTGGCCTTTGGAGGAAGCTGGGTTTAGATTTCCACTCTGGAGCTCAGCATGAGCTTGAATTGTCATTAAAATCACTCAGCTCCATCCACGCAGACAAGCCAGCACTGTTGCCGGTAGCATGAGGTTATGAGCCGGTTTCATCCACTGTTTTTTCTGTGTACAGCAATTTACATCAGATTGTCCTTGGCCTAGTTTTTTGAGGAAAAATTACAATCTTTTAATTCCAAGTAGTCTCTCTTGCAACTTTCTCCCTCCCATAGTATAGGCAAGGAGCTCCATTACTTTGGATTCTTTGTGGACATGCATCTTTGAAGTGCATGTGTTAATCCTGATGTATGTTGAGCTCACATGGTGAAGCGTTGTCTGAAGCTCCATGTGGCACTGGAGGTGCTTTACACCAGGAGAACTTGGCTTAGGACTACGACTATTCCTGCTAGTGTATTGTCCAAGAAAAAATCAGCTTGAAAAGTCATGGGAGGGGTCCTTCATCGCCATTCCTCGGTTATGTTCTGCAGCTTTCTCTTCACCCTTCCCATCAGTTTCTGTCGGTGACAAGGTCATTTATTTTAAAACTTAGTCCATTAGCGAGGTGTTGATTACACTGTGCAGCCAGGCTTGTTGAAAGATGCAGGAAGCTACTTTGCAAAGATGTTTCCTCAGAATTTAAAATTCCTGCAGAGTTTTCCATCCTCTGCAAATGCACCTATAGGCATCTGAAGAAACCTGCAGGAGTGCACAGTCTCTTTTGGAAGGCTGAGCTGTTTGAATTACAGCCATCAGTCTGGTGTTGACAGTTATTGAGAACAAATAACAATTCAAAACAATAACCAGCTTTTAAAATTCCGAAAGGATTCAGTCACATGAGTATCTTGAGAAACCTAGCCTATATAATTCAAAACTTAAAATACCTTTTCAGCAGTGACTTAGCCACTTGAAATCCAAAATCTCCTAGAAAGTAAAGTTTGAGGGTTTTTTCTAATACATCTTTTCAAAAATAGCAGCATGTAGCCTTTGTCACAGATGCAGTAACTACTGAAAAAAAAAAATTGTATCTCCAACAAACAGAAAGCAGCAGGAAGGTCTGAAATATTTGCCTGCTCTGTTGCAGAAAAGTGTGCAGAAGCTGAAGCTTGAGATGGGTGTCCAGTTCCTTTATTGCTATGGTCTTTCTGGATTTAATTCCTCTAAAACAAATGTTGGGAAAGGTTCCTCAGAGAACGTCAAGAGACTCACCTCGTGCATCTGTTCTGCAAAGTCCAGGCACGGTGGTCAGCAAACATCAGCTTTCCCCCTGGGTCTGCGTGAGACCTAGAAGGTGACACTGGAAGATGAAGGAACTAAAATATTCCCCTTTTCATCCCTTGCTTCACGATGGGCTGAAATGAATAGTTCAGATGGGCTCGAGTGAAGTTCTATTTTACTGTGTGAAGCCAGACTACCCTGTTCTGCATGAAGGGCTTGGGTTGAAGGGGAGCGGCGAACCCTGTACGGCGCACGGGCAGGCACTGGGTCATGTTCAGCTCCTAGGGAAAAGCTCTCCATTGGGAGAGTGCTGTGCTTGTTTCCTCTGCCTGGAGATGGATCAGGAAAAACCTCTCTGCTGGGTGAAATTTTACTTCCTCGTTAAACTGGTTTTCAACAGAAAATTGATGTTTTACTATAATTACAGGTTTCATTAGAATGTTTGTTCTCCACATAATATTTTGTCTTTCTTGGAAAAATTAACACCTGAAAATGGAATATTTTGGCTGACGACTGAAATACTTTGAACTGAAGAAAAATGTGAATACCAAAACTTGCACTAAAAATATCCTTGAAGAAGTTTCAGGATGCTGAAGTGCCTGCTTAAGGGTCTCATGGCATGGCTAATGCCCTCCTGTGTGTCAGCTAGTGCCCAGCCCGCGCAAGGTGACTGATCTTTTGGCTGGGACTTTGAGTCCTTTCTTCAGGCAGGTTTCTCTGTTTTCAAGTACTTGCAGTGATTTGTAGCATTGCCTGTTGTCATTTGGAGTACTTCTGTGTCTAAACAGTCCAGAGTAACCAGGACGCGAGTTATCTACACATGTACGTCGTGCATTCTCCATGTGAGATGCGAACGCCAGGTACCGAGTGGCATGTTCCTAACAGACTGTTAACCCCGTCTCGTGTTTTTGTAATGCAGATTCAGCTTCGTACTAACACAGGTTTGGTTTCTTTTCTCCCTACCCTCTGTCTGCCTTCTAAAATGTTTCCTTGCCAGAGGCAGGAGCCGTTTCTTCATTTACAATAAATAAATGCCATGGATGTGACACCTGCCCTTTTCTGGGCTCTCACCCAGGGATTAGACTGTGCCCGGGGATCTGAGCTTTTTACATACAATGCACAGCTGTGATATAAAGAGTCTTTTGAAAGGGAGGCTTGGCAGCTTTCCCAGAAGCTAACTGAAGGGTCCATTTGTGCCTTACCTGTGATTAATTCTTTTCCGCTTGTGTTTGCAGTGGAAGGACTTGAGCCCGGCACTAACAAAACCCGTTTTGTTACTCAGTTCACTGCCTCTAACTGTATCTCCAACCTCCGGGGCTTCCCTGCCTTTGCAACTGTTCACTAATATTAATTAGGTGTATGCTGCTTAGTCATCTAGGAGTGACCCTCTGAAGTGGCATTTAATCGGTTTTGAGGCAGCTGGCAAAAGTGAATTATGCGAGAGGACCATAGCGGAAACACCTAGGCAAGGATGGAAAAGGTTCAGAGAGCCAGCAAAGAAAGTCTCATAGAGTTTGAGTGCTCAGGGGCTGCAAAAAGCCCTCTCTGTTGCCTCACTCTTTATCATAGAATTATAGAATCATTTTGGTTGGAAGAGACCCTCAAGATCATCAAGTCCAACCGTTAACACAACACTGTCACTAAACCATGTCCCTAAGAACCTCATCAGCGCTTTCTGCAAAGAATGGAGCATAAACAAGAATAATTCAAGGGTATCCCAGTGTGTCATGGAAGGAAGTTAATGGATGAGTCCTCAATGGACTTGGGTTATCCTGAGATTCTGCTGCTGGAACAGCTGCCAGGGACCACCTGTGAAATGGGTGACTGGAAGCAGCGCTTCTGCCACCCTGCATTTAGCAGAGAGCTGGGTCTCCCCGCATCCTCAGGACTGGAGAGAGAAAAGATACTTTTGCCAGCACCCTTCTTCCTTGAGTAGTGTGGTTTCTCTACTTGCTGGGGAGATGTGTTATTAACAGGCAGGCATGGAGCCCAGAAGATTAAGTATGTTACTTCTCTGTCTAACGTGGTGAGTTTTTGATTTTGGGGCGTTGTGGTGGAGGAATTTGAGAGCCTGGCATTAATGAGGCTGAGCTGGTGAGGGTGACATCGATAGAAGGTAAAGAAAACCAGCTTAACTCTTTACCACGTGGAGGTGGTGGGATATCTATAGGCCAGTAAGGAGAACTGAGCAGTCCAGAGAGATGTGGTATGGGATTGGGGGAGCCCACGAAGAAGAGGCAGCTGAAGAATAGTGTGGTAAGAAAAGAACAAAACCTTAGCCCAACCGCTGGAGATGACCCGAGTTTTCCCCTTGAGAGATTGGAGCATAGCCACCAGAATGACACGCATCTTACACAGGTACTGGAAAAAACTGGCTCTGTATTTCCCAGCTGTGTCCAGTACCTTGGAGAACCACATCCCGGAATGGCTAGGCTGGGTTGAACTGGGTAAACTGAAAATGGAGCAAGCTCTCCCAGGGTATGTGCCAAAGTCTGGAGGAGCTTTTGCTCTGTCCTGCCACAGACCTTCATCTGAGGGACATTCAGGAAAATATACCCCTGCACTCCCCACCATGGTCTTCACCTCTTTTCAGATCAATCCACTAGTCATCTCTGCTCCAGCAACTTGAAGACCTTCAGCTTTGCTTCAAAAGAATTTATGAATTCCCCTCGCAGTTCAAGTGCATTCACCAGGCGTGGGGAATTCCTTTAGATCTTTTGCTGAAGAATGCTTTTAAGTCAGGAGGCTGCTCGTACCTACAAAGCAAAGCTGCTTGCTCACCGACCAACTCTCTGCTGGAAGCACCGTCTCCCTCAGAAGATTCACTGTTGTTCTCTGTTCCCTCTTGCCTATCTGTAAACTACCCCATGGCTAAGTAAATATTTTTATTATATCCTGTGCCAAGCTTTCTTCCCCCTCCCACAATAGAAGATGCACGTCAGCTCTTTTGACTGCAAATGAGTGCCCATCGCAGCCTCACACATCCTGACACAATGTTTTCCAACATCAAACTGCAACAAGAAAACAAACTTTGGTTTACTCCTCCAGTGTTAATATTGCCACCCACAGCTGCTGCAGTGAGCTCTTACAGCTGTTCTTTCAGGTGGCAGGATAAACAGAGAAGAATTACCCAGCTTGGTGCTTAAGTGGGATGGATGTGGTAACCATGGCAGCTTCTGAGCTTCCTGCTGCGGGCACTTTGTGAGTGGGAAGGCTGAACAGGCTGGACATGTCCTCCTCTCTGCCAAAGCAATGCTGATGTTCCAGGCTGTGGACTCTTGAAGTTGCTTCCACTTAGTTAGAATCATAGAATCAAAGAATCATAGAATAGTTTGGGTTGGAAGGGACCTTCAAAGGTCATCTAGTCCAACCCCCTGCCATGAGCAGGGACACCTTCAACTAGATCAGGTTGCTTAGAGCCCTGTCCAGCCTGGCCTTGAATGTCTCCAGGGATGGGGCATCTACCACCTCTCTGGGCAACCTGGGCCAGTGTTTCACCACCCTCATTGTAAAACTTTTCTTCTGTCCCCATCTTTCTTATAGGCCCCTTTTAAGTACTAAAAGGCTGCAATAAGGCCTCCCCAGAGCCTTCTCTTCTCCAGGCTGAACAACCCCAACTCTCAGCCTGTCCTCATAGGTGAGGTGTTCCAGCCCTCTGATCATTTCTGTGGCTCCTCTGGCCCCTCTCCAACAGGTCCATGTCTCTCCTGTGCTGAGGACTCCAGAGCTGGACACGAGACTCCAGGTGGGGTCTCACCAGAGCAGAGCAGAGGGGCAGAATCACCTCCCTTGACCTGCTGACCTGCTTCACAGGATTTGGCTTCAAAAAGCCTATATTTTCCCCAGCCATCCAGTCGCAAGACTGTACCTTTGACAAAACATCCTTTTTCTCTCTCTGTTGCCTCTTTCTGCCTGGTTTCTCAGTAAAAGCCGGCAGAAGCGCTGTGGGGAGCAGACCAGGGGCTGCAGCCCTGCGAGCTCAGCTGCCTGCAGGGCGGTCTGGACAGCAGGCTCGCTCTGCCGCGATTGCTCCTCACACCCTGCCCTGTGTCTCGGGGAGAAAACTTGCTGCTGTTCGTTAGCGATGGCTCTAAATGAGCACCCGTTTCAGCTTTCTAACCAAGCAGATTTTTTTTGGTCTTTTGGTGGCATGCATTGGAAGTATTTAACATTATTGACAGAAGGCAAAGGTCTCCAACCTCCTCTCTGCCAAATGAGAGCAGTGTCCTGCGTTGGAGCTCTGAAGCTCTGCAGCGCATTGAGGCGCTGCCTGTTTGATGGTCTTGCTTTCTTTGACACGCCAGTCCCAAGGTCTTTCCTTTTTTGTCTCTTTTCACTTTGTGCCATCTCTCTTCTGTGTCTTAGGCTTTTTAGCGTCTCTCATCACATCTTGAGCTGATTAGAGCTTAGTTTACACCAGATTTTTTCACAGGCTTGTGAGCGGTCGGTGGCAGGGTGGCTTTCTAATGGGCTTGTATCTGCACGCCGCAGGGTTTGTGCCCTGTTGGTGACCCAGGGAGCTGGCAGTGCCTCACCTGTGTAGGCAGGCTCCCATGGGGTTGTCCATGACCCCTTCATCATGCTGGTTGGAGTTACAAGCAGAGATCCTCTTCTCACACCTGTGTGACTGAGGTTGGCCCATTCTTCCCCAGTCTCTGTGCCCCTGGACGTCCCAGTATGCGGTGCCATGCCTTGGACAGGTCAGTGAGATCTCCAGATCCTAACGAGGCACTGGCTGGTCTATACCCAGATTTTCCATCACCATATTCCCACAGGAACCCTAGAAGGAGGAGATGCATTGTCTTTATTGATGTATATATGTGTTTTTAAAAAGCTGTTGCCTAGACACAGCTGTGGTTGGGACTGTTGAGTTCATAGACCCACTAAAACTGCAGTGGCATAGACAGGACCTGCACACCCCGGCGGATTCGAGAGGGAGCTGCCAGTAGCTATCCCCTTTAGTGCAGTTACTCTGCTTTTATTCACTACGGGTAAAGGTGAGTGTTGCTCTTCCAATTATGCCTCTCCTCTGCAGAAGCTTCCCTCCAGTCTGAACGGCAGAATTATCCACATCCTCCATTGTATTTACTGACTCCTTAGCGTTTGCCAGATCCAACTGGGAGCTGCCCTGCTGGTAATCAGCATCCCCCCGGACGCGCTCCTCCCTGGCTGACTCAGCCAGCCGCGGCGCTTCGGCACAGCCCTTCCGAGCAGAGAAGCAATTGCTCTTTCTGCCCTGTCTGTCTAGAGCTCTCCCCCCACAGTCCTCCCGGCGGCTGAGTCACTTCCTTCTTTAAATCTGGCCTTAAATCTTCCTTTTCTCTTCGCCCTGTGATTCACTCCCTTTGCGAAGCACTTTGCAGAGCTCTGGCTGGAAGACACTGAGCAGAGAGATGCTCCCAGTGCAGGACATACTCCTCATCTCAGAGGCACAGCGGTGAGCCCCTCGTGGAGGAGCCATGCTAAATGGTGTCTCTTAGTATCAGTATTTATCTTATCTTAGCATTTCGTTTAATGCTACATCTGATGTAGAAATAGGAGCCAACTCCTGCCTGCGGGCAAGCGTATGTAATTTCCTTTGACATCAGTGTGTGCCTGTGAGGGTTCAGCTCTACCGTTTTCCCACCCGGTTTGATTAGATGCAGTAAGGGAGACATTACAGGATCTCTGCCACTCCTCCTCATTCCTCATGGGATTTATCGAGCACCACTGTGCTCAGAGAAAGGAAAGCTTCTATTTCTGCTCTGTAAGCCTGGAAATATTTTTAGTATAACATCTACACTACTCAGATTTTTGTATTAAGGTTATTTTTCTCCCTTACCTGCTTATTTCATTGACCTTGGACCCTCTCATATCTAAGTGTCTCATCTGTTTGCTCTTTCCTGGTGTGGAAGGGAATCCTCAACCAACATGCTAGTTAAAAGATGTCATAATGAATTAGCTGCTTGGCACCATTGAATTTGGCTAGACCTGCTCCAGTTACCAGCAAAGAGTGGGATAAAATTTGCCAAAGCTTTTAAATCCTGTTTTCCATTGCGATGTAGGTACTTAAGCACTAAATCCATTTCACTGTCCTTGCAGCTTAGCTGTACAAAATCTCAAGTTGCTTAGGCGCTTGGGAAAGCATCCTGCAAGTGCCTTGCCCCAGAAGTCAGGGCAGAAATGGATAAGGCCAGGGACGAGACCTGGTTCTGTGAAGGTCTGGTGGCTTCCTCAGGACAATGGAGCCCAGGCCGGTGTCGGCAGTGTAATAGCACATAATTGAAACATTTGGTATTGAATGAGGAGATTGTGGGACAGCTTGTGATGTTTCAGTCACACTTCAAGGGAGGGTCTGTTTGTTTGTGCTTAGGAATGTATGACAGGCTGTGCAGCTGCATCTCTGTAGCTCGGGGTTTCTAAAACATGACCAATGACCAACAAAAAGTCATTTTTCAGTACAGTAAGTTTGCAAATGAAATTAAATTGTACTGTACAGGAGCTTTGTTTCTAGGGAGGGAACAGAGGTTATGGAGTTTGTTGGGGAAAGTCAACCTCTCATCCAAGGAGAGGACTTCTCATTTTATCTGATTCCTACAGGAGACATAGCAATGGAGTAAATCAGAATGGCAGTTTCTAACCAATACTGATAATCCTCAGCTCTGATTTTAATAAAGCTTCAGCAATCACATTTTTCAGCTTCAAAACAAGCAACTCCTGAGAGCAACATAATGTCTCCCTTTGCATACTGATGTTCCATTGCATACTAATCTTATATTGCACGTATTTGTTTTCTTTTGCTTAGAATGAAGTGATCAGCCAGCAACTGTCTGTCATTTTCACGCATTGCTATGGGCCCTACCCTATTCCAAAGCTCGTTGAAATTAAGCGCAAGCAGACCTCTCGCCTAGGTAAGTGTGATTTGAAGATGCTCATTGTTTCTCTATGGAGTGGGAAGTCTGTATCACCACCTGGGTACATAGAGGGACACAGGTCGGAGACAAACCTGGATTTGAAAGGCAGAAATACAAAAAGGGCCCCAATCCTAGCCTGACCTGCAACCGCTGCTGAAATCAGGAGGTCCATCAGGTGCTCTAGAGTGGGACCATAAATCCTCAGAGATTTGTCTGTGTTGCTAATAAGGCTGGGATCTGAGCCCGGGGCCGGGAGCCAAACGTCTGTCCACACCCCAGCCGGCTGTGGCTGTGGTGGCACAGCCCTCCCTGCCCTGCTGACAGACCCCATGCTCACAGAATCACAGAATGTTAGGGATTGGAAGGGACCTCCAAAGACCATCTAGTCCAATCCCCCTGTCAGAGCAGAAACACCTAGATGAGGTTACACAGGAACGTGTCCAGGTGGGTTTTGAATGTCTGCAGAGAAGGAGACTCCACAAACCCCCTGGGCAGCCTGTTCAAGTGTTCTGTTACCCTCACTGTGAAGAAGTTTCTTCTCATATTTAAGAACCTCTTGTGTTCCAGTTTGAACCCATTGCCCCTTGTCCTATCATTGGTTGTCACTGAGAAGAGCCTGGCTTCATCCTTGTGACACTCACCCTTTACACATCTATAAGCATTAATGAGGTCACCTCTCATAAGGGAGATGCTCCACTCCCTTCATCATCTTTGTTGCTCTGTGCTGGACTCTCTCAAGCAGTTCCCTGTCCTTCTGGAACTGAGGGGCCCAGAACTGGATTGTTTGAATGTCACTGAGACGAGACCCCAGTGATTTTCCAGGGTCCTTTCGCCCTTGGCACAAAGGCTTCCCCTCACAGGGAGAGGAGTGCGATAGGGTATACATGAGTGCAGGGCCCTCCAACGTCTGCTCAGCTGCATTTTGCTTTCGGTAGCAGACCTGGGAGGCTGTGCTGGCTCCACGTGGCGGGGACTGCTGGCTGTCATCTCAGCAAAGGTCCTCACAGACTACAAAGCTTTGAATTCCCTTCTGTCTGAACTCCACGTGGCTGGCTGGGGGGCTTCTATTGCAGGCTGTCCAAAATAGCTTTGTGAGCTTTACTCATTAAAAACAATATCCTTTTACACTGTTCTCTTGTCAAAACAGGAAAATATTTTGTACGTTCATGACCCCTTCCAAACTAAACTTACTGGCTTCCTCTTTTTTTTTCCCCTTCTTCTTGTGATTCTAGATCCCCATTTTCTTAACAACAAAGAGATGTCAGATGTTACATTTCTGGTGGAAGGAAGACCATTTTACGCACATAGAGTGTTGCTATTTACTGCATCACCAAGGTAAAATATAAAGACATCTCTGGCTTTTAACAAAAATAGAATTTGATTTTGTCATTTTGCCTTTTTTTTTTTCTGATGTTAGGATTCATTGAGGGCTAATGGCCCAATCTTAGTTTTTCCTATGCAGATCATCTCAACAGCTTGTTTCTGGTCGATCTGCGGAATGTTTAACAAGTGTTTCCATCACTAGATTCCCACCAAGTAAATGATCCATGCTTCTGGCCATGCGTCTGACTTCATTCCACTGAGGCATATTTGCATGGAGCTCGTCACTGCATCCACCTCTTACTCACAGAGGAGTCTTAATATTTTGATTCTTAAAAGTCATTTATCCTGTGAGTGGCTAAATCCTGCCTTGCATCAGTGTAGGCAGTCTCCAGGAAAAACAAGCTACTATCACACTTTAAAAAATAAAATTATATAACTATAAAATGCATCCAAAGGCAGCATTTACAGTCTCTTCCCTCTGCTCAGAAGGCTGGACATGGATTAGTCAGCTCAACCCAGCATTAAAGTTGCTAACAAACCTTATTTCTACGCAGCTTTATAATTAAAGGTGTGCTTTTAAACAAACTTAGCTGCCCCTCCACAAGGGTTTATTTCAAGATGCAGCAAGGACAAGCCACTGAGTTTGGGTAGTTTGAGCAATGTGGGAATTGCTGCTCGACTTGCTGCCAACCCACAGCACAGGGTAAAATGATTTGCATAAAGCAACTGCAGTATCCAACCCTGCCTTCAATTAAAGAATGGGTAGGTTGGTTTAGGGCATATTGGTAGAGGTACAGACACATTCCAAACTCCAGCTTCAAAGCTACTTAATTGTGTTCATAGTAGAGTTTGACACTAGTAAAAGCAAATCAATTGTTATCCATATTTTAATTAACAAGATGCAGTCATGATATGGAAAAGGTTACCATACAGCAAATGCTAGTCTTTATAGATAAGCCAAGCTTTGCTCTACCACTGGAAGGTCAGATGAATTACCCAAAAGAGGAAGTACAATAGCAGATGCTTCTGACAGCACATTTCCCATTTTTCCCTTCTGATCAACTGGGAATATCTAGTTTTAAGAAGTAAATTGCTACATATGTATATGTCTCACATAAATCTGCAATTATTAACTTAAAAAGTGGTGGTTTTTTTCCTGAGACTTGTGTCTGAAGTTCAGGTTTTGATAATCAGAGAACAGCAATGTATGCAGTTTTCTCCCCTGCCTCTTCTTACACACTTGTGTTGAGCCTGCATAGAAGCATTAAAAGTCTTAGTGTAGTTGTTTTAATGCTTTGTTCTAAAAATATTTTTAGAGCAGCATAATGGACATAGGCCAAAATTTATCTCCTTCAAAAATGAAGGTGTGCGTTTTTTAAATGTTGCAAGCCTTCCTAAAAGATCGTGTTGTTTTGAAGAAAAAAAAAAAGGGGGTTGTAATATGCATCATTACAATGTCTGCATTTCCTATGTACATTTTATTCTATTTTCATATTAGATGTATTTTTCCAAAATTTCAGATTGAAATAGCCTAAAAGAGAGTCTTATTCCTTTTGGTTTAAGCTTTATTTTATGTCAGTGTCTAAATCTTGATGCTTTTGGCGACAAATCCTTTCATTTCAGTGTACCATTTTTGCAAGAGCTGATGCTGTCCTTCCACTTAGCCATACTTTTCCACAGAGATAATTGGGCTGGTATTTCACTCTTGCTCCTTTTTATTTAGGTTTAAAGCATTGCTGTCTAGCAAGCCCTCATCTGATAGTACTTGTATTGAGATCAACTATGTGAAGTACCCCATCTTTCAGGTAACGTCAGTTCTCACATTGAATTTGAATGGAACATTTAATAGGAACATCGTACATGCCCTGTCCAAATTATTACATACATATTTGATAAACACGTAGCTCAGAGTAGTTGGCTTCATGAGGACAGGCCATGAAAATACAGAGCTTGCTTTCTGTATATGTAGCATACACATGTATGTGCTTCCCTTATATTTATAGAATCAGAGCTCAGACAGTTCCGTGTATTGACTGTTATCGCTGCAGGTAATTCCCAGCTGCCTACAGTAACTTCAGGCTTGCTGGAAGCTCACTACAGAGAGATCTTAGCTGGCTCATATTACAGTGCAAAGCGTCCCTCATTCTTTCTCATCATCCATGCATGCCCACACACAGCTGGGTGAAGGTGGGGGTGCCATTGCCAGGGAAGGAATAAGGGAACACCCATTACATATGCTATATTTTCCTGAATTACAAATGTACTGAACATTCAGGGAAATAAAATTCAGAATGAATTAATCAGCTTCCTGCAAACTGTTTGGAGCTCACCAGCAAGTCCAGACAATGTGGCTGGGGAGGGCTGAGACATTAGACTACCTGTGAGAAGGAAACACTGAACTGTGGAGAAAGAGAGAGTAACCAAATATACCTTGAAATAGGAGATGTGGGCCAGTTTTATCTAGAAATCCTTGGTGGTGCTCAAGAGCTTCAGGTATTGCCAGGAATCTTTACATCACTCCCTGTTCCCTGATCTCTTGGATTTCTTTTTATAAACACTCCCTTTGTTTTGTTACAGCTGGTTATGCAGTATCTTTATTGTGGAGGTGCAGAGTCACTCCTGATTAAAAATAATGAAATTATGGAGGTAAGAAACATTTATCTTCATTGCAGTGGGAGCAATGCTGAGTGATCTGTGTACCATTCACCCCAGGGCATGTGGCCATTGGGCAAGATGTGAGCACTCCTGTAAGAGCCAGCAGTGCCTCTCCTAGAGTGCCCAGGCTGTCCCCAGTCTAATTTGGTTCTGCACTCAGGAAAATTCTTGAGCACGTACCTGACTTTAACCATGGGAGAAATCCCACTGGAGTCACAGTTCAGTTCCGTTTCAAGCATGGGACTGTCAAATTTTCTGAATAAAACCTTAAGCTGCTCCCTGATAGAGACTTCTTTGCCCCTTTCTCACTGGATGTAAGACATTCAGTGCTGTTGTGCCCGTTAGCAAAAGCCAAACCAAGCCAGCTGGAACTGACTGAGCCATCAGTGTAGCCACACATCCACAGCCTGTATGGATGTCAAGTCATCCTCTTCCAAATACTGTGTGCTGTCATTACCAGCTGTGATCAGCCTAATGACTCCCAACTATGTAGAACTTAGAGATATATGAACCAATTCCTAATAGTCATTCAGGGATTTTGCCTGTTGACAGTCACTAAATTAAGGGAGCCAAAAATAGAATACAGGACAGTAAATACTAAAATCAGAGCTACTTAAACAGCTGGTAAACACCAGTCTACAGATTATATGAAGTATACCCCCTTTGACTTTGTGAGCTTTATAGGAAAAGGTCACCAATTCCATATTTCACTTGTAGTTTTGAAAGAATCTCCTGAATTTCTAACCCTATCTGAAAAAAGGAGTCTTCAGACTAGGCAGTGAAGCAGCTTTACAGACATCCATGTGTTATCACCTAGGCTGTTAAAAAGCTTGTGCGCAGTTCAGCTGGCAGCTTGCTCTACTTTTGTGACATCTCAAAACTTCTGTGACTCAAGAATGTATGACTGATTGATTGATCTGTTGATAACAGATCTGGCCACGGTTCCTCACAGTTTAAAGTAATTATGAACCAGCATGTGACTGCTTGAGCCACAGAAGCAGCTGGAATAGGATTTGGCTTTATCTTTCAAAACTGCATTTAGCAACTTGCCTTATTACAAATATGATAACAAGAAGCACCAGAAATACTCCACAGAAATCTTTGCTGCAATTCATAATTGGGGCCAGCTGGCTTCTATCACATCAGCACTGCAGATTTCCAGCACTTGGATTTATTTATGGGATTAAAACAGAACTTGAGCAGGCTACATAGAAGTCAGAATAATGTCATGGCAGTTGCAGGGTTTTGTTCCCCAGTGCTCCTAACCAGCGGCACGAGAGCTCTTTTGGGATTCACAGGATGGCTTTTTGTCACACAGTCCTCGATGGCAAGAGCCGTATAAATGCATGAACACCTAAACAGCTTGGCCTAAGAGACCTGGCTGGGTTAGAGCAAGGTGTCAAGCAGTGGAGAACCCCAAACTGCTTCCTAAACCAGAACAGAGAACCAGAGGAGATGACCTACCATGGAAAGACAGAAAATGAAATTCCTTTTCCCTGCTGTAAAAGGAGAGAAAAGGGGCTATAAGAAATCCTAGTGCTACTGAAATCAGCTGGAGAACTAAGAGAGAGGTCAGCTGGAGTCCTGGTGGCACGAGAGCCGTGGTAGTGCAGCGATCCAGACATGTGCCACTAACACAAGTGTTTCTGGGCAGTGCCCCCTACCACGCTTGTTCCCACTTTGCTTTAGATCTTGCTGTGCACCCATTCCTTGGAGTGACGTGGAGCCAGGCCACGTTTCAGTGCCCGTGGCCTAGACGTGGCCTTACTGCTGCTCATGAGCTAGAGCACAGAGCATATGGAGACCTGACTCCATTTCCTTGAGCCTGCTTAGGTGACAAATATGAGGTTTATTGCCTGTCTAGATTTTTAAGACTGCCTCGGGGTGGTTATTGTTATCTGGTTTGAATTCTTCTATATTCCCGGTCCTGGCCCTTCTGCTGACATCCCCACATCCAGCCCAGGTGCTCTGTTTCAGCCAGAGCTTGGGGAACAGTTAAGCCAGACACCATTTTTTTCTGTGATTGTAATTGTAGGTCCCTCCTTGCAGAGTCATGTTCGCAGAGTGACCAAAGACTCTCCAAGCTGCCGTTTCCTTTTTCTTTCCTCTCTCGTACACACACACCCCCACCCCATCCCAAAGTCAGCGTGTGGACCTGAACAGCCTGTGGTGATCTCCCCAGGTACAGCTTCCCACAGTGCGATCTAAGGGGACTGCAAAGGGTTGAAGCAACCAAGCAGCCTTCTTATTCTGTCAGTACTTTCATGAAAACTGAAACGGAGAAAAAAAAAAATAATGAAACAGTAAAGAAGCAAGCTTCAATTCTGTATCGCTCAGCAGTTTTGACTATTTTTTCCTTGCTTTTCCCTTTTAGCTTCTCTCTGCTGCTAAATTTTTCCAGCTTGAAGCTTTACAACGACACTGTGAGATCATTTGCGCAAAAAGCATTAATACAGAAAACTGCGTGGATATTTATAATCATGCCAAGGTAAAAATAAGCGCATATGCTTGTGTGTTATGTGTCTGTCATCATACTTGTAGGTCAGTTTTATGATAAGCAGTGATAGCTTGTTATTTAAGATTTGTTGTTTACTGCGACTGAGTGGCTAATAGGTACCTACTATAGTTACAGTCCTAAATGATGTAGTGTAAAAACACCTGTGACAACTGCTAACTCCCTTCTCTGAGTCCTTCAAACTCAATTTGAGGGTACCACCATGTGGCAGACCCATCCCTTACCATGGCAACCCCAAATGCTGAGTTATTCACCAGGAATCACCTAACTGAATGACACCTCTCTTTCACTTTCCAAGCTGCAGTTTCCCCTCACAGCCTCCTGTTCGCTTCTGCCTGAAGCCCACTGGGGTGATACACTCAATGCTGGTAACAGCTTGTCAATATATAAAAATGCCAGGTTGTCAAAGTGCAACATCTTAGAGCTGTGCAAGGATAGCAGTGACAATTTTATGTCTCGGAGAGGAGATATTCATAGCTTCTTATTGGAATAAAATTAGTTACTTAGCTTCTGGGGGTGGGGGGGCTAAGTCATTAGGCATGGCATTTTTTGACCCAGAAAGCCTATTTCCAATCAGGTGGTTGCCACATTGATTAGTTTTAGTTTTTCCCTGGCTTAGTAGCTAGACTTTCACTTGGAAGATCGAAATGATACACAGATAGTTGCAATGAAATACTTTTAAAGCATTCCATAGATGATTTTTTCTATAACTTACATGAGCTATACAAAAGATAAAGTGGTGAAGCATGATATGGAGATTTGATTGAACAGAGTAATCCTGCGGATTCCTCCAAACCCCTGCCGATCTGACCTCCCTTCCCATCATCAGGTATTTCCTCCAGAGAGTCATAATGCTAGGTCTTGATGTACAGATAATGCACAATCAGTGTTTTAAAAGAGCATAAAGTTCCACCTATAAAAGGAATAAGAAATGAGGTGTATCTGCAGATCCATTTATTGTAACAGGGGAAAAAAGCGTCACCAGTGCAGGAATCTTTTGAAAAATATTTGATTTATCTTCTACCTCATTTGGGAGCTTCTTGATTTGTATTACTATTTCTAAAAGTAAAAAGAATAATTTTGTTTTGACATCACATGTTTTCTTTGAATTGTGAAATGTGGATGTTATTTACATCCTGACTGAAGAAAGTTCTTCCATGGAGCTTGAGACCTCTCTGAGGAACTTGTACATGGCCAATGCTGGGACTGAACAAACCCACTGGCTAAATCCATCTCCTTGTTTTCCTGCAAGGGCCCCGACCTGCAAGTTTTCTGTGCCTGCATCTCCCAGTGGAGGCAGTGGGAATGGTACTTGAGAGGCTTTTCCAGCCATGGTCATGTTTGCACTGACACGAGTAGTGCACTGCAGAGACAGCCAAGCTAGCTGTGAATGAAAACTTGACTTTTGGAATTAGTTAAGCCACATCACCCTGGAACTCTGCATGGGCTAACTTGCCAGGGCTAAGCTTCACATTGCTATACCTGGAAGGCTTCTGGAACCTGAACTCACACATTTAAAACTAGTTCTGATACCTCTCTATTATGATGTCTGCAGAGCAGAGGAGACACTCCATCTTTTTGCTTGTGGTCTGTGTGATATGCAGGTGATTAACCTGACCACAGACCGTTCTCCTCAGAGCGCTCCTGTCGCACAACAGCTTCATTTGTTTGTTGTATAAATATGAGAAAATGGTGGAAGAGGCCAGATGGTCCTGATGAGCCGGGGGAGCTCACAAGCAGTTCAAGCGCAGCTGGCCAGCCAACCGTCTGCCTTTCTATGTTGCTCTTTGAAGTGTGAAAGAAAATCGTGTTAGACCACAGTGAGAACGGGAATAAGGTGAGCAGGCACTGAAGCCAGGAACCACGGCATCAGCCGGGAGCAGGTTATGAGTAACTTGCTCCTATTGTAGGTACCATTTGTAGTCCTTGCTGCTTTGCAAGCTCAGCTGTACCTTCAGGAACTCAGATGGTGCTGAGACTTGTCTTTCCAGTTGGGGATGTGTGAGCAGGTTGGCCCAGAGACATATGGAGCACTGTCTTTGTCGTCATGATTCAGAGAAAGATATGATTTGGTGGAAGCATAGTACAAACTGAGCACAGATTTGGAAGGCTGTCTGTGGTGGGGGCCTAGGTTGTAGAACAGTGTTTAGCAGGGTGGTGAGCTGTGTAAATGGAGCTGTAGGAGCAAGAGATTGAGTCCCTGTGTTAAAGAGGTGAAGTACTGCTAGGAAGGTGAGACAGTGTGGATTTGGTCAAATTTACAACTTAAAAGCTGATTTGAGAGTATTAAAATAATCTATGGCATCCCTATGGGGTTTTCATTCTTAAAAGTGCAACACAGAATCATAGAATACCAGGTTGGAAGTGACCTCAAGGATCAGCTGGATTAACCTTTCTTGGTAAAAGCACAGTCTAGACAAGATGGCCCAGCACCCTCTCCAGCTGAGTCTTAAAAGTGTCTAGTGTTGGGGAATCTACCACTTGACATTATTCCAATGGCTGATTGTTCTCACTGTGAGAAATTTCCTTCTTGTGTCCAATCAGAATCTCCCCAGGAGTAACTTGTACCCATTATCCCTTGTAAAAAGGGAGTCTCTGTCTTCTTAGTAGCCAGCCTTTAAATACTGGAACATGGTGATGGGGTCTTCCCTAACCCTTCTCAAGGTTTAGTGAGCTGAGTTCTCTCAGCCTTTCCTTATATGGTGGCTTCCCACTCCTTTGATCCCAGCCTTCTCTGGACCCTCTCCAGCCTGTCCACATCTTTTTTTGTATAGTGGCAACCAAAACTGAGCACAATATTCCAGGTGTGGCCTGACACACACTGAGTAGAATGGGATAATGACTTCTTTGTCTCTGCTGGTGATGCCCTTGCTCATGCAGCCCAGAATCCTGTTGCTTTTCTTTGCCACAGCAGTAGCACACTGCTCACTCAGATTGAGCTTGTTGTCCACCAGAACTCCCAGGTCCCTTTCCACAGAGCTGCTCCCCAGCCTGTGCTGCACACCTGGATTATGTTTCCCCAGGTGAAAGACCTTATGCTTGGCCTTGTTGAAGTTCATAAGGTTCTTGTTAGCTCACTCTTCCAGCCTACCCAGGTCATCTTGCAGAGTGACTCCCTTCTGAAGTGTCCGATTCCCCACTCAGTTTGGTATTATTGGCAAATTTCATCAGGTTACACTTGATCCCATCATCCAGATGACTTATGAAGATATTAAACAGCATTGAGCCCAAAGGCAGTCATTTGATTAGCATCACTTTAAGGTTTTCATTTTTCAAAGCCTTTGTCACTGCTCTTTACTTCCAGAAATAAAATTAAGTAACTGGGCAAATTGGATTTGTAATGGTGATTGATTAGTTAGCTCTAGATAGCAGTTGTGTTTTACATGAATGCCCCCAAACGCCCCAAAAAATCATCTGGAGTTTCAAATACATGCCTAAAACACTCAGCACTTGCATAAATAGCAATCTGGGCCTCAGAACAAATCTGAAAAAGAAAAGTACATTATTCCCTCAATCTTGTGAATATGTTGAAGTAATGAATAGAGATGAATCATGTTTCAGAGAATACAGATTCACATACATGTTGTCACATCCAGGTACAAAATAATGCACTAATAATTTGGTGGAAACTTGCATGGTTTGAAATCAAGATAAATTAATTCATTTTTCTCTGGTTCTACCTAGTCCTAATCTGTATTAATTTTTTCTTTTCTGTTTTTTAAAAAATTTTTAGCAATTTCCATTCTTAGTTCTGACTGTGACAAGGTGGTAGTGGGCAACACTGCTGTGTAGTTGCTCCAGTCTGGACCCAAACCTATGCAATGCCTTAGCAGTTCTGGCCCACGTGTTCTACAAACCTCCATTTCTCCTCCAAAGATTCCTCAAAGCATGCAACTTTGCATAAGAGGATTCTGCAGTCATATGTCCCACCCGTGCTAAGGATGGCATTAATGAAATGTGGTCTGTAGTATGTTTTCCCAAATGGGCAGTTTTAGGGTGTAACTTCTAGCATGAAGTCATGGGTCTGATGAACTCTGTGGTAAAACTCCCACCAATTGCCAAGGGAGCAAAGGTTCAGCCCCTGGAAGTTTGTTTCCTTAACAACCAAAGCTTTGTAACATGTAATTGTTACCAGAATCACCAGCATAAAACACTGTTTGATTAACTCCTTCCCCTCCACACACATATATCTGTAAGCTTTACTGTGCCTGTCTGAAAGGCTTAGCTTGTGTATTTGTTTGTGTGCAGCTCTGATGCACTGTATATGCCGAGTGGGTTTTATCAGAATGGTTATATCTTTCTCTAATTTCACTTCTTGTAGTTTCTCGGAGTCACAGAACTATCTTCCTATTGTGAAGGCTACTTTCTAAAAAATATGATGGTCCTCATTGAAAATGAAGCTTTCAAACAGCTGTTGTATGACAAGAACGGAGAAACGTCTGGTCAAAATGTACTAGAGGACTTACAGAGGACGTTGGCCACAAGGATTCAGTCAATCCATTTGTCTTCTTCAAAGGGCTCCATTGTGTAAATCTGAGGAAGATGGTAACCGTTGAATAAAGACCCTGCAAGTTAAGTCTGCTGTTGCAGTTGCTTACACCCATTGCAGTTGCTTAAACGACTAAAAAAACATAATTCAAAAATTCTCCTTTGCATCCAAATAGTTCTGTGTTGGCTAAAGGTGCTGTGCTGGGGCTGTGGCCTCATTTGGATGACGGAATACAGAAAAACAAAAGCTCCTCCATGTTTATAAGCAAACGAGGTACAAAAGCATCCAGTGCATCGCTGTTGTACTCAAATCCTGAACACGCACGTGTGGTCATGGAGCTTGATGCTAACAAAAGCCAGGACTCACATCAGTGAACAGCAGAAACTCCTGCCTGAGCGGTGGTGCCAGGGAACACCTGAATTGACCAATTAATCATTTAAGGCGGATTTGTTCCAATGTTACACGTTTAAGAACTATATCTATCCCAGAGTCCATTATCTCATGCATTCAAGAAATGTAAGAACTGTTATTACTGTCAAGCAAAGATCGACTGTATTAGAGAGTGGGTAAGACTGTTAAAACTGAGGAAATATACTGGCAGATTTTTAGGGGTGGGGACTTTATAAATTGTTCATAAAAATTAATGGGGTGGCCTTGTAGTTTAAAAACTATTTCTTAAGCTTAAAATTTCATTTTCGACAGAGCTGTGTTTGAGAATCTATGTAACATGTTTTTTTAAATGGTAAAATGTACATTGTGTAAACATACATATGATCAAGTTTTGCTTGTATTCTTTCCTAGGGTGGTATAATCTTGCCTAACCGGCTGTGGTTACACCAAAGAGGTACATTACCCAGACTATCTCTAATATACAGTAGTTGGGGGGCAGGAGAACTGCATGCTACTTGTGATTTGGGGTTAAAAGCAATGACAAACTCAACATGCATTTGCATGGTAACCGTACCTGTGAAATGTTACGTTCGTGCTCTGTTTCACCAAGACAAATGCAATGTTACTTCTTGTCAAAACTTCATTTGTGAAATTAACATATTTTTTCATTTGGTACGATTGGTTGTGATATGATACCCCTAGAGACCCTTCTTGAGATGCTGATTTCTGTTTGTTACAGTGAAAGGACGATAACAGATCTTCAGTAATGTGTCGATACTTTGCTACTGGCCAGAGGTTGTGTCTGAGTTAGACTTTTAAAAATTATAATTAAATATGTACTATAGAATGATTTCTCACTGTATCCTGAGAATGTATAGGTTATCTACAATGCAGGGTTCGGGTGGGGTGGGATGGGGGATGAGGGGTGTGATTTAATGTCAAAGCTTCTTTTATTTTGCAGCATATTGTCAGCAAGACAAATCTATTCTGTGCCACAACATTCCTGATGCTCTGTCTCTGAAAACCATAGGAAGAAGTAGGCAAAGATGTTGCCTTCTCCATGGCAAAGTGACATTAATGTATTTCTTTTCTAGCATGCTGTTCAGAAACTGTGCCCAGTTCATAGACTTCAGCAGTTTTTATTTTGACAGTGCATGTTAACCTTTTGTTCTTTTGTTGAAATATCTACATCAGGTGCTCTTCCATGTTGATAGCTTTTGGCATGCTCTGAGAGCACAGTTTTGGCTTTAGTTATCAACACAGTAGGAAGCTGTTTTATGACTCTGAGGTGTAAATCCTTCTGTATGCTTGGTCTTTTAAAGCCTCTACAGTTTCTGCAACAAATTAGAAAAATGTCTAAACTGCCACTAATGTTGGAGAAACACAGCAGGTCAGTCAATTAGACTTTTTTTTTCTGCATAGTAGATGTTCACACAAGATGTTATCTGGATCATTTGGGTAATGGCAACTTCTGTGTGAATGTTGTGATCTTAGAGAAGCGAGACCATGGTTGATGCGAGAGCAACACACAGGGGTGCTTGTTGTCGTTTGGTGTGCCTCCTCATCCATGGAAACCCATCCTTCCATGCCAATGATAACTAGATAGGAGCAGACCTCACCCTGCAGCTTCATGGTTGAAAATAGCAACGTTTTTCAGACAATAATCATGATATTGAATTCTTCCCTTGGGTACATACATAGTGGCCAATGGAGTCATCAGGAGCTGCATGCACATGTATCCATAAGCAAAATAGCTTTATCTGGGAAACATGACCACACATATACCTGTGGACAGGCAGTCTGGTGCCTAATGTTATAGTGGTAGCCGCAAGTGTTGTGCCCCTGTTTCTAGCTCAAATACTAAATGTGCTTTGCTAAGGAGGTATAGAGCCCTGTCTGCACAGGCTGCCCTGGGATGGTGTTGTCTCTTGAGCATTTGGAGGAACTTGCCTGAGACTCATTAGGAAGAAAACACTGATAACCCTGTGCTAGTCATTCTGATGAGTGTATCATGGTAAGGTTTGCTAGTTTTTGTTCAGAGATAAAGGGCTAAACATGTCCTTTGGCACTGGTACATCAATTGAGTGGCCACCTTGTTTGGCCATTCAAAGGCAAACATGAGCCAAAGGCCCTAGCGAGCTGCCCCTGAACATACGTCGTGTGACTCTGGCAGCAGAGCTGCGTCTGCCCACACATCCCTGTGTCCCGTTGCTCCTTCGGGGCTTGTGAATCTGGCTGGCTGAGCACGCCAGAAAGCGCGGGACCCACTGCTGCCGCCAGGTCTGCTTCATTGGTGTTTGGCAAATGGTAGGAGAGAACAAGCCCCAAGAAGTGATCTTTCAAAGCTGTTACAGGAAGGGAATGTGGCTGTTGATTTATAATGGAGTAACTTTTGCCCTTCAAAACACTGGTAATCCTGAAGTGGTAGACATATAGCTGAAAGGAACCTTAACAAAAAAAAAAATAACCATGACTTTCAATTCTTTTTCAACCTGTGAGCCCCATCACTTTTACCAGCAGAAGAGCCAGACCCTGTGTAGCACTGGCATTCATTTCTCCTGGAAGCAGTCAGCAGACCTTTGTGGATGCACAGACCAGAGTTTGAAAATGGTGATTTCAGTCCACTTCTCCTGCCATGAGGCCAGGTGAAGTCTAGCTGAACCGCACCAGACAATGTGCAGCTTACAGGCCCTTGAAACATCCAATGACAGGGATCCATGATCTTCACCACTCTCGTAATCAGAAGGTTCTCCTAAAAGACTGTTTGGAATTTCTTTACTGCAAATCGTGCCACTTTTCCATCAAGCCCTGACTGGCAGGAAGAACAGATGTTCTTACAAGATCGTCTTACAAGATTATTCAATGTATGAGAGAAATTATCCTACTTTCCTCACTAGTATAGTCTTTCCTAGTTCTTTTGCTAGTATTTTCCAGGTCTCTGATTTTTGCTGTCATTCTCATCATGACTCCTCAGTTTCCCAAAAATGCGGTACACTAGCAGGGGTTTTATACAGTAACAAGCAAAGCAGAGTAACTGTCTCCTGTAGTTTATGTAAAGCATATCAGAAAATACATCCTGGAATATTTTCTACAAGATCATCCCATGACTGACTCTGATCTAATCTGTCTTCTGTTATAATTCCTGGCTGATTCACTGCTGTTTTCCCAGGAGTTCCCACTTTTATTTTTGCATTTGTTTACTATACCTTCCAATGTATAACACTTTCAACTTGTCTTTATTAAATTTGTTATGCTTTAATTGGGACAATTTCCTCACTTCATCAAGATCAGTTGCAATTCTGATCCTGTCTTCTAGCCTATTTCATAATCTCCAAGCTTTATTATATGTGGCTTCATGCATGGATTCTTTATTCCATTAATCTGGGGCTGGGGGAGCAAGGGCTCTGTTGTCAATTTAAACTAAAAAGCAGTGTGAGTTTCAGTGGGTGCCCGTGAACACCATCCCTATCAGATAAGGCACTTTCCAGCAGAGGATTTTATTACCATTTTTTAGAGAGATGGTGTTATCTTAGAAGATGAAAAGCCTTCTGCTTCTTTAGTCTTTGTATGAGTTGCAATAATTTACAAATTTCGAGGTAAAATATTGCCTCCTGTTTAGGTGAAATGGAAAAAAATACAACCTCCTTAGAAAAACTTGTGATTTTCTTTTCCCTGTTTTTTTAGATCATAACTTTCCAGCCTGTAGTGAGTGAAGGGCTGTTTCAGTTCTTTTCCATCTGTCTTTTTTTTAATAATCCACTGCTGTAATATTTGAGGACTTAGAGGCATCCTGCCCCTGCCTCATGGCAGATCTTTGCTTCTGCCTCTCTGCATCGTCCTCCCTAAGTTTCCAGAAGTTCCTCACATTTCCACTTTGCCTCACATGCTGCCAGTTTCCACAGTTCACAGGTTTTTTACTCTAGAGCCACGCTGGATCCCTTCCCAAGCCCAGAAGGGGTATCTGTGTTCTCCTGAATGGGCAATTTTCCAGTAATTGGCTGGAGAGCTGAGAAAAGGGTGAGGAATGTAGAAGGGCAAAGATTTTGGATACCGCAGATGAAGGCTGGTATTCTTTTCATGGCAAATCTCAGCACTGTCTATTTGTTTCTCAGATTTTCCCCCGATCTATTCCTTATGCCTGCTGTCCTCTAAACACAGCTGGTGGCCAGATGTTCTCCCTTCTGGAAAAGGGCCAGCTTTCTAACAGCTAAGGCACTTTTTTTTTTCTCAGCTAGAACTTTTGCCTGCTTGGTCTCAGCTTCGGAGTAGATTTGTGCAAATGTCTATTAAAGACAGAGGAAACATCTTTAAAAAGGTGTGAAGGCTTAGTAGCCAGGCTGCTGTTGGCGCTAATGAGAGGCACTTGCTGAATCCTCCACGTGCTGCTTTTGACACTGAGACTTTTTGTACGGAATGCCCTCTGGCTTCATACCAAACATTGCACGAGCCCGGGATGCGTGTGGTGTGCTGGGGGCTCATGGAAACTCTACTTTTGTTTCAAAGCGTACCAGAACGTGCTGCTCTTTGAAGATTAAAAGGAGAAGGGAAATCCTCAGTTTGTTCTGAAATTAACTGCTCTGAGGTAGTGTGGTGAGAAAAAAGAAAGGGCATCTCTTCTTCCCTCCTCATACCTGTCCAAAATCCAAAGAGGCTTCTATTACAGCATGTGATGCAACTACGTTTGTGGACCTCAGGAATGCAGGACCCTGTTTAAATGGGCAAGGGGCGGGGGGTGTTTATGAAAAATACAAGTGTTGTTAAAGTTCATGCATCCACATACTCAAGACAAGGCTCAGGCCATCCGAGATAAAAAGCCATTCCTGGTACTGTTGTCTGTGTGTTAAATCCTAGGAGAAGCTTGAGAACCTGCAGAACTTCTCAAAGTTGGCTGCAGGTATTCAGTGCCCCTCAGGAGCTGGCTCTGTCTTAAAAATACTCCTGAAAGGTGCCATCCTGAAGCCTGCATTCACTAAAGCTGCCTCTGAAGTCAGTGGATGATTCTTTTTTTGCCTTTATGAACGAGAGTTATCTGAAGCCAAAGACTTCAAGTTAGTTTGTTTGACAAAGTGTCTTTCGTGTGAGGCTGTGCAAGTGCTCTAAAGAAATGAAGGGCCTGATGTTGCTTTCATCCCCTGGCCCAGAGATGCTGAAATATATAAGCGTTAAAAAAGCTTCTTAGGATTTGTCCTAATGTTTAACAAACTAGCTTGCAGAAACCTAGCCTTGAAACAGCCCTCAAATTATATCTGAAACCCCATAGATGAGAACATCACTAATGTCTGCCTATAAACACATTTATATTTTTAACTCACAGTACTTCCAACCACATCTTCCATACAACAAAATTAATGTTCCGTTATTTTTTAACTTGTTGTTTATTTTGAGGTAAGGCCTGTTATCCTCAATGGGTGAATACTGAGGCTGCCCACTCTGACTAGATCGTCACATTTCAGTAGAATTGCATCTGACCCACCATTTATAACTGGCCTTGGAAAGCAAAAAATAGTGAGGCTGAGTCTTCAGCTGTGAGTCAATGATCCATGATTTCAATGAGACCGCTGCTGAAAAAGATTACGATTGCGGTGCCCAACACAGAAGGAAGCTCTGGAAACCCACAGAAGCTAATGGACTTTTGTCAGCTGCCTTTGGTGAGCCTAACAACTGAGAAAGCAAGATAGGAGGGGGTATTAAATATCTTTTTGTTGCCATTAAATTGTCATTCTTTCAGCTTGGTTCAAGGCTTCCCGCATGGAACAGCCTTGGATGGCCTAGTGTGTATTTATCTTAGGTGTGTGCAGGGGATTCAAATGTGGTATCTCACATTTTCCTGAAGTTAGCATAATCTTGGTAGAGGACCTTTTTTGTGCTTTGCTTGGACTGCTTGTCACTAAAACACCCAGCAGACACAGCAGCAACTTACTGGAGAGCTTGCATTGGCAAGATAGGTTAAATTCTACAAACATGTTGCGGTTTGTGAGCTGTGCTGTTTAGCTGGCTAAATCTGTCCACCTGATTGTACGTGATGTACCAGAACAGCAATTTTGGTGTTTGTTTTCCTTTGGAGAGGCATTTTTCATCCTTTTTTGGGCTTAAATGTTAATTTATTTTTTTTAACCTTCAGAGGTGACGACACTGTGTGAACAGGCGTGCTAAGAGTAGGCACAGGTTTCTGTCCTTGCTGAACAGCACACTGATGAAGAGGTCTCAGTAAGGGAAAAAGGATCAGGTACAAAAATTTGAATATCTAACCCAAGATCTTTGCCTTGGATTTTAGAAGTATCGTGTTCCCTATTTCCTGCTTCATTTGTTCCCCAGCTCAGAGTTTCCATGCAGTGAAAGGGGATGTGAGGGCAGAAGATGGGGCAGGAGGAGGGAGGAAGCAGCCCCAGCGCCCACCCCTTGCTTGGCATCCCCAGCCAGCCTATTTGCCTCTGGTCTCTTCAGCGCTCACACAGAGGGCTTGTTCGGTCCCACTGCTCAGATATGGCTGTGGAGTTCCAGCAGTTGGCAGCTTTTCTTTGTCCTTACAAATCTCTCCACTGCCGCAGCTGCAAGAGCAAATTTGCCTGAACCCTTTTGTGTGTGGTTAACTTTGGTCTTTCCACTTCCCATCATCTCTGCTGCTGTGTTTTCATTAAAACTTCCATTACTCTGCTTTGCCCAGCACAGTGAGAGGCAATCTTGTTTCTTATTGCCTTTCTAAAGCAAACAAAGACAGGGAAAAAAACCTCTCTGAAATACCCAATCAGAAATCATTCATGGTTTGAAATAAGCCACATTTGAAAATGGAGATGCTCATACCGACCAAAAATAAAGACAGCCACCTTAGAAAAAAAACATGCATTACGAAGTCATTTTAATTAATTAAGGTTAAAGCCTTAACGCCTCTTATGTTCTGGCAGGGACGGATTAACATGGTTCAAAACATCTGGACTTGTTCAAGCCACAGGTTCAAGAGAGTCCAGCTCTACCCTTTCCCCTTCCCAGCAGCGGATAAATTGACTATCCTATAGCTGACTGTGTGAGAGGCTTTCAAATGGGCCTTTCAAAAGTCTGGTTCTGTCTGCTCTGCGCCGCTTTTAAAGAGCTCACGGCACATCTGTGGGCTGAGATTTGCTCCTTGTGCGTGGTCGAAGCCGCCCTGTGCCCCAGCCCTGGCTGTGCCCCTCTGGGGCAGAAGCTGGGAGCACAGGAGGCCTCTGGAGCCTCATCAGAGCGAAAGCTGCTTCCTCAGCATCAAAGCATTCACTAGATCAAATACCCTCCTTCACCTGGCCCAGCCTGGGTACACCACTGACAGACAAATTTGGGAAAGTCAGTTCAGTAACTTGGGAACTGATTTTTGCCTTGCAATTATTGAGCCAGTGAGTAATTGTGCCATTTGGGGATGTGGTAAAAAGTGCGGGTCTTCCTTGAGTTGTGAGTTCATGTTTAGCCTTTGAAGAATACATGGACTAAAGGAAAGTATCTGAGAGCTTTTTTGACCTCGTGTTCCTGGCTAAATTCCAATTAATAGTAGAAAAACTTGACCTATTTAAGTCCCATCAGTACATTTTGCCCAGTATGTTGCTTCCTGTCCATATTTCTCTGAGTGTTGCAGCTGCTGTGCAGCCGTATGTGCTGCACCAGTGGGGAACAGAGGTGCCTGAGTATTATGCACACAATAAATAAGTAAATACCATTCTCTGCATTCCTTCTAATCTCTTCAGCATTATGTGGAAGGTTGGATAATGCATCTCTGCTGTTTACAGCCCCAAGATAAGGTCAACGCTCTTTTTTCCCCGTTCTCTTCACTCTGCCAACTACCACACAGCAGAAGGATCTGGTCCTGCATTGTTTGAATCATAACATAATGAAGAGCAGCAAAAAAAAACCCCAAACACATGAAGTATAACAGGCTACCACCCACACCCCCCCTAGTAACAGGTGAGTTATTACAGTGTCCTTCAGTCCAGACAGCTTCTTGTAATGCCATTTGTGCGTTAGTTATCCTCCGAGCAGGCTGACGATTAGGTTGAAGTCTGGAAAGCATCAGGACAGAAATGGCATTGTAAAATACTTTGTTCTATATTGTCCAAGCTGTGCGTTTTCTGCTTCTTTGTGATTCTTTGTTCTGTTGTGGGGTTTTTTATTTGGAAAAAAAGTTAAGCATATGAAATGAATTGGATTTTCTGTCCATAGTTATCTTTGTGTGTTTGTATATTTGAGAGAGAGATGGACGGTAAATAGATCTGTGGGATATGTTATGAGGCGTGAAATCATGTTTGTAATGAGATTTCTTGTTAATGGCAGTCAGCCTTCCTTGATGCTAAGCATTAATGCAATATCCATTAGTGCAACTAAACCTCCCCCCACCCCACTTTCCCAAATGGGTTTCACTTTGTACCTAGTTTAGCATTTATAAATATTTGATACAAGGTTCAAGAAGCAATTTACATGTTAAATGAAGGATATATGAACGTTCTAGGAAAAATACAAGTTAAGATTGTACTATAACATAATTCACAAACCAAACATGAAAGCATGATGAAATTTGCCCCATTAAAAATGCTGAAAGCCATTTCATTGATTTTTCTAGTCTGTGGATTAGGTCTGGTTTCCATCTCTCTTTCACACTACATCACCTTTGAAGTCATTGCACATCTCACACTTTCCAAACCAGATGCATACCTGTAATTAGAAAGCACAATCTTGATTCTCAAACAGGGAAAAGATCCTTCCTCTGTCATCCACTTCTGAAGGGCTGGGCCTGTATCTTTATGTACCATTGAAAATAACAGCTGAATGGGGAAATCCCAGGGCAAGCATCCTGTGCTAGTGCTGTCTGTGGGACAACTATTTCCTTCTTTCCTCCCTCTTCACATCCGCTTCCACTTCTCTTTGCAGTTAAAGCCAAAAGAGAAACATTAAAACAAGAGGAAAGGATGTGCCACAAATAACATGGTTCTAGAATGGTGCAGAACCATTGAGCTAATCTTTTGGGTTTTTTGCAGCTTTTAGGCAGACTCCTAGTTTGTGTAATATAAACCCAGGAGTGGTTATAACTGTTTTGCTTTTGTTATGATTGTTATGAGTTTGTTGGTTTTTTTTCCTTGCAGAGTAGTTTTGTTTATTGAGGTTTTATGGGAAGGTTTTACTTCACTTTTTATTGAGAAGCAAATGAAAGGTCACACAACCCAATAGTAATCATTAACAGACACAGACATATTGTCCTCCGTCCTGCAGATGTAGCTTAAATACTGGTTTGTGGCTTCACAGACATGTTTGAGGTCATCTACAATTAAGAACACAGGTGAAACATTCTTCCTCTTTACTTATCCGTTTATGATGGATAAAAATAAAATAGCAGAGAGTCAGAGTACAGACAATAGGATTGCAGATGTTTTTCAACAGGGTATAGCTGAGAAATACAAATGTTTCTGCAACCAAATATTTTTCCTCAAAAAGACAGACAGACACCTGTAGTTCATTTGAAAATGTCGGTCTCTCAAGTGTGTTAGCTGCATTTGAAAATTGTCTGTTTGGTGCTGTTAGTGTTCCAGAGCAAATTGTTCCACTGAAGACAACAACAGAGGGCACTCTGAAACGAGGCTGAAGGGAATGTATTAAAAATAGAGGAGCTCAACCATAATTCGAAGCGGCAGCTTTTGTCCACTGTGACCACAACTTGAATATTATTTTTAAATGTGTGTTTGCATTTAATTTCTTCTGACTTTTTTTTTTTTTTAATTATTGTTTTTTTTTTTAAATGAACTTAATTTTCCCTTGAGTGTAATGTATTCAGTCAGCAAGATCAGAAAGCTTTACGTGTTCTATCACATAATTAGGTCTTTAGCATAAATGTTGGGACAACTCTGAAAGCTTCTTCTCTGAGTGCACCTTAGGTTATCTTAAACCCCATTCTGTCTGATGCTGATCCTTTTAAAATCTCCAATGAGATTATGATAATTTGTCATTGCTAGATGTCATTTTGTTAACACTGTACAAAGGCAAGGCAGCATGTGAAACAGGCAAGTCGGGGCTTTTTTTAGTATTGTATTACTTTGAAAAGCAGAAAAATTAACCAGATCATTGTTCCTAGTGTAAAATACTCCCCTTAGTTTGAGAGGACATGTGCAAAGCCCCTGCTCTGAATGCCTCGTGATTACAAAATGGGGGAAAATGGTATTAGAGAAAGATTTTTGAAAAACTTAACTGCAGTGGTGTAGAACATGCACTTGTTAAAAAGTCTGCTCTCCTGAAGTCAGTAGGAATCTTTAATGGGAGTTACTGCAAGGCTGTATGGTTTTTTAATGCACTAGCAGATATAATTTCCCATCCAGTCATCTGCACAGTTGTGGCTGGTGCACCAGAAAGGCTGAAGGCCAAATCCTGCTGTCATTGCACACAGCAACCCGACTTCGGCAGAGATCATAAACATGTACTTATGTTACGTGGGTTAGTTGCACAATTCTGAGGTTTTTGCTGAAGAGAAGTGGGAGAGGGTAGGCTTTCCTTCTGCTCCTTGATCACAGCCTTTGCGTTTCCAGTGACTTTATTAGAAGCATCATGTATTTGCATGCTGCAGAATGAGGCCTGCATGGGGTGGGAAAGATTTTTATGAATTTAGACCTGCCTAAGAAAACATCAACCGTTCTAATTTTAGACAAGTTGCATTCCATATCCATCTGTTCAGTGGATCAGTCTGATGTTTACTGTCTAGTAAATTACATTGGGTCTTCTTTTTTTTAAAAAAAAAAGAAATAGTTTCTTTGAGGGCATTGCCTGCTGTCAGCTAGTGTAAAATACAGCCAAGGACTTCCAAATGTACCCTTAGGGCCAAACTGTGCTAGGTTCACATACCACAGTCCTATCAAAACTAAGGAGAAAGCTGGACTGGGCACATGAACTGCATACCCCTCCATGTCCAGTTACAAGTGCTGCCTCATGTCATAGAGACTGATGACTTCTTGGGGAAAAAAAGAATAAAACATGTGGTGCCAATTCACCTCAGTTAAAAATGTATTGAAGTTAAGGAAATGCTCTTAGACATGGCTGTAGTCTACCAAATCCAGTCCTGTGCATAGGCAGAACTCCAAGGGAAAGTAATGGGAGTTTCCCTTGCGGAACGAAGCCTGCATACTGAACTATGACAAAATGTCAACTTTGTGTATACTCTGCTGGTGGATCTGTATAAAGGTTTTTAAGAAATCTTCATTGGAACACACCAGAGAGTAATAAACTTGCACCTTGATAGAATAGCTTTATTTGTATATACTCTGTGTACATTTTAAACCAGAGGAGACGTGTCATTCCTTGTACATACCTGACCAGAACGGTGGCAGTGCTGTGCACTGCTATTTAGGAGATCCAGGTTCTCCAGTCCTGGGTTTGCAGCTGTAAAGGCTGCAGGAGACTGCTTGGGACCAGCCAAAACATAGGATGGATAGATGCTCGCCACCCACTGCTTAGAAATGAAGGAGCAAGAATTGTAACAGATGCTGGCGATGGAGAAGATTGCTTGCCCCCACTCCTGGCCAAAGGACAAGTGCCTCTTTCGCTGTCATCTCCAACAGAATGGATTTATGGTCAAAGACTCTGGAGGACATTCAGAGCCCTGTTTGGATCCATCTTTCATAGGGGCCTGAGCTTGTAAGGCACCCACACTTCTGGTGTAACACGGGAAGGTCCACAAAAAAGCAGTGTGTATATACATCTACCTATCTGTCTGTTATCTACTATCCCAGTGTTTCTGTATTGAATGGTTTCAGTAACCCGTAAACAAGTGATCGCTCCTGTTGTGTTACTGCTTTGAAATTCTTTGCATGCACTCTGGCATATAATTCTTTAAGAAAAGAAATTATACATATTATATATATATATAGTAGCTTGCAAAATATTCATGTTGAAGAGCCACGTTTTGTGCAAATTGTACATTTATGGTGTGAGCAATATTGCAATATGAACATTTATTAGTTGTTGGCATTAAAACATGTTTTTATTGATAGTAAATTTGTCACATCATTTTTGAGCTTATGTATGTATCCCAAGCTTTCAAACTCAGGCATCAGATCAACTACTGAAGGAGACTTTTTCTGTGCCATAGAAACAGCACAGGCTTTCAGTAAAGAGGCAGGAATGCAAGTCCCATCCTGTTTACCGCAAGTTGCAAGGCTGATTCTTCCCGCAGTTTGTCAGGCCAATACTTCTCTTTTGTCAGCGGTGGAATTCGTGGTTGGTATGAGGACACTGTTGCTCTCATCTGTAACAGAACGAAAACCCCAACCTTGCAAAACAAAGTGCTTAAATCCTACTGCCCTCTGTCTCCGCAGGTGCTTCCATAGAAATACAAGGAGGACTTAAGAAACTTCAGTTCCCTGCCGGATAGCCAATGTTATATTTTCTAATGTTCATGCTACATAGTTTTCAACGTAGGGGCTAGATAAAAGTGTAATACCACTATGGCTTTAGGAAAGCTACAGTGTTTGGAGCTTGACCTTGAATCTTTAACTTGATTTCTGAACATCATTGGTGGCTTTGTTTGCTCAATGTTTACTTCTGAGAAATGTATGCTATTGATTTAAATGTTTAATATATTGACTGCCTTTTTTGTATATTTGTTATCATGAAGGTTTAGTTTAAATGCTAACAATTGTGGTCTATTTTCAGACTTTAAATAACATATGGTTCTGTATTTGGAAGGCAAAGTTATTAATGAATATAGCAATTTGGTATTTTATTCCTATTTTATACAGCTGCCGCCATAGGTTATTATCAGATGGCAATGAATATTGCTGAACAGCAGGTGGAACTCCTTTGAGCGTGTTTATGAGCCATCTCTGTTCAATAAAAATTCCATTGTTTTCTAGCCTAGGAATTGGCTGCTGTGAGAGTTTTTGTCCTTTCTTCTCCTCCTCAGGTGTGTCTCAGTGTACTTCAGACAGCAGCAGGACTGGGCTTCTCCCAAGAAACACCTCCCAGAAACCACACGCATTTGGAATTTTGCATCTGGAAGTCCTGGTGCTGCTTTCCCCCCATACGCTGCTGTCAGGATGGTTGCTGTGCATGCGAAGAAATGACACACAGGCTGTTCCCAAAAGCTTTTCTCTGAGTCCTGATCTGGAAAAAAAGTGGTCACATAAGACCTGAGAATGGAGCTCTGTGGTGCTTAAAATTAAGCATCTGCAAACGCATCGTAGCCAGACAGTCTGGATGCATAAAGACCCAAAAGGCTGAAAACATGCTTCGTTACACAAGATTGCTGCAAGTACATACAAATAAGTTGCAAGTGGGTACCTCAAAAAGAAGTCAGAAGTAAATAGAAGGAGCTGATTAACTTTGGCATGAGAGTAAAAATCAGGCTTTGAAAAAATATTTTTATTTTAGCTTTTTTTTAGTATTTAGTTTTTTAAATTAATTTATGTTTTCTGCCTTGTATGCGTTAATGAATTTGGAATCAAGTACTTTCTTCATAATGTATCAAATTATTAAGAAGCAGGTTGGTCCAGGAGGTAAAAGGTTTTCGAGCACAGCATTTAATAGAATTACATATTTTGTAAGTATTCCCAAATTAAATCTACCAGTTGTGGTACTGCTTGTCATAGAAGTGAGTGGAGATTAGTAGAAGGCTTAGAAATGCAGCTAAAATCACACACTTTCAAATCATGTTTTAGAGCAGTCTTTCTGGCCTTCCTGGGCTAGGGACAGACTTTATAGCAGGGCCTGTTGTGACAGGACAAGGGGCAATGGTTTTAAACTAGAAGAGGAGAGACTCAGGGCAGACATGAGGAAGAAATGTTTTACACTGAGGGTGGTGAAACACTGGCCCAGGTTGCCCAAAGAGGTGGTAGATGCCCCATCCCTGGAGACATTCAAGGCCAGGCTGGATGGGGCCCTGAGCAACCTGATCTAGTTGAAGATGTCCCTGCTCACTGCAGAGGGTTGAACTGGATCACATTTGAAGGTCCCTCCCAACTCAAACTACTCTGTGATTCTAAGTACAGCCTGTGTGCAAGTCGTGGGAGTGAGACAGCACGCAAGCTTCACATGTAGCAAAACTGGGATGATCTGTCTCCCAACCAGTGATAATGGAACAATTTAAAAGCCTTATTTCTAAGGATCTTAGTTAAATCTTCACTGAAGAAAATTGAGAAGTTCAGCTACAATTGTTAACACCGTTCTTCTGGGTTCTCTGTAAACCCATCTACCCTTTTGCTACATTCAGTTCACTTTTTTTGAGGTTTTCTGGAAAAATCTAAACATGTAGAGTCTGAGGGCTATGGCATATGTTCACTGAGCTAGTTCTTGCTTGGGACAGTCTTGCCCACTGCTGTGTTTTCTCCTCTACAGGGCACAAATGAGCAGGTATGTCTAAACCACCGCTGCTACCTACCAGGGCTCACATAGAGGAGCATCAGGTTTTGTCCTGAGGCAAAAGTACTGTCAGAAGTGGCTAACGTAGATCTGACAGTAGCGGAGGCATCTGTGTAACATTTAAAAAAAAATCATTGTATGTCTCAGTTTGACTACTTGGAAAGTAACAGTAACATTTAAGCCACTCAGAAATAACATCCTTTAAAAAAAAATAAATCTGCATAGTGGCTTATACAGGCATATTTCTAGGTGTGTAGCAGTATGAGCTAAATTTTTCCCTGTCAACAGAGCCTTATATTTTAATGAACATTTCTGCAGTGGCTTCCATTCTGTCTAATGAACATTTAAAGGAAAACGCTGTTCCAGAGTAGGTATGTGGGCCAGCTGTCTCTAAGCTTTGCTATGAAGTTGTAAGACTATAAGGTAAATGATGTCTGTGCGCATTTCCTTACAGGGTGCCAGCACAACCCTAGATCTACCTTCCTAGAGATTAGCAACCCCTCTAAAAGCCTGATGGCTTCTATAAGAAGTTGGAGTCTCCGCCTGGAACAATGATTATTTGAAGCAACCAGTCCTGAACAATAGACATGGAGGAAACAAAGAGGTGTCACCATTGAGATAAATACTGTACTGACCCTAATGTCTCCCTTTGCTCCGATGGTGCTGGATGGGTGAGAGTCCTCAGGTGCTTTGATGTGTCCAGCTGCCCTCAGGTGTGAGGTAGCATCGCCACACATGCACGTGCCCCTTCTCCGGACACTCACCCAAGTGTACGTTTACTCTGTGGACCTCTGGTTGGCAAAGCCCGGAGCTAGAGACCACAGCGATGTTTGGGGAATTCACACAGACCCCACTTCCCGCCTGCTGTGAGAACAAGCGTTACGGGGCAGAACTCACATAACTTGGCTGAGTCGCAGCACATGGAGCACTGCCAGTTATTATTTTCCCATACCCATATGTTTACTGACTTTACTAGTAAATCCTTAGTACATTGTATCATTGTGCCCTTCTTTTCAACTTCATTTTCTCTAAGTTGGCCAAGAAGGGCTCGCTAGGTCCTTGACTGTGTCCTACCTTCGAGTGCATCCTGGTTCTTCTTCTCCCACATGCTTCTTTTCCTCTCAACTCTCTACTCCTGGATTTCTACCAATGCACTTAAAGTTATTTTTCTCTATTGGCTGTATGTGGCAAACGTGACTATTCTTCATATCCAGCCATCTTTTCTCCAGCTTGCTGAGAGGGCACTGACAATATATCTTTCTCTTCCTTTATGTTGTTCCCAGCGCTATCTGACAGCAGTCATTGCAGGGATGGTGAGATTCTCACTCCCAAGCTCTCAGCACACATTTTTGGGGAAAGCAGATGCTCCATAAGCATGCCTCTCTGCCCTGAAAATGCATTCACTATATTCCAAGGACTTGATGCCTTTAATGTGTATCTGGTTCACATTGAGATCATGCTTACTACTAGACATATTTAAAAGTGACAGATCTACTTTATTCTGTAAAGTTAAGCAAAGAGCACCGAAAGCACTACCTAAGGTCTGAGAGAACAAGCCTTAGTTCAAGAATGTTTTATCTTTTAAAGAGAGGAGGCTGGTGCTCTCCCAGAGAACTCCTTAAGGAGATGACGGATGAAAGAAAACCAAAGCAGCCTTGTTTCAACTACCTGAAAACTTATCTTTATGCTTAGCTATCAGTTCAAGAGTTCTTCCCTCCAGGCTATACTGCTGTGTGCAAACAGGGTACTAGTCTCCCTTGACAAGATGCTGCTACGAGATCTCTTCTGAGATCTGATCTTCTTTGGTTTCCTCCCACTCTTCATGCTCTATATTTCACAGGAACACAAAGGGAATGCAAATAGAGAATCAAAAGGTAACCTTGAAGACTTTTATGGCCGCCCTTGGTGTTTCAAAGCCACTCTTAAGTACTCCTTTATTTCTTCCCTAAGTTAGAAGATTTCTTGATGTTGTGACTTTGCTTTTAGCTGTTCGGCATCTCTGGGACCACAACATTAATATTTTGCAGATCATTTGAGAAAAGTGTATATATATATATATATATATATATATTTATATTTATATATATATATATATGTACTGATATGCCATGATAGTGTATAAGTCCCTTTTCTCTCTATTCATCTGGTCAGCTGAACCAGAGCCAGAAGCCTGCAACATAACTTCTCTCAAAACACATAAAATTCCCTTTGCTTTCTTGCTTACAGCCTGCATGATTTGCAGCATGAACCTTTTCATGGCCTTATAATACCTTCCAGCTGTCATATTAGAAATGCTTACAGTTTCTCTGACAGTTTCATGATTCAAGGTGTACAAAGGTCCCTGCAGAGCCTTGGACACTGGAGCTCTTCAAGTTCTCAAATAGTAATTGGAGAGCCTGCTGGCACCAGCTGTTTCAACATCACTCCTTCATCAAACAGCTCTCTTCTCTCTCCCACCCTTACTTAGTGTGAAGAATAATACCATAGCTGTCTGGCCACCTTGACGCATTCCCTAAAAAAGAAGCTGGACCTCTCTTTGGAGAAACTATTGAGTGATCCCACTGACCCTGCTTTTCTTGACCTGCTAAATCCATGCCAGAACAGAAGGTTGCTCTGCTTAGCTAGGTAGCTTCATTCAGCTGAACTTTTCTGGATGTTGGTGATGACAGCTCAAACAACATACAGGCACACAGTTCCTGTTGGTGAGAACTATGCAGCACTTGTGTCCTCAGATGAAAAGCAGTAGGTAAGGATGCGTCAAATACAGATTCAGAAACAATATTTTAGTGCTTTTCACTTCAGAGAGGCAGATGTTTCTGGCAACAGAATCACTGACTACACTGAAACAATGAAAATCACTGCTGTCAAGTCTTGCCTTACATTGTGGAGGTCTGTAAAGATAAACAGAAACTCAGCTCTGCTCATCAGAGGATAAGATTTGAGTCTAAGAGAGACTCCAGGCACCAACCAACTCTGGAGGAGAAATGGTGCTGTGTCTGGTTGTTCTCTGATGATGGGGGGACGGAAAATGAAGCCTTTAAGCTTTAGAAGCTCATTTTTAGGAAAGGCTCAAGGTTGGTCAGAACAGACTATGGCACTAGAATGTTTGATGACAGTTCTTGTCAGAGACCATTTATTTCCACAGCATCCGAACTACGTCCTTGCACTCTTCCGAGGACAGGCATGCAAGTCCTTGTCTCCTGTTGCACATATCTTTCTTCATGGCCATTTCTTCCACCTTGCAGAGATTCAGAGAGTCTTCTGTCAACTATACAGCCTTGTTTCCAGTTAGGACAGCTCTTTGAGTTCATCCCCAAATTCCTCCAACACTTGTGTCAGAATTCCATCCAAATTAAGAAATGAACACCTGCTTTCTTTCCTAATCCTCACACCTCTGTGGCTGAGTCATCTTGGGACACTAAATACCAAGAAGACCATTTTTTTCCTGGTGTGTTATGACCTATGAGTCATCCCAGCTGGTTCGTTGGGGTGAGTGGGCTGTACTGCAGATCTCAGTTACTAACTCAGGTGTCCATGGGCAGATTCCTGCCTGGGGCAGCATTCTTTCATGCCAACATCTGTGATTGCCAAGACACCAGGAAACAATAATATATTTAATAGAATGGCCTTTCTTTTCTTAAGACCCTAAGACCCAGCTCCACATCTCCAGCAAGTATGTGATAGAAAGAAGTATTGGAATCACCCAGAATTTATGGACTGGCTCTCAAAAGAGAAGAAATAAATTAATAGTAACTGCAGTTCTCTAAGCTGTAATATCCATTTCCTTCCTTCCTTCCTTCCTTCCTTCCTTCCTTCCTTCCTTCCTTGTCTCTTTTTTGATACTTCTTTTGTTGAGCCTCATCACAGCACACTGCTATTTTGTGATTATGTTTGCAGTGGGAGGGAAGGTAGAGCATGTGTGCCCCCTCTGGGTGCTGCATTGGTAAAAACAACTCTGGCTCAAGTGTTTGTTGTGTGAATGTACATATCTTGAAAAAAAAAATCCAGCAACAACAGTCACTGGAAAGTAGCCTTGCTTTCCTCTTCTTGGCTGCATAACACTTCCCTCTGCCTGTCCTTTGGGAACAGCATCCACTTAAAACAAAACTTCCCTCTGAATCTGGAGGAAGACTGACAGTAAAACTGTTGCCAACTCGTGCGTGGGAGGACAAGAAGGATTTCTTGAACACTGCAAGAGAAGGTGACCAGCAAAGCAAATAATAACAGCCCAGCAAAACCAAAACAAACAAAAAAACCCCAACAAACACACTAAAATGCAAGATTGGTAATTAACCAGAACCCAGGTAGGATCATACTACAGTTTACTACCAAGGAATAGCTAGAAAGATACAGCTTTTGCCTTCGTATGTTTGTTCCTATGACAAAATACATCAAATGGGTGAAATTAACAGGGCCATAAGAGGTAGAAATATTTTGATGTATATTTATTTCTCAGTCCACAACCACAGAAGAATCTGGATAAAATAATGAAAATGCTACAGTGGTGCTGTCTGGTGACATGTGGATGAAATAATGCAGCCATTCCATCTGCCAAGCTGAAGTTCGGTGGCCAAGTCCTTGAGCTTCATGATGACAAATGCTCCTTCCCCTAACCTCAGCTTCCCATCCATGTAATTTGCAGTTATCCCCTGAATTAAGATTTCAGTGATGCAAACAGCAGAGATTCCTGCGTGTCAGTAAGAGACTACCTTCCTATATATTCCAGCTGGCTTTTAATCCATTTGCTCTGATTTAGTGAGTTAGCTCACACAGGGCACTGACATTTGGGAGGGCAAAAAGCAGGGCCTGTTGTGAAGATGCCAGTCCTGCACAACTTGCTACTGAGTCTGTGCATATGCTTCTCTTCCTTACATAAATCTTAGAGATTAGTAACAAAGAGGTTTTTCTAAACCTTTAATTTTGGTGGATCGCTGCTGGAGTATTTCTGAGCCCAAGCGAAGGTGAACACTAGCAGGGCATGTCTCTCCCCACAAGCCAAGGAGCCATGACCAGGTGTGGGAAGCCAAGGACTTGAAGGGCCTGGAGATGGGGCAGCGTGTTGCTTCACCTCAGCACCCAAGAGGAGTGCAAGGACAACAGGTTAATTTCTAATACAAATAGGTCTTGGAGCTCTAGCTGGTCCAGCCCCAGCTGTAGGAAACTACTACCTTTCCAATATAATAGGCCCAGACAGGACCTCTCAGCAAAGCATATTTTATTAATGATTTTGCAAGACCTGGTGTTATATCTAAAGGTAGGCACACATAATAAGGCAAAAAGCCCCCGCTTATATGTCCCCCCAAATTCCCTCTGCAATTTCCCTTTCCTGTTCCCCACTGGCTTGTTATTTCAGGGTTCACACACTACCCGACACCTGCCTCAGTTTTCCCATCTCATTCATCTAATTCTAACAACACCATCCCCTTCTTGATTTACTTAAAATATGGATTCCTGGCTCTTTGGTTACCCTTCCTGCTAGCTTAGCTTTTTAAATGCAGTAATCAGTTTGCATTCTGGGATTAGTTCAAAGAGACCTTGTTTTACATTAAGGATTCACAGCCTGATGCCTCTCAGTCCTTACCCCCGGCTGGGATCAGGCACCAGGTCCCCAGTTTTGTAAAAACAACATTCCCTTGTCAAACGTTCCTTAAACATTCCTTACACAGCTAACAGTACCACACGTGGCAGCCTGGGCTAATTGCGAGAAGTGACTAAGAACCTGCCTACCATTAATTTCACAGAATCACAGAATGTCAGGGATTGGAAGGGACCTCAAAAGATCATCTAGTCCAGTCCCCCTGCTGGAGCAGGAACACCTAGATGAGGTTACACAGGAATGTGTCCAGGTGGGTTTTGAATGTCTCTAGAGAAGGAGACTCCACAACCCCCCTGGGCAGCCTGTTCCAGTGATCTGGCACCCTCATTGAGAGGAAGTTTCTTCTCATATTTAAGAAGAATCTCTTGTGTTCCAGTTTGCACCCATTGCCCCTTGTCCTGTCATTGTTTGTCACTGAGAAGAGCCTGGCTCCATCCTCGTGACACTCACCCTTTACATATCTGTAAACATTAATGAGATCACCCTTCAGTCTCCTCTTCTCCAAACTAAAGAGCCCCAGCTCCCTCAGCCTTTCCTCATAAGGAAGATGCTCCACTCCCTTAATCATCTTTGTTGCCCTGCGCTGGACTCTCTCCAGCAGTTCCCTGTCCTTCTGGAACTGAGGGGCCCAGAACTGGACACAACATTGGAGATGTGGTTCATGGAAACGAGAACGACTGTTGCTGAAGGCAGCTGGTCTCCCGGCAAGTTCAGTCAGAGACCGGGCGATTGCCTCCGCCGCCCAGGGGTGCAGGCAGCCCCAGCAACCGCCGGGGCCCTGAGCTGGTAACGATCGCTCCTTTACGGCCGCGCAGGCCACGCCCCCACGGGCTCCGCCCCCTTAGGCCACGCCCCGCTGAGGGCATCCGCCTCTTGCCCCTGCAGCCACACCCGTGCCTCCCTCGGTCTCTCCTCTATCCGTGCTTCCCCGGCGCTCGGAGATGACCTCACACAACTCTCCCTCCGCCCCTTCCGTTTCTCTCTGCCGCTGACGGGCGGAACCCTCATCAAGCGACGTCACTCGTGGCGCGCCGGAGCCGCTCGCACGTGCCGTCGGGGTCGGGCAGCGCCGCGCCGCTCGTGTGCCGCCGCCGTCGCCATGAGCTGCCCCGTGACATGCGCCGCGTGGGTGCGCTGCGGCGTTGCCAAGGAAACGCCGGACAAGGTGCGTGCGGGGGGGGCCGGGCTGAGGGACCCGCGCCCGCCGCCCCCCGCTGCCCTCACACACCGTGTCCGCCCCCCAGGTGCAGCTCGGCGAGGAGGAGCTGAACCGGCTCATCGAGGAGGCCCGGGACAGGCTGGGGTGAGCCGGGGGAGCGGAGTGGGGCGCGACGTGTCTCCCGGGCTCTGCTGGAGACGGGCTTGGAGCCCCCCGGGCCCCGCCGCTGACAGAGCTGTGTGCGGAGGGGAGGGGAGGGGAGGGGAGGGGAGGGGAGGGGGTGCCCCCGGGCTGAGGCAGAGCTCGGGCACCAGCCCGTCCCGCAGGCCCGGGGGCAGCCGGCGGCAGAGGGGGGCGGCACCGCCAGCACTGGTGTCTGGAGGGACTGTGACAAGTGAGCCCGACGTCCCAGGAGCATCATTTGTCCGGAGACTGAAAGGAGAAACAGGGGATGGAGCACATGCGTGTCCTGCCTGTGTCATGGAAATGAAGCTGGTGAGGGGTCTGGAGCACAAGTCTGATGAGGAGCGGCTGAGGGAACTGGGGCTGTTTAGCCTGGAGAAAAGGAGGCTGAGGGGAGATCTTATCGCTGTCTACAGCTGCCTGAGAGGAGGTTGTAGCATGGAGGGGGTTGGTCTCTTCTCGCAAGTAGCAAGTGATAGGACAAGAGAAAATGGCCTCAAGTTGTGCCAGGGGAGGGTTAAATTTGGGTATTAGGAAAAATTTCTTCGTGTTGTCAAACATTGGAACAGGCTGCCCAGGGAAGTGGTGGAATCACCATCCCTAGAGGTGTTTAAAATGCACATAGATGAAGTTCTTAGTGACATGGTTTAGTGCTAGAGTTAGGGTATGTTTGGACTTGATGATCTTGAGGATCTCTTCCAACCAAAATGAATCTGTGAATATGACAACATGGGTTGTGTTCCCAGGCGGTCTTTGGTCATCAGCCATGTGCTGTCAGACTAGCGGAGTGTTTCAGTTGAAGTCTGCAGAGAGTTGCTCAGGGCCCAGTCCTCACTGAAGTTGCCATTCCCACTTAGAGTGAGGAAATAATACATGGGGTTTGTAACCATGGGTGCTAGGGAGTCCGGAGGGAAGTTCAGTGCTTTGGAGATGTGGCAAACTTATGTGGAAGTGCCAAACTGACAATGTGCAAAAGTTACAATCTAAGTGAGTCTGGAGGCCGCAGTGGAGCTCAGAACGACTTGGTATTTATGCTTTGGCAAAAAAGGTAAAACATTACTTAGGGGTGTATTTATGGTTCATGTATGAAACAGGAGATGTCATGCCAGTCCACTCACCACTAAAAGCCCTTAGTTGTGTAATTGTGTTTTGTCACTCTGCTTTTGAAAAAAGGTAAATAAACTGATGAAAAGCATAATGGAAGTGGCAAATTTAGGAAACATGACCTATGGAAGACAATAAAGAAATGGCTCTATCTTATCTCAAAAAAGATGAGGTAATGAGGTCCTAATCCATTTTTTAGCCTTTTTTCAGTTAGATCTGTATATCAATTTAGGCTTCTGATTCTGTTTCAGCCATGTAGGGTTTGTGGTTATACCACAGTATGTATGATGGAACAGATGCGTCAGGTAGCAGTAAAAGTTTTCATATTTTAAATTATATATAAAATATACATCTATATCTATATATATATATAAAATCCACCTGCTTCCTATTAGATGGATCTATGACTTTACTGCTGAAGAGTGTTTTGTCCCAGATGTGTTTTGTTCTGATTTTGTTTTTGTAATGGTTCCAAAATCATCTTAAACATTTGGAAGATTCTTACTTCATCTTAATTTCTTAACCAGTTATGTTTAATGTTTCTGTTATTCGTGGTGTTACTCGTTTCTCCTTTATGTGTGTAAATTTTTGGTTTTTTTAGTGGATTCCTTTCTCTTGCAGTTTCAAAAATGAGGAAAGATTTGAGGTGCTGTTTATTAGTAATTATGCATTCTGTTAAACTTCAGCATGGAAATTTAAAGACCATCTGTAACAACCAATGGGTTTATGATCTCTTTATAACAGATTATACAAAGTACCAGATGTTACATCAGCCAATTTTTTTTTCCTATGCAAAGATCACAAATCAGACTCAGATTTAGAATCTCTAATTATCTTGTTACCAGTTTTTACACTAGGAGAAACTGGTAATGTGAAGTGTTTATTTTACTGAACAGACTATAAAAATACATTTTTGGTATTTATTTTCGAACATACCTATGAAAACTGTCTTGGCTCATTGTTGCCTACGAATTTGGCATGCAGAAGGACAGAAATACAGTGAATTCAGCAGGGATGAGTTCCTATGGAGCACACTCCATTGAGACATCTGAGATGTCTCTTAGATCCTCAGGTGATGTTGAATGTACAATTCCTTCTACTGAATTCCTTGCATACAGAATTGTTGCCGTGAAAATTCTGAGTTTTCTAGATGTCACACAGTTTACCCCATCAGAAGTATCCACAATATGTTCCCACCTAATGAATTTTATGTTGCTTTTTCTTCTAATGTAAGTATGGGCAGTATGAGGAAATAGGATCTTAAACACCTGGAAGAAATGCAGGAGTCATCACACATGACAGGACCTGTGGGTGGGGAAAAAAAAAAGATAAGGAATGAATTGGACACCTGTGAATGCACAGAGGCAAGGCTGAGAACATTGTATCTACAAAAAAAGGGCAAGAGAAAGGGATTTAGACACACAGTTTAGCTCTGTCAAGCAAAATTTGTGCCATGTTTTGTCTTGAAAACTTTAAAGGAAAATCTTTTTCTGGAAGCCCAAGAATAATGGTGCCTTATGTTTTGGGAAGAGATTTGAAAGGAGTAAATGGATTTCCAGATTACTGGCATAGCGACTTGAAACCCATGTGAGGAGCCAGGATTGTGTGCCAAAATTTTGGTATCAGTCCCCTTAGCAAGTACCTGGAAGCATTCTGAACATCTGTCACAGTTCCTTGGGGTCATGTGTCTTTAAACAGGGATGGCGCTGATGGTAATGATGAAAGCCAGACGGCAGATGGCGTGAACGTAGCCAATCCTGGCACAGCTGAGTCTTCTCATAAAAATGAACACTCATCTGATGATGAACTGGGTGAATATGATTTGGAAAATTATGATGAAGATGAATATGCAGGTAAGAAAAATTTAGGTGTCAGATATGCAGTGTGATGGTTAAAGGAGTGGAGCATCTCCCTTATGAGGAAAGGCTGAGGGAACTGAGTCTCTTTAGGTTGGAGAAGAGGAGACTGAGGGGTGACCTCATTAATGTTTGTAAATGTATAAAGGATGACTGTCACGAGGATGGAGCCAGGCTCTTCTCGGTGACAACCAATGGTAAGACAAGTGGTAATGGGTGCAAACTGGAACACAAGAGGTTCTTCTTAAATATGAGAAGAAACTTCTTCTCAATGAGGGTGCCAGAACACTGGAACAGGCTGCCCAGGGAGGTTGTGGAGTCTCCTGCTCTGGAGACATTCAAAACCTGCCTGGACACCTTCCTGTGTAACCTCATCTAGATGTTCCTGCTCCGGCAGGGAGATTGGACTAGATGATATTTTGAGGTCCCTTCCAGTCCCTAACATTCTGTGATTCCCTGATGCTGTGTAAGTGAAGAACCTTTTCACTTGTACTCAAGACATTAGTATCCTAAAACTACACACTGTTATGTTTCAAATATTGGAAATTCACATTTGTAATTATTTGCTTGTCACAGTTTTGGAAGTTGTTTAGTGAGTGAAACAATTTAGTGTCCCACTCCCTGACACTGGAGCCACGAGCAGTGTTGGAAATGCTGTTACTCCCCCTGCTGTAGTGCTGGGGCAGAGCAGCAGAAGTCCCTGAAAGCACCAAGTAATGTCACTTACTGAGGTTTTTACATTTGAAACTTGAAGGTTCATTTAGCCCACTCCTGATGCTTTGCAGTATGAGTAATAGAAGTATTGGTACAGGAGTTTCTAACTTCACCTGCCATTGACATGTATAAAAAATGTTCTGAAATTCCCACCTAGGTGATCTGAAACTTGGAGACTCTTTGGCTACGCTGTCAGTATATGGAAGTAATGAGCATGATCCTTACATCACTCTAAAAACCACTGTAAGTACTATAAAAATGTTTAATATCTTAAACAGCATAAACTTAAAAATAGTTAAATTTTCCACACTGCCTTAGGGTCTGTAGGTGCTTGCAGTCCTTTTCCAAAGGTGCGCCAGATTTTTTATCAGTGCAGTCCCTTTTACCTGTGCTTTTTACATTTAAGTCCGATGTTAAGGTGAACTGGCTCATTATTTAAGCTGCATGCTTCTGTATGTGGAGGTGGTTTGTCACTTATCTACTGGGACCCAGAAAAAGCTTGACGAAATAACAATATCAGTATCTGAGGCTACTAATGACCCAAATTAGAAAACTTCCCAAACTGCCAGGCTCTTACACCTTCTACTCATTTGTGGAAGAAACCAATCTGAGGTGGACTCAGGCTACACGTCAAATTAGGGATGTGGCATGAAGAAATATGTCCCTGTTTACTAAGCCTATATGTACAACGTACTGTGTAGTTGACTGTCTCTGCCTGTATTAGTTTCCACCAAGTATGAGATGGGGAACGTCTTTGTAGGAGCTCTGCAGGGGGTGACGAAGTCTCTGGCTGCAGCCTAACACAAGCTGTGTCAACAGGGCTGTCCTGTTATGCAGCCTGTTTGTCTTTTTCTGGTGAACAGGGATGCAGCATGCAAGACACGAGGTAATCGTTCTACTCTACTTAATGTTGTTATGGCCTTAGCTAGAATATTGGATACCTCTTCAGAAAAGTTATGGGGAGATTCCAGATTCTATCCCGCAGTTTAGTTCAGAAGGATAGATTGCAGCTTGTCAGTGACTCAATTTGCATGAAGAGATGACAGAAATCAGTTACAAGGTGAGGTTGGATGAGAAGAGACAATGCAATCTAGAGAGCAGCTGGGAGAGACTATGATCATCTGGAGCAGGATGAATGGAGTAGGTGAATTTTTGAGACCTCTTCTAATCATAAAGATTCTGAGATTTTTCTCGGTGCTGTCCTTTCTGTGCTATTTGAGATTCTTTACAAAATTAGTGAGATTGAAACAGAAGAGTAGCTGTAGGCTTCTACCATGTCTAGTTTGTGTGTCAGGGGACTTTGTCAAACATGTGGTCTCAGACAAAGAGTTATGGCGACTTGACATACTGTAACAAAGCTCAACGAGGAAGACATACGTCTTATTTTTAAAACAAGCTCTTCTACTGTGTGCAGTTTGGAGTACTGCATGTTTTGGCTGTGTTCCACTGACTGGTTGATGGTTTTTCTTGATCCTGTGTACCAGTAGAGGAGCAAAATCCTTTAGGGGTTATTTTTGTAGTCAAAGAGGTATTTGCACAGGGATTCAGGGAGAATATGAGCTGCGTTTACTCAGTGTCAGAAAAGCTAACTTTCTTCCAGTCACAGAAACAATGAACACCTTTTTCTCAGGCCTTTCTTCTTGCACTCAACTCCTTTCCTCAGATTCTGAAGGAGAATACTTTTTAGTTCTTCAACATCCATTTTATGTTGTCTTTTGTTATATACTACTAGTACTCTTGAAGACCAAGTGGTGTGCAGCATTAAGTTGATTTCATTCAAAGCATGGCAGTACTTGAAATATTGAAAAGATGCTTGAAATGAATAAAAAAGAAATTATAATCTTGCAGCAAAAAGTCCAAGAAGTCTTGTATGTGTTGTATATTTGAAGGGTGGTACTGTGTTTATGTAAGACTGTTGACTTTTATGTACAGTTCTTAGTTTTCCACTAATAAAAATTCCCCGAATGCCTTCCATTCCTCAGTAACAATGAAAATTAGATGAGAGGTTACATTTGTTCTGGTACAGCTGAATGCCCAGTATAGCTGTAGGCAGTACTTTTCTGGAAATATTTTCCAGAAAGTAGACAATTGTTTAATACTCTTGGAACCGCTTCCTGATTGTGAGGAGCAGTTACAAGATGCTTATTGTGTAGGAAGTTGTTACACTCTATAAATGCTCAATGCATGAGAGCACAAGGGAAATAAGCTATGGGTGTGGGCTCCTGATGGAGATTCTCTTTATAGCAATGAGCCACATCATGGTAGCCTCAAAAGATGGTTTCATATTCTGCAATAAAATATATCGCTGAGTTCACCTGGGTCCACATAAACAGTCCTACAGTCATGTAATAACTATTCAGTCTCCCCATGATCGAGTCAGGTTCGTGTCTTTCTCTGTTTACCAACATGAAATGATTTTAGGTGAGTGGGCAGCAGGGTGTTGGGTATTGAATGTTTTCAGTTCTGGTTAGAAGTTATTACTGATTCAGCCTTGTGAACGTGTGTAGCTTTGTGTGTTTATGTGCTTTGCTTAACATCTGGTGTGCTTTTTGCTGTTCAGGAACAATATGAACAGGAAGACTTTTTGATTAAGCCCAGTGACAATCTTGTCCTTTGTGGCAGAGTTGATAAAGACTTCTGTAGTTTGGAGGTTCATGGTAAGTAACATAGGATTTGTTCCTTACAGTGAACTTATGGAATATGTCTTGCCTATCCTCTTCCATATGGCTGTGTAGAAGGCAGGGAGGTGTTTTTTTGAATTTGTTTTTTCTCTCCCCATCTGCCCTGTGTGTTTTGCCCTCTTTCTTATGTCATGGTGCTTTAGCCACCTTGCTGAACTGGAGGATTTAATGTGGAGTTACTGTTATTTAGGGGATAGTATGCCTTTATCAGGCTGTACAGCATTTCCTGTCCTTATTTTATTCCTAATGACACTCAGAAAATACTATGGTGTTTTTATTCTCTGAACATATGATCTTTCTTCCCAACAGTCTTACTTTCTATATCATGCAAGCTTCCTCTAGTGTTTTTGTTTTGGTTTGTTTGTTTTTTTAATTAGTTTTCTTCTTGCTTCTTTAAATGTGCTTTTCCACTGCTAGGAGTAGACTGGGGGTGTCAAACTCATTTTCACCGGGGGCCACATTCAGCCTCGCAGTTGCCTTCAAGGGCTGAATGTAATTTTAAGACTGTATAAATGTGGCCCCTGGTGAAAATGAGTTTCACACCTCTGCAGTAGAATAATCAGCACCTTTATCATCTTAGTTTTAAAAGAGATGATCCTTAATAAGGTCTGAATACTGGTTGTTCTAGAGATGGGTTTAGTTTTACTGTGTAAAAGATTTTTCTGTCACAGCAAGGAGTACTACTGAGTGCTGAAGTCAGCATCTTTTCCTATAGTTGTTCTGTGGGGGAATGTTTCTTGCTACTTCTGCCCTGGTACATGTTTCTGCATGCACAGTGGTCTGTTTTAAGAAAACAGCAAGACCAAAATGTTTGGAGGCATCTCCTGAGATACCAGCATCTGGCATTTTCTGTATCTGGAGTTGTTTGCAGATTTTATTAACTGTATTATTTTCTTTGTATAAACTTATAAAACAATAGCACAGGCTTCTGCAGTTTATAACATTGGGTAGCCCTGTCTTAATTAATTATGAAGGCTCCTTAGTTAACGGAAGACTTTATTTAGTATCTGAGCATCTGTCACATGCACTTAAAAACAGCACAGCGATTTTGTGTGCATGATGATACCATTTTATTAAAATAATTAATGCGTTTTATTATAAGGAGAAAAATAGCTGGCTAAAGGGAATGCTGTGTTTAGTATATAGTTGCTTTACCAAAACTCTTCTTGTATCTCAATTGCAACCTGCTAAAGTCAACTTCATCTGGTTTCTTCAGCAGCTTCTTCTAATTTGAAAACTGCTTTTACCTTCATTTCCTCTTTGATTGCATCCGGAATTATTATTTTTTTTTAATTGCTGATTCTGTAAGACGAATGTCTAAATCTTCATTAATGTATCCTGATGCAGTAAGTAGTTGTGGATATGGAGCACTTATTTTGAAGTGATCTTACAAAGTAGCATAGTATGCTAGGAATAAAGTGTCTAAGCTTTGCTGAGCTTGTCACTTTATCTCAAGTACACAGGAGCATGTTTGTTTGTTTTATGTAATTCTGCGAGGTGGAACTTGGTGGCTCTGCCCCCTGCACTAAAACTCTGAACATATTACATTTGCATTCTAGATTTCCTTGGCAATTTAGTGTTTGCCACATCTGCCTTTTGCAGAAATGAACTGTTCATAGTTGCTTGCTTTTTGTCTTTGCTGATGTCTTGTATATCTTGACTTTTTTTCAGTTTATAATCATGAAGAGAACTCCTTTTATGTACATCATGATATTATCTTGCCTGCTTATCCTCTGAGTCTGGAATGGTTGAATTTTGATCCTAGTCCTGATGAATCACTAGGTAAATTATAAAGGATACTGTAAATATCCAGTTAAATAATTTTACTTGAAAAGTATATAAATGTAATGTTGTCACTAAATAATTTCCTCTGGTGGTATGAACAGCAATAAAACCGAGATATTAAGATGGAAAAACTGAATTTTTTATTTTGTTTGGTGATAAAGTCATCTTAGTGATTCTGCCATAACAAATGATTTGACTAAAACACTGGTTTTGTTACAAATAATTAAGTTATTGTCAATTAACAGACCAGAGCAAGCTCTTCTTTAATCTACTTTATTTTCCATTTGCAAATGAGAGGTTGCTTTTGTTCAGACTAATTAAGGCAAATGCAGTCAATTAACTGTAAAACACAACAAAATTTATATATATTTAGTAACCTTTTTCCTGTGTTTTACAGATTATGTTTTTTCCATAGCACTGAGCATATGTTTTGGGTTTTTTCCCCTAAAAAAACCCCAAACAAAACATTCTGAACATCATACAGCTTCTTTGAACAGTTACTTGCACTGAAGGGGAAGTTTTTTGGCGGGCAAGTAATGTTTTATTCTGGCAACATCTGCTGTCAGTTGATATTCTTAAACTGCTCCTTGTCAGTTATAGTCATCAAAGACGTTCAAGTAGAAGATTCTGGCACATAAGTTTTACTTAATCGAAGTAATAAGCAATAGCTGGATTGCCAAATACACTGTTTTGTAACTCTAAGTAAACATGGTTGCATTTGGGTTTCTGCTTGTAGGAAATTATGTTGCAGTGGGTAACATGACCCCGGTTATTGACATTTGGGACCTTGATATAGTAGAGTCCTTAGAACCAGTCTTTTCGCTTGGAAACAAGAAAGAGCAAAAGAAGAAAAAGAAAGGGAAGAAAGTAAGTATTGCAAAATGCTTTGTCTGGCTGGATGGAGGAAACTTAGAGGAAGGATAATGTCGTTATTGCTTTTTTTCCAACAATGAAAAAGACATGGATAATTTGGTTTAATTCTATCTGGCATGTTGAAAGATGGTGTTTAGACAGGTTGCGGAAGATAATGTCTTGGTTGTCTGTGATGGGTTAAAATTGGTATTTTCATATGACTTAGAGCTGAAAAGGTGTTGAGCGATAAAAGACAAACAAGGTGACACTAATAAAATACATTTAGTCAGCATTCACCTCTGTTAGCTTTATCTGTCTAAAACTTAAGCATATTTTAACCTTTGATTGAGATTGTTTAAGGTGAAGGCATGAGACACACCCAAAAAATGGCAGAGGTTCTTTGAGTGGACTGCGGAGAAAACCTTAACTGCCGTAGGCTGAGGTTTAGACTGGGTACTCGGTTGTGTGAGATGAATCTAACCCTCTCTTTATACCTAAATGTGTTGCTGTGATTTCTCCAAATTCTTTAGTATGTGGAAGACAACTTGAAACTTCTAGATTTTGCTTATAGTAGATGCGTTGGGAAGTGCTTAAAGACTGAACAGGAAAGGTGAACACTGGGTATATAGCTAATCTTGGTTTCGCAAACGAAGGAGCGCTGTAGCGTTAGTCAGCTGAAGAACTGCTCAGTGTAATTGTGAAAGGGGTTTAACTTCTTGAGCTCTCAAACCTTCTAGTTTTAGAAACAGTAGAAAAAAATATCCTTGGAAGTGGAATTTGTTATGTGAAACTTGCTTCTGAAAATCACGGAGTTATCAGAATTGCTGTTGAACATACCATTCATAAATGGTAATTGAAATGCTAATTTTTCTCTGTATGGATAATTAAAGCCTGGAATTAAGAACAGAAGGGAATGGGGTGGCTTCCAATTGCTGTCCCAGTAAACTTTGAATCTTAACCATTATAAATTAGAATTTGTAGGAGCTGGCAGTTACAAGGACCTAGAGCTCAGTTAATTGGGAGGAGGGAGAGGGAACTGCCAGGAGTGTTTAGAAACACATCAGCTGGAGACAATGAAATTTCTTCTACTAGCCTGAAGGGAATAACCAGTTCCTAAGCCCACCAGCTGTGAATGGAGCAATCGGAGATCTGAGGTAGGAGTTGAGGTGCAGGTACGGCAGAGGCAGTTCTATCAAAAGCCTTGTTGCAGCAAGTGAGAATCATTTAGAACATGAAGTTGTTTGTGAAGGCATTAAGGAGTTCACGTTAATGTGTTGTAATGCTTGATTTCCATTGAAGCTGTAATTTTCTAAAGTGTGTTGTGTTTGTGTACACAGAATTTATCTTCAGAAGGGACAGCGAAAGGACATACTGACGCTGTGCTTGATCTTTCCTGGAATAAACAAAGCAGGTAAGAGAATACTTGAATAACAATGGATGGTTACAAATTTTTGTGGTTAAATAGGCATACGTTTTTCCACAAATCCAAAATCTTGTATAATGTAATACTGAACTTGTAAGTAGTGCCAAAATGAATAAATTCTTAAAAAATACACACATTCCTGCTTTTTTTTTTAAACTAGAAGTCTTGATTTATTTTTTTTAAACCCTATGTATTGCTGCAGATCACTTTTTATTTGCAGATTGTTCAGGCAATGGCAGGGCTAAGGTGGGTCTGAGCCATTTGATATATCAGCTACAGTTAAGTCGGAGGTACCAACTGGAGAAGCAGAAGGGCTACCTTGATCTATGCCAATCTGCCAGTGACCTAAACCACCATTTCAACAGATAGAAGTAGTTTAGTAGAAGGAAGTCCTTGCTTTTTTTTTTCCCCTCTGGCTCTTGCCCCAGAGCTGTGAACAGAAAAAGGAGTTTAAAAGCCCTAATAGCACAGTTACAGAAATGCCTCTGACCTTTGGGTTCTCCCAGGCAGAGAGAATTCCCTGTTGCCTGAGCAAAGTCACAATGAAGTGCTGCTATTGAAGCAACACAAAGCTGGTCCATCTTGGGGGAGAGGTCAAGGACGATGTGCTGAGAGAAATAAAGATTCTGCTGCTTTTTTATTGCTTAGGTGGTTTTGAACAGTACAGCTGTCAGAGGATCCTCAGCATGGGCCTTGAAACTTCCAGTCAGATACAGGCAGATTTTTTTTCCTTTTTCCTGCTGTCATAAGTGTGTTTGAAGATACACGTAGTCAACTCCACATACTCCTGATGAGCAGGTGTAAGCCTTCACTTCCAATGCTTTGTTATCTAGACACCCAAGAAGGAAACACCCCAACAGACATGAAGTGCATGTACATAAATTGCACTCTTATTTACAACGCATTGTCTATTGTCCTTAAATTACACATGTTCACAGAGTGTGGTAGTGATCATTTTAGCAGTGTTACAAAAGAGCTTTCACGTACCTAGAAATGGTTGTCTGCTGATATATAGAGAGAAGTCATGAAAATTACGGCTGCAATAGCTAAGCGTCTGGAAGGCACTGTAGATGATGCTGTAATCAATCTCCATATCAGGCTCTGTATGTATTTTTGATTTTTTTACCATTATTTGTTTGTATCTGTATAAAGATTTTTAAACCTTAATTTTTCATCCATTATCAGGAATGTTTTAGCAAGTGGGTCTGCTGACAATACTGTGGTTTTGTGGGATATGTCTGTGGGTAAGCCAGCAGCCAGCCTGATGCTGCATACAGACAAGGTATGTAATCATTGCTACGTTTCTTACATTGTAAAATAAATGCAGTTTTTCATTAGCTGCTTGGTAGTGAACCCTTAGAACAAAAATTCTGCAGTTTTCTAACAGCTGTACAGAATTGTTTAAGTTTCTGAATGAGTTGCTTTTGTGAACAACACTATATTTGAAGAATATTATTTAACTTGTGATTTAGAAAGTTTGCGAACATTTACAGCAGTTTGCAAAATGCCTTTTGTGTGAAAGCCCTGGTAGCTGGGAGTCTAATAGTGCTGGTATAAGCTACAAAAAGTAGATCTCTGAGCGCAGGGCAAGATGTAACTCTTTGTTAAGGAAGCAATTTGTGTTGGTTACAGGTTGTTCTAGGTAAGAAAGTTTTAAAATAAATGATACATACCATAGTGATGGGTACTTCAGAAATGAATTAATCTCATAGTAATTAGAATATGAAAGTTAGTTATTAATAGCTATAACCTTATTTTGCTGTTAGCAAAGTCACTGCCCTTGGCAAACTCCTGATTTTCATTTGTTGCTAACATCTGCATTTTCCCCCAAACTTGAAGCAGCTATTCATTTACCTCCTCCAGCTTTTTTTACATTTTCCAGGACAGAAAGGGGGCACATGGTTCTGTTCAGTTAAATTATGTTGGAAAATATCTTGTTTCCACTGGGTGGGAGTGTTTGAAATAAAAAAGAGTGCATCTCATGGATTGTTTTATGAGAAATCTGAATCTCAACAAGCTTAATAGAAAGGTTTTTTGGGGGGAAGTGAGCTGGGTTTGGGGAGGGGTGTGTGTGCTCTGTTTATTCGAAGAAATCTGTATGCGTGTGTTATATCTCAATGCTTGTTTTTTAAAATAAAATCTTCCATTGTCTAGGTCCAGACCTTGCAATTTCATCCATTTGAAACTCAGACCCTTATTTCTGGATCTTATGATAAGTATGTCAGGGTAATATTTTCAGATGTTACACATAGGGAGAGGGTATTAGTATTGAATTAAGTTGCCTCACGTTTTCTTTTTCATTTGCTTATAACTGCACCAAATTAGAGTAATGCTGTTATTTTTTTTTCCACCAAGGTAGCCAGGTTTGTATGTGGCCAAAACGTAGTTTTTTTCTCAGGACCAGCCAAATCTTTTAACCATCTGGACTGATATTTTCTGTGCCAGGTGTCTGTTCCAAACTGGATTTATTTCTTAATTTGGCCTTATGGCATTTTCTGCATTGGGAATGTGTCACTGCTCATTCCTTTGAAAAGTTGCCCTGATTTTGCCAAACTGTAAGACCAGGGTGGGAGCATGAGGGACTTTAAAATCCCAGTCTGCTCCCGATAGCTCCTATTGATGGGCATGCCGTAGCCTAAGTTTAACAGGAGATGTCCTGTGATTGCAGCCTGGAGATGCTGTGCAATGGTTTGTGTCTGCACACGTGGACTGGCTCTGTAACTGCTAGTTTTTATAAGCCCTGCCAGCCAAAAAACTTCCCCTCTGTTCTGCTATCTCATAGGAGTAACTTTTTAATTTTCTTCTCTAACTATGATGTTTATTTATATCGTTTTGTTTTTAAATTCCGCTTTTAAGACTTTGTCTTTATGTTAAAATATTTAAAGACTTGTCAGTCTTTAGCCAAGCCTTTATGTTCTTTGATTTTCTATTATAGTCTTGCTACATCTGCTTAAGTAAAAGTATCAGAGATAAAACTTCTGTTGTTGTTTGGAACCTACTTCTGTCCACTTCCATCCCCCTTGACTTCCTTATGGGAAAAGAAGAAAGAAGTCTCAACACTGAGACAGCTTCTCGATCCCTTTTTAGCAAGCCCTTTGGTCCCATGGACATGTATACGCTAGTGGACTGCCTTTGTGGATTTTTCCTGTAAAGCCTCACAGGACCACAGGCTGTTCAATGAATATTGGCAGATGCCTTCATGACCTGAAAGTCAGACGATTAAAAACTGCATGTGTACTGAAACTGCTGCTGTAAAATGCCTAGTGCAAGGGCTGAGAAGTCTAGATCACAGTTCTTTGGCTTTAATTGTAGGACAGAGTGTGAGCGGGTTACACTGTGGCTGTTGATTGCAGTGAGATGTCATGAGAGTGACATCTTGCATTTGTATCCAGGAGATTTTTGAGTTGGGACAGATTCTGCTGCCACTGTGCTGAGCACATGCCTGTGAAGAATCCCAAAGGACCCACTAGCTCCCATCTGCTCCTTTTCCTTTTTTGGAGTAGCATTTTCCTAACCACTTTTAAAGGTGTGTTGTTTTTTTTGAACAGTCATTACTTGACTTTACTGAAGTCTGTTCCTGGTTAAGTGCTGTATTTGCATAATCATGTTCTCCTATATAAGTGTTTTATGTGTTGATTAAATTCAAGCCCTCTTGGCTTAGTTTCAATAGAATATCTGTTTGTAACCAAGATGAAACTTTGAAGTACATGGAAAAAGCTTGCGCTTCTCTGAGAAAATTTCATCTCTTATTGAGCTGGAAGACAAATAGTGAAGATGTCTCTCTTAACTTTTGAATTGTAGTTTATACGCACCTTCTATAGATGCCAGTGGTAAAACAGACTTCAAAAAGTGTTCTGCTCTGGGTGGGTTTTTTTGTTTGTTTTCATTTAAATCTCCTATCCCTTTTTCCCATAGATCAGCTGTGCTGTATGACTGCAGAAACCCACAAGAGAACCATCGAGTGTGGCGGTTTAGTGGTCAGGTTGAAAGAGTAACTTGGAACCATTTTTCACCTTGTAATTTCTTAGTGAGTACATGCTCTTCTGTTCTTGGTCTGTTGATTGTTGCCAGTTCATTTAACCTGTATTTTTGTGTTCATGATATTTCTGAATCATATGGTGGAGCTGATGGACAGTTGAACTGTTGGTATTACTTATTTTAAAAATGCAGCATGCGGGAGGATGTTTTTAGGTTATTTTTTAACGAGTATATTGAGACCAGCTACTTATTTGGTATCTTTGTTGTGACAGTAGAAAAGCTGATGCTTTTTCACTGCAGAAGTGGCATCTTTGCCATGTTGTTACAGTGTTCAGTGGCTGGGATTTATTTTCCTTTGCATAGTTGCTCATGTAGTGCAGCAATTGCAGCTGAGAGGTAGCTAATTAGAACTAAGATCTTGAATACTATTTAAGTGTTTCAAATGAGCGCTAGAGGGCACCATTCTCCTATCTGGTATAGAGTAAGAATAACTTGGTTTTGTCAAGGTTCTTATAATAAAACTTCTGAAGAGAATCAAATCTTTTTTATTATGTTGGTGGCTGTCTACTTCTCTGTTGCTTTCAGTATACAACCAACAAAAGCAGTTGCTTAGTTCTGTTTGGTTTATGATGTCAATCTTTCTCTGTATAATCACACTTAGCTTTGCACATGGCTATTATGCAGCCACTACATGGCTCCAAAAAGTTTCAACCAACAGTTAATAGATTAAATGGTCTGTATTTTATGGTCTGGCTTAGGGCTGCAGCCATCTTCAAAACAGGATTTAAGAAATTTGTATAGGGTTAAGACTTCCGTGTAAGTCAGCACAGCATAGTTTAGGTACGTAGAATAACTCAGGCACCATCTGGATGGAGTCTGACTTTGGGGATGCAGAACTGTACACTGTGCAACATGCCCTACCAAGACCTAGTGTCAGTCTGTCTCAAACCACAGGGATTTACTAGAGGGTGGGTGTTATTTCCTGTGAGCTTTTTTTTCAAATGAATTACTACGGCTGTTTGTTTCTAAAATGTTGTGGTTTCCTTAGGCAAGCACAGAGGATGGCTTTGTGTACTGCCTGGATGCTCGTTCTGATAAGCCACTGTTTACTCTGAAAGCTCACGATGAAGAGGTATCAGGTAAGTTCTCTGTGTGTTGCATTTGTCTCCAGTGGTGAGGCACATCTGGAAGATGTCTTTTAACTGATGTGACTGAGGTGGTAGTGATTCCTTGCTTAACAAAGGCGAGTTGTGTATACTAATCATGGGCAGCTGTTGCATGAAACAAACCTCTGCTGAGAAGCCATTGTAAGGAAAGTATTTGCTCTCCTATGATGTACAGGCTGAGAGAGTTTGGGTTATTTAGCCTGAAGCAGAGAAGGCTCTGGGGAGACCTTGTAACAGCCTTCTTGTGCTTAAAGGAGACCTACAAGAAACCTGGAGAGGGACTTTTTACTCGAAGAGGGTAGGTTTAGATTAGACATAAGGAAGAAATTATTTACTGTGAGGATAGTGAGACACTGGCCCAAGTTGCCCAGAGAGGTGGTAGATGCCCCATCCCTAGAAGTGTTCAGTGCCAGGCTGGACAGGACTTTGAGCAACCTGGTGTAGTGGAAGGTGTCCCTGCTCATGGCAGGGGGTTGAAACTACATGATCTCTAAGGTCCCTTCTAACCCAAACCATTCTCTGATTCTGTTTGAACAACAGGGAACTTTTCTCGGTGAGTATCACAAGCAAGCATGTCAAAACAGATCTCTCCATTTGTGACACACTCTCCGTGTTTTTTGAATGGGGGATTATGAACTATAATGTTTACCTGCTCTATCTGTGATTATTTTATACTGCCATTCACTCAGGAGATGGTTTAGGTACGGGACACAGGTATGTTTCCACACTGCCTCGTTTGGGTTACTTTAATTACTTGATCAGTGTAGGAGCTTCTAAAAACCAACTTGGAGCATCTGATTAGCTGTCTAAAATGAGATTGTATGAATATGTCCCATCATCTTGGATAGCCAAAGAGATGTTTTTTGGCAAATGGTTGAAGCAAACTACCTGGAGAAGCCACATTATATGAAGTAAGAAGCAGAACAATGACATCTCTGCACTGTTACTGTTGGATTGAGAGAAAGAATATGTGAAGTCAGCTTGCCCTCACTAGAGGGAGTAGTGGCAGCATGAAACTTTCATTAACTTTTTTGCTCTTTTGTGCTGGAACAGAGTTTAGTGTGAGGAAAATATTTGAGTTGTTCTCATGGCTTTGCTTCAAAATGTGTCCTTGTCTCTGTGAAACAGTGGTCACCTGGTGCTCTCACACTGCTGCACTCTTCATCTTTCAGGGCTACAACTAAGCAGTCAGATCAAAGGGTGCCTTGTGACATCATCTGCTGACAAATACGTGAAAATTTGGGATATTCTGGGAGACAGACCAAGTTTAATCCATTCCAGGGATATGAAAATGGTAGAGTAATACCCATTTCTTGATTCCAATAAGGTTTATGAACTATGTCTGCTTAATCTTTTATGTCTAATTTGAATCTTGTTTTGCAACAACATGATTATTTTTCCTTCTAAAATATGTTACATCGGTGTGTTCTGGGTAAAACATTCTCATTGCAGTGCAGTATTCAATTTGACGTGTAATTGACTTCAAAGGCTCAGACCTGAATACCAGATAAAATGTTCTGGGGTAGAACTATATGCAGCCAATGGGCGCCTGCCAGGTTCAAGACAAAAGATGTGATTTACTGTTTGTAATTAGCAGCTGTTGACTTTTGTGTCTTTACAAAATAAGTTTCAGGAAACTTGGAGAGCTTAAATTTGTTAAAACTTGCTTGGTGAAAGTATTTTCAGGTGACAAATTCATTTTGGGATGCTTATTTAAAAAAAAAATCCTCCTCTTTCTTCTTCCCACCGTCGCAGGGTGTTCTCTTCTGTGCAGCTTCCTGCCCTGACTTCCCGTTTGTTTTTGCCTTTGGAGGAGAGCGAGAAGGGCTGCGCGTTTGGGATATAAGCAAGATTTCTGCAGGTGACATTCTCATTTCTTTGAGTTTTGTTCTCTCCTTGCCCCCCAGGTGTATTTGTATATTCACTAGTGTATTGTGGCTTTGAGAGAAACTGGAGGTTAATATTTTTAAATACCCCAGGACTGCATATGGGTTTGTCTTTTCAGATTCAAAAACGGTGGGGTTTTCTAACTTGGAGAACTATGCTTGCCACATGATGTATTTTCTTGCAGCTGAATTATAATACCTGTTTTTTTATAATAATACCTATATTTTACTTTTTTTCTTAATATTCCTAATGTAATCGAGTATCGCATTCTTGAGTACTTGTAGGAATAAAAGGGAGGACTGGTTTTGATCAGTTGTTGTAGCTACATGATTTTTTGCAGAAGGCTTTTAAGAACTTGTTGGAAAGGAGGGAGACTAAAACCATAAATAAATAATTTAAACTGAATGTTCTGCTCTCCAAAACTTATCCATTTCACAGTACTTAGGGAAAGGAATTATGCTCAGGGAAACCTCTGGAGATGCTTTGGGGAAGAAATAACAGGACTTGCAATTTAAGTAGCATATGTGGGAGATTATTCCAACACATAAGCTTCAACTCCCTGCTTCGGGGAAAGCTTTAAAGCTGCCCCAGCTTTGGATTTCCATTCTGTGATGCTCCCCATGATATACCTGCTGTCCTGATCTTGTCTCTGGAGCAGTAACGTGTAAGCAATCCCCCCCTCTGTGTTGCAGTGAATGAAGTTTTTGGAAACAGGGAGAGACACGTGCTGGCTAGTGCCAGCTCTGCAGCGTGCAGCTCCACGGCCAGCAGCAGCAGCAACGATTTGGAGACAGCCATGGAATCATGATGGATCAAACGTCACAAAAATCCAAGTAATTAATGGGACTACAACTCACATGCATTCTACAAATCCCTCTGTTTGGTGAGAGTTCATAGAAATTACTTGATTGTCTTGCAATCTGCAGGCTGCTTCTCAGACAAAGAAACATGGTGATGTGGTTAAACTCAGCAGTTCTAAGTTCCTGCCTGTGTTACTGGCTTTGAAAGATCAAATCACTTGCTTTTGCCTGAGATGATGATCCCTGAAACAGGGGCTACTATGTGTAAAATTTATATATAAAATGACATAGTCACTAGAAAAGCATTCTGCTGCTACCAAAAGTTTGTTAAATACTGCAAAGAAGGTAAATACCTTCTAAGAGCATGAGGAAAAATACTTTGGATAGCAGTTGTGTAATAAATAAAAGCTGAACGAAATGACAAGTGTAAATAGATAATTTATCCTGAGTTTGAGGCTAGATTTACAGATTTCTAGTACAGATTTTAAAAGCTCTTTTATGTAATTTTTTAAAGAGTATTTCCTGGACAGTAAGTTGGAGTCCCAGAGTATAATCTTGACATTTATTTGTAACACCTCAGATCACTCTACCAAACCAGAAATATCCCAGCTGTATCCCATCAAGATCAAGGATTTCTTTTCCCTGGTCCCATAGCACCTGAAACTTAGTGGTGTTGCCTGTGTATTGGGTTTTTCTTCTAGCTCCAAATGTAATATATAAAATATATAAAATATAAAAGAGAATTTGTACTGAAATAAGGAGCTACTACTCAGAAGAGGATAAGAGGCTGTCAGGACACCAAACAAAGGTAGAGATCTCAGCTGGTCCCTGTCACTGCTGAATGCCATCCATGTTCTGTACTAATGTGCCTAACTACTCCCAGGCATTTCTGCCTGAAAGCTGAAGGCACAGAGGAACGTACTGAGTATCAGCCTCACCCCTGACTTAAAATGCTTTAGGAACCCAGTCAGGGAACGTGACTTCTCGCATTTAAAATGAATACCCAAGTGCCTTACCCCAGGCCACAAGTTAAATGATACTCTTCTCCTCCTGTGAAGTGCTTCCCTGTCCACACACTGGAAGGTGTCAGAGTGCTGCTGCAGCAAAAATGCCCTGGCCATTAGAGGAACTGGTATCAAAGCGGGCGTAGTGTCAGTGCCTGTAGTTGACAAGACCTTACTGCTGCTTTCTCCAGCTCCTCGTCACCCATTCTGGTGAGGTAAAGCAGATAAACTACACATACAAACTGCAGATGGGGGAATAGGCAGGGATGTAGGTTTCTTTCCCATTCCATGAAGTGGCTGTTTCTAGGGTGGTGACTGGTGCTTAGGATGGCTCTGCAGGAACCAAGAATATTTTGGATGTGTTTGGATTCCTGGTTCAATCCTTTCTCTGCCAAGCAATAGTGAACAAAGTGAAAAACTGGTTTTGTGAAGGTGAAAGTGCCAGAACCACCTTTATTCAAGCTGCAAGCTTTTCAAAGCTTTCATTTGAAATAAATGCTTCATGATAAGCTCTTTGAGGGCTGTAACTTCTGTTATCTCAACCTCTGGTATTAATTGGCTCTGTAGCTCTAGAAGTTGCTTTTTGTTCTAGGAAGAAATTGCGTTACTGCAAGCAACGCATCTTTCCCTTGACTGAACAAAATCACTCAACCTTGTCTTTCTGGAGCTTTTAACTGCAATGCTTATATCAGAGGACAAGCATTATGCATTTTTGGGTTTGAAGAGCCCAGGGAGCTCTCGAAGAAATACAGCATGCAGGGAGAGGTACAGCTGCACCTAGGCCACTGAGGGCAAGAACTGGAGCCTTTTTCACAAGGGGACAAAGCTCAGCTTACTGGTCTTTCACAATTCAACCAGAGGAGCCACACAGCAAAGCCACAAGGTTTAAAGACCAGTTCTTCACCTGAGGTGCTCCTACCCATCCCGTGTGCCAGGAAAGCTTGGGAGGCAGATGATGAAAAAGTGGTGGTATTTCTCTTAGCATCTTTATCAGAAATAGGAACGTTTTCTTCAGAATGTGTAAATATTAGAAAAAGAACATTAGAGAAGAGCCACATTTTTAATTTTTTCAAAATAAAACAACCGAATGAAATACATCTTCATTCCATAAATAATATTAGCAGCAAACCCTCCCATCACTCTAGGTGGTAAAAGGTTTACAGCACAAGGAGTAAACTGTAAACACTGAGCATCTGTAAGCCTCTTCCTTACTCAGTCTACGCAGTCTTTACCTCTTCACCTGCTTATGTGTGTTCTATTGAACTGGAATGAGAAGAGGCAATAACTGTTCTCCAAAAGCCAATGTCTGATTTTCTGTAGTGGGGTAATTGCTTTGTCTGCAAATGTCAGTTTCACTGGCTTTTTAAAAATTATTATTTTTAGAAGGAAACCCAAGCACTGACAAGTCAAGTCTTTGCTCTGTGCCAAACCACATCCTTCAGTTAAAAATTATTAAAAAAGCAAAATACATCAACTGCCAACACCAGTTTTTGTTTTTCTTATTGTCATGGCTTTGGCAGTTAAGGACAACTGGCTTACAGGTCCCTGCAATCACTCAACTACATGTCTGGTTTGTGGCTCTTTACTCAAAGGGCTATGCAAGGTGTGTCATGTATCCCGGCACTGGATCGATTAGTCTGAGTGATTTGGAAAAGAAGTATGCACAGTGTGTGTGTGATAAGATAAAATAAAAAATCTCCTTGCCTCACGTTTCTTTCTTAGCAACTCTCCACTTGTACGTGCACAATCTGTTCTCATTCAGTGTTCTGGCTACAGAGTTTGTTAAGCGGTGGTAGTGCGGAGACCAAAACAGAAGGAAAACGCCTTATTTGACATACGCTGTTGACTGGAGAAAACAAGGAAGGGGTTTTTTTATTTCCTTCCTCAGTTTTAATATCCAAGAAAATTTCCCTCTCTTTTTTCTTCATTTGTGTCCAGAGAGGCCATCACCTGTTGAATAGACTCCATTGTTAATCCTACAGTCTTCGGTCCTCATAGAGTCTACTAATTCCTCCTCTGAATCCTCCTCCTCTTCCTCCTCTGGGGCTGACAGACTGGATGTGGGGCCTTTACATATTTTTAAGTGGCGAGTGAGGTGATATTTGGTTAGATAAGCCTTGGTGCATTTTTCACAGACATAGTCTCTCTTTCCTTCATGTGAATTGAGATGCTTCTTCAGGTGATTTGTCCTCAGGAACAGCTTGTCACACTTGGGGCACTTGATCTGCCGGTCTCTGCAAGAGGAACATGAAAAAGTTACAGTTTGCTCCTGCCCCAAGGCACCTGATACTGTAACAAATAGTGGGGAGATGGTGACAGGAAGGGTGAAAAGGTCAGTCTTACTTGTAAATCTTACTTTCAATATACTTGAAGAAGCAGCAGACAAGAAATACCAGCACTACTGTGGCACTAAAATGTATATACTGCTCAGTTTTCTCCCACACAGTACCTACACAAACCCCTTCTTCTCTGCTTCCCCCAAATGTCATTGCCAAAAGTCAGGCTTTTTGCATTATCTGTTCACTTGCAACCACTTGTTTTTCCTTCCTGATGATAAATTAAAGAATAATGAATTCTACAAGAGGTTTGTTTGTTGGTTTATTTTTTGAGGGAGACCAAATTCTATTAAGCTCCATGTTTTATCAAGGGCAGAGATGTTGCCATGCTGGGACGCTTAGTTTCCCTGCATAAAGGGGTGGAAAAAAAAGAACAATAACAAAAAAGAAAACAAAGCTGCCGAGTGTTAACAACCCTCAGTCTGTAAATGCTAAGCAGGGGCTAACCAGACTGCAGCAGTCAAAATTCTGTAGATGCTGTGCAGAACACCTCCCAGCAGTCGCGCTCCTGGCTCCGGCTATAAGAACAAGCAGCAAAGCAAGTCTGTCATGCTAGCTGCACAATGCTGTCTCCCAGAAGCAGCAATCGATTCAAACTGAATACAAGAACCAGATGCTGAAAATGAAATAACCGGAGGGACTGGCTTTGGGTGAGCAGCTTTTAAGGGAGGACCTTGGACTGGGTGGAACTGAACAGGAGGCAGAGATTCTCACAGCAAAAGGAAAGATCTGCCCTTGCAGAACTTACTGGAGGAGGGCCTGGGGATCTGCCCTGAGGAGGAGCAGGAGACCAAGTGCATGAATGAAATGAAGTGCAAGGTAAGAGCTGCATCCCACCCCCAGTGCAAACAGAGAGCGAAACATAACAAGCTACTCAGTGAGAATAGCATTGAGTTTATGACTTTTCATGGTGATGTTGGGACACGGAAACAATTCTCAGCAGAGAACTAAATGTAAACCAATTAACCCCCTCTACAAAATGGTGAGCACTGCAGAATGCCGTTTCACAAGACCAGGTGCACACCTGGAATTTACTGTGTCGTTAAAATACTGCAGACACTAGAATAGGCCAGCTTCAGCCAGCAACAAGGAACTTGTCCAGATTGACTTCTCCATCATTCTAGAGGATGAACCCTACACCCCTTAGGCCAAACTATGTGCAAACTGGAGATTCTCTCTCGGGCTGTTTGGCTTCATTATGTATTGATTGCAGTGACCAGTCCAGCCCATCCTGTGAGATCACTTACTGCGTGTGAGTGAGTACGTGCTGCTTGAGGTCCTGCCTCCGCATGAACAGCTTCTCACAGTAATCGCACTTCAGATTCTTCTCCCCGGTGTGGATGACCATGTGCGATTCCAGGTGAGCCTTCTGGGTGAACAATTTGTCACAGAGGGTACAGCGATAGTTCTTCTGACCTAGGATTACAATTTTTCAGCAAAGACCTTCAGGCAAATTTTTAACAAAACTAGGCTTATCCAAGATAAATTACTGACTAAAAATAACTGTAGCCTCCTTTTTAATAGTTGCCATGATAACCATACTGTATATTAGCACATCCCCATCACTCCCACCGATTTCCCACAGGAACTGTATCTGATGCCTTAGTGGAGCCCAGGCACATCTGATGCACTGCATTGCATTTCTCTAGGAAAACAAGTTCTCAAACACACAGGTACAAAGTTCGCTGGCTCTTTGGTAACTTCTGTGTTTTATCCCATTTTCCCACTTATCTGCAGTTCTTCCACTATTCACTGCCATAAATAGTTCAAAGCCTCTGCACACCACTGGATTCAGACTAAGTGTGAATACCACTTGAATCCCTATCCCACTGCATATTCTGGGGTGGCGTGTACCACGTTTGTACTTCATCAGTTTATTAAAACTCACTACTGAGCCTACAGCTTCCTATGCTTGACTCCAGTGGACTGAACTCCCAATTTTATTGCCCTTTCAGCTTTGCGATTTGCATTCATTGATTCCCAACAGCTATTTCAACCTTACTGAAATAAAAAAGGCAAAAACATCCACGTTGTGTATTGCTGGACTGTACTTGACCTTCACCCTTGCCCCTATCCTCACTCTGTTAAATCCATGCCTTTTCTTATTCCCTTTCTTCTTACACAGCTTTGAGTGACCTCATCTAGTGGAAGATGTCGCTGCACACAGCAGAGGGGTTGGACTAGATGATTTTTAAAGGTCCCTTCCAACACAAAACAGTTTATGATTCTATGTTTCTAAGAGCTTAGATTTATTGACACAAGCCATTCCCTGGCAACTGGCCGAGGTATCGGAGAGAACAGATCCTACCGCAAGGTTTTACTGGCATAGGCATCTCTATAAAGTCCCCTGCCCTTACCTGTGTGTATCTTGAGGTGTGTCCGTAAGTTGCTAGGGTCACTGAAAGCTTTGCTACAGAAATCACACTTGTGTGGCTTCATTCCCATGTGCCCCATGAAGTGGACGTGGAGCTTGGAAGGGGAGATGAAAGCCTGGGGGCACATGGAGCACTTCCACTTCCTCTCCTTGATGTGGCCTGGCCCGTGGCTGCTGCTGTGCCCCTGGCTGGGGAGGTGGCTGTGGATGTGGCTGCTCACGTGGGCCTTGAAGTCCGCATAGGAAGCACATTCCTTTCCGCAGTGGCAGATGTGCACGTCTGGATGTTCGGGGACACCTTTGGACACAAAAGCATCGCTTTTAATGAGGCTGAACAGAGGGTGATCCATGTTAACACTATATCTGTGGCAGCAAAGCCAGCTGCAGAGACTTGCACCCCACCTCTCATGCTTACTTTTTCAGCTCTTTTAGGTAAGCCACTTCCAATGTTTGAGAGGGGCAAACTTTGGAATGGTTTTGAGCACAGCTCCACCAAACCTAAATTATCACAACCAAAGGTGGGCGAGGGCAGGAACACCTTCAGTTAGCAAAACTCCCTTAGCGCCAGATAGATGAACAGAAGAAAAACAACAGCCCTGGACCACACCTGGAATATTGTGTCCAGTTCTGGGCCCCTCAGTTCAAGAAGGACAGGGAACTGCTGGAGAGAGTCCAGCATAGGGCAACAAAGATGATCAAGGGAGTGGAGCATCTCCCTTATGAGGAAAGGCTGAGGGATCTGGGTCTCTTTAGCTTGGAGAAGAGGAGACTAAGGGGTGACCTTATTAATGTTTATAAATATGTAAAGGGTGAGTGTCACGAGGATGGAGCCAGGCTCTTCTCAGTGACAACCAACAGTAGGACAAGGGGTAATGGGTTCAAATTAGAACACAAGAGGTTCCACTATAATTTGAGATGAAACTTCTTGACAGTGAGGGTAACAGAGCACTGGAACAGGCTGCCCAGGGGGGTTGTGGAGTCTCCTACTCCGGAGACATACAAGACCCGCTTGGACACCTTCCTGTGTAACCTCATCTAGGTGTTCCTGCTCCGGCAGGGGGATTGGCCTAAATGATCTCTCGAGGTCCCTTCCAATCCCTAACATTCTATGATTCTGTGAACTCTTTTTCTTTGAAACTGCAATCTTTTACTCCTGATCTGTAGAATTAGATAGTCAAATGTTTGTTTTAAACGATGGTACTCTTGTAGCCGTGAAATGCAGAAGTAAACTGTGACATGCACCACTGGGTGCTGAAAAGGAACATAATGCACTCCCAAGTGACAGAGCCCATAGATGGCACTAAAAGGGAATTCAAGCTGAGCACTCCCTGCAAAGCCAACGGAGATGAGCGCTTACTTACCAAGCTGTCGTGCATAGTCCTGACTGTAATAGAAGAGAAGCTCATGTTCAGGTGGGATGTCCCGAGAGGTGCAAAAGTAAATTTTTCCATCATGAGGATAAGCTACCAGGTTCTGTTCTTCACGGTTCCTAAGGCAATAAAAACAGCCCTGAAATAAAGCCCTCCAGAAATAATGTGTTTTTTGTGAGAGGAAAAAAAAAAGAAGGAAATTCCTATAAACAGGTAATGAGAGAATGCTTGTCAGCACATTATAGAAACTTTCATGTCTGTCACTTCTGTCCTTTTTTATTAAAGGAAAGGAAAACTGGACCTTGAGAGCCAATCTGCTCCACCAAACGATAAATTTTTCACACCACTGTGGTATCTTGCTGAGAAAATTATTAATAGATATTGGAGTGGGCTGAGAGAAGAGAGTTTATGATCTCTTAAGAAACTACAAAAATACATATATTTCTCATACTAACTTCCTTAAGAAATAGAGAACATGAGAGAGAAATATCAGTGAAGTCTGAAAGCAAAATTATCTTCAAAAATAACTCTTGAAAAGCATTTCCAAGATGTGATAATTCATCTTGTGAAGCTGTATCTTGCATTTGTTTGTTCCTAGTATCTAAAACCAGTAAAAGCTCTGCCCCACTGCAGTGGGGGATCAAGCATTAACTTCTTGACTCCTGCATGTGAAAGCAATTAAATGAATTGCAGGGGAAACCTACTTTGTGTCACAAAGCAATAGGAGAGGTTCACCCTTCTCAGTGGATCACGTGTGGAACAATACTGAAGCCAGTCTGGATAATTTTCATCACAGGCTCCAGAAAGACTGAAAAGGTCAGCTCTTGTGAGCTGTAAGAGCTTGGAACCCAGGAACACTTTGCTAATGAAGTATTAAAATCAAAAAGACAATCAACATCATCTTCACAGATGCATCCAAAAGGAATGGGACAGATGGAAGGCAGTAACAAGCTAATACACAGATGATATTAAAAAAAAAACAAACTGGTGTAAAGCTTTAGGACAGGGAAACAAAGTCCGTGGACAGGTTTGGGGCAGCTTGATTACAGCATGCATACTGGTTCCCCCATAACATTCTCTACTGGGTGCTCTGTTTCATTCTCCCCACCAGTCCAAGATGGCCACATAACTCCCAGAGGTCGCTTGGTCCCGAGCTCATCGCCCATCTGGGCAGTCAGTGCAGCAGTGCACAGCCTCCCATGAACCTGCAGCTCAGACTCCAACCATCTCAGCATAGTACAGGTGGTTCTCACCTGGCTTTGCGTACAAACATCATCCAGTTACACTCGTTTTCATCAGTTGTAACGATGCAGAACTCCAGGACACCATTGTGATGGATCTACCAGGAAAAACAAATGCAATCTTAGGATGAAACACAGTAAAAAAATACAGTGAAAGCCAGCTTCTTTCTTTAAGAGAGGACATGTTCACCCAGGACAAGCCAGGAGGTCTCTGTTGCCGTTGCCAATACCACAGCCCTGTTCTTACTTCTTCCGTTCCCCTTCACACAGGAAGCTTGACCTCTCTGCTACCCAGGAGGCTACAAGAACTGTTTATCAGCATCTTTCCCACACACCACCTTCAGCTCTCCGCAGAAATGCATTTCACTGCTTTTCTTACAAGCCAGGTCTTGTGATTAATAATATCTGGGCAAACAGTACATGTTTTATTTACATAGATCAATTTTAGTTTCTCAACATGAAATGATGTAAAAAAATAAAGCTTTAAAGCAGCTTTCCTGCAACAAATCATTAATCACCTAGGGGAACTTTCAATAAACAATGATACAAAACAAACAAACAAGTGCTGCCTAGTAATTAATATACAATTCCTGCTGCAAGTCCACACAAATACTGGAAACCACATCCAGCCCTTTACAAGAAAAGGCATTAAAGAAGTTTGTTGTACTTTCGGATTGATTACCAGCACATCACATGGCATACAGCTCTGCGATGCTGATATAAAGGATTAAACAATCAAACTGCAATCATTTTGATTTTTGGCAAGGATGACACTGTTAAAGCTGCTGTGTCATGTGGTGGCTTTCCCCAGAAGAAGGCACCCCCGCAGACTCTGTGAGCCACACATGTGCCTGTGTGACCACAACATCCACTGACCTTCCAGATGTGACTGGCTGCTTTGTCTGTCCAGTCAGCCACCTCCAGAGAATGGCTCTGCTGCCCGACCAAAGGTCCAAAACACGTCCTTACAGGAATGGTTTCTCGTGTCCACACACCTGTCAGCAGAAGACCAAAATCTGCAGAAATCAATTATTTAAGCAACTAATCATGCATAACAAAGAGGTGGGAGGTTTATGAGGTAATGCTCCAGGGGTAGTATCTAAGGCATAAGACCATCAAAGCTTCTACTTCACGTGTAAAACACACCTAAGGCAGAGACAAGAACCACCACCACCACATGACACTATTGGGAGCCGCTTTGTTGTAATTACAAATATTCATTTTGTTTGTCAAAAGCAAGTAATTTACTTTTCAGTAAGCTATAAAACTAAGATCCTAGCCACTTGTACCAATTAAAGTTTTCATGGCACTTTCTGCAGAAGCAGAAAATACTAGTTTCAGTAACTACATTTCGCCTACCTAATCCCCAGGAATTTCCAGAATTGTTGCTGGGCATTGTTAAGCAGCTTCTGCATTTCTCCCCAGAGGCAGCTGTATTTCTGTCATGGGCAGAGGGATTCCTGCGTGTATATTATTTATTATTAAACATTTATATATATATAGGTGTACATGAATACACTGAATAGCTTTTAGGAATAAACTGGAAACTAATGCAGCTTGAAAAGAACAGATGTAATCTACTCTCAACAAGCAGCATCTCTAAGCAAGCCAATAATCACATTCTTCTCTAGCCTTCAGATCCTTAGGGTATTGCACTGTACTCTTCGATTTCCAGGTGACAATGGCGTGAAACACAGTAACAAGGTCCACATCCAATGACACGGTCACAATCTACATGCCAAACGTAAATGAACGGGGGGGGAGGAAAAAAAAAAGAGGCACTCATGATCAATACTCCAATGAGAGCATCCAGAAGACCCACAGGTAGCAATCCAACCTGATGAACAAGCAGACAGAAATCTCCTCCGTTTATTTCTAATTGTTTTCTTTCATGAAACTGCAATTGCTGTAATGTTTTCTTACCAAAGCTGTGCCTGGGCTGTTTAGCACATGATGAACACCATACCTTGCTTGTGCTTGACCTTATGAAGTGTTTCAGCAACACTCTGTGGCAGCATCCCAAGACTCTAGCTGAAGCCTAAGCAGTAACCAGAGGACAAGAAGCTCTTACGCTATGGAAGTCAGGGTGATTACAGAAGAGGGAACCACCTCTCTGTTGCAGTGTTTCCTTCCCACATTAAAAACCCTACAGTTTTGGATTTCAGGCGGTGAGTGTATTTTAAACTCCTACATAGAAATCTATAGTAATCTGATTCTTACCTGCTTCAGCTCCCATGATAGACTGCCGGAGCACAAGCTGTTTAGGGAGAGACAGCCTGGCTCGGCTCTCTATCGGGGTGTCAGGGACAAAAGTGACGGGCCCGTGATCTGGGCAGTCTGATGGATATGCCTTGTCACACAGTGTGCACCCTGCAGAGACGGGAAGGGACAACAGGAGTTAAAAAGATGCAACAGCCCCCACAGTGCAAACGGCTCCCAGACAACATGCTTCAGCTCAGCTCCCGCCAAAGGCTGCTTCTATCTGGTTTATCTCATCTGCTTTACTACCTTTACTCAGAAGAATATGAAACATGTTGTTACTGTCAGATAGGCACATCACGTACACGTACACATCACTGTTACTATCCAATTTCAAACACAAGGATCTCTGCCTGCCTTCCTGATGGTAAATTAATCACCTAGATTAATCACCTGGACTTTTAGACTATCCCTACAGAGGTGTCCTGGTTTTGTTAAAAACAAGTTTCTCTTTCAGTGAATTTTGCCTGTCAGCTACAGCCTTCATATTAACAGCATTTTCCTGGAGAACCAGACACATGTTTTGGTAAAACCTAGCAATGGAATGCAAACTTATTGATAAGCATGGATGGACATCTCGCGAGAGGGGCGACGAGAAACAACTGACCAACGGTGTATAACATTCCATTCACGTGAATACTTCATATAAAATGGGAGATCACGAGGATCTCGTTCCTTTTCCCTTTTTTCCCTATGGCCGACATTAGGAGAGGACCTTGCTAGTCGTCCCTGCGAACTGAGGCCTAGTGAGAGACTGAATCCAGCTCTGGTTGGCTGTGGAGTCTAATCCAGGACTTTGGGTGCTGGCTCTGCAGTTGCTGAGACTTTCAAGATTGGTTTTGTATATTTTGTATTATTTTCTCTATTCTTATTAGTAGCATTAGTAAAACATCTTTAATTTTTTCAACTCTCTTCTCTCTGTCCTTCTTTTTCTCTCCCGATCGCCTCTCCTGAGTGGAAGGGGGGAGAGGGAGGGGCAAAAGGGGGAAGTGGGGGGGAAGAAGGGGTTAACAATACATCTGCCAGGGTTTTATTGTCACCCCGCAATCTTAACCCTCGACAAGAGGCAATCCAGAAATAGGGCAGAGTCCACTCTTCATCAAAACTACTGCTAAATGGATTCAAAGAAGCACAAGGAAGCTGGTGAGGGGTCTGGAGCACAAGTCTGATGAGGAGCGGCTGAGGGAACTGGGGCTATTTAGCCTGGAGAAAAGGAGGCTAAGGGGAGACCTTATCGCTGTCTACAGCTACCTGAGAGGAGGCTGTAGCATGGAGGGGGTTGGTCTCTTCTCCCAAGTAACAAGTGATAGGATGAGAGGAAATGGCCTCATGTTGTGCCAGGGGAGGTTTAGACTGGATATCAGGAAAAATTTATTCACAGAAAGGGTTGTCAGGCATTGGAACAGGCTGCCCAGGGAAGTGGTGGAGTCACCATCCCCGGAGGTGTTTGAAAGACACATAGATGAGCTTCTTAAGGACGTGGTTTAGTGCCAGAGTTACGTTAATGGTTGGACTCAGTCTTGAGGGTTTCTTCCAATGAAAATGATTCTATGATTGTATATTTCCATGGTAGTCTCTCCAGAGCTGGCAGTAATGCTGATGATGGAAGAGCCATTTTCTCTCTGATCAGAAGTGAAATGACCTGTAATGGCAGAAAAACCCAAGCCATACCAAACTAAGCACTCTCTAACTGGTTATGTTTATAGAATTTACCAGGAACACAAGAGTCTTCTTGCATGTAGAACCTCAACGATGTTCATCCAAAGGGACAGTAAGGTCTTCTTTCTAAAATTTTTCTAAGTTGAACCCACACATCCCTTTCTCTCCATTTAAATTCAGACAATGTGCAAATCTTCATGGCAGCAAAAACCTGACTTCACTGCTGCTTTTGAAGGATGTACTGCAATAAACTCATACAGTACACCTCTACAGGGTGCCACCGAATGGAACAAAAACAAAAGCCCAAGAAGAATCAGTAGCATCACTTTCCTAATCTGTCATTCAGCATAAGCACTGCTGAAAAATACACCACTGAAAGTCTTCAGGCTAATAAATTCAGTAAAAAGTACAACATAAAATTTAGGAAAACTGTATCATTTTAATTCTCTATGCATGGAGCAAACAACACCTCCTCAGCAACCACTCTCATGATATATCATTCTTCCAAAGAAAGATCCTCAGCTAAATGAGCAGGATCTCCACAAAGACCTTCTCTGGCTTCTTGATGGCCCAGCTCCAGTATAAAGACCTACCACAGAAGTAGTCATCAGCTCCATTATCACTTGTTTAAAGAGATTTTTGGGACACTCCCTTCATATATGAGGGTACCAGAATCTAACCCCATACAAAGTGCAGTTTGAATAACTGCATTGTTACAGATAGGAAGGTACTTAGAAAATTATTAGGTCAAGCCTACATAAGCATTGCTTCATGTGCACAGATGACTTGTAAGAGCACAGCAATGACAACAACCAGACCTGAGTAATGAGAAACACTATTTGGAACAGCTGGTTTTAAGCACTGCCTAGCAAACAACACTACAGGTCTGCAGACTAGGCCCAAGGAGAGGCAAAGAGGAAGAAAAGCAACTTCTAGGCATGTGACACTTTCACTTGGAAAGGTTTAGGGATTCATATATATTTAAGAAGTTGCAAAAAAATTCCTACATTCAACAGGAAGCAAAATATATGGTTTCATTTCCTTCCAAATAATGCAAAAAAAACCCCCAAAACAAAACAAAAAAAACCCCAACAACCACAGCAATTATTTCCCTGATATGAGTACTCTGAACTGTAGCAAAGGCACTTTTTAAAACTCCTGCTTAGGAACAGCATAAAAAGTTTGCTGAAAAAGGCCATGACTCCTGCCTTCTTGATGAGGAAAAAACACCAAGAGGCTCTAAAACATCTCCTCCTCCTTTTTGTCACCTGTCTGGACACAAATTCATGTTTTATTCAGGAGAAGTTAAAAAACAACAAGAAGTTAAAATTTAAACCTTGCTATTTTGTAAATCACATAAAAGCACTACACATGCAATAGCTGTTAGAACATCCTACCAATGGGGTGCACCATCTGGGAAACATCTCAGAACTATTTTAAGTATAGTGACAATAAGCTGGCGGATCAAATCTCACTTTGGTGAATAAGAGAAGTGATTTCACCACGAGCATGTTGGATGTCATAATATTTTGATTGTTATTTGTTCAACATGCAACAGATGCTTGTAAGAACTTCTGAATGCCTCAACTCTAAAACTCTTCCTCTAGGAATTGTAAATTCATCATAGTTCTACACTCACCTGATCTTAAGTTATATTTTATCCTACAGAATAAAAGTTTTAGTTCAAATTTCTGACTAGACACTTCACACTAAACTGCACCTCTCCCATTGCTAACCAAGGCACTATTTCTTTCCATTTCTTCAAAAATGTTTTGCAGGCAAAGCTTGTCATAAGGCTCTGGCAGTTGTAGGGCCAAATTGCGTGCAAGGGCAGCACTCAGCAGCGGTACCACAGCTAATAAAACCGAATATAAAAGTTGGCCTTATGCTTCAGCAGCAGGAAGCCAGACATGCTGTGGGTGGAAGTTCAAACCTCTGTCCCAGCAAACAAGAAGTTCACAGTTCTGACACACTATTCCTTGAACGATGACAGGATTGAGAAAGTACAATGTCCAGTGCTCCTGTCTTCCTAGAAGATCAACTAAACTCTGAATTAAAGTCTTTGGATGCGAATAATTACAAATATTAAAAACTTCCCTACCCCTCTGATCTTTATTCAAGCAGGTCCTGTTGAGAACATTTCTATGATGATTGTTCATGGTTTAATAAAAATTTTGCAGAATCATAACATCATACTCAACAACTATACCCACTTGACAAAATTTATGGCTTTGGGTGGTGTTTTTTATGAGTTTTCTTAACAGAGCAAGAAGAGCCATTTGTGATGTGACTTTAAAAAAACAAGTCTCATTGCAAAGCATAATATCAGCATATCCACAAAAAGCAAGGGGTTCATAAACAGCTCAGCTTCCAACCTCAAAGCAACATGGGAGATGGATACGAAGATGTTAAAACATCCTATTATGTCTACTTCCAACTAGTGCCATTTCAGCACAGTTAATCTGCCACTGCAGATGTTCCAGCTTTCCTGGACCTGTTAAATAATTAAGTTTATTTCACCAGAAATCTGTAAAGCTAGCAACAAGAGTCCTGTCATCCCACCATTCAACAGCTACAAAACAAACTCGACCCCAAGAAAGCAGGAAACATCCACTCACATATTGTAAACAAGGTTGCCATGTTCTCCTTGTTTGAATTGGAGTCTTCCATTTGCAGAGAGGATGGTACGAAGGCAAGATTGTCTGCAGACACATCCACGTGACTTGGTCCCATGGCTACTTCCTGATTTATGGAAGACACCGTCACCGGCTCGAGGCTGAGGCCCACTTCGTGCAAGGCTACCGAGTCCAGGGAAGCCAGGTTGTGTGAGGTAGAGAGCGCCACGCTCACAGAGCTGGTGCTCATGGCCACAGTATGAATGGAGTCATTTAGTGTGCTGTCTGATATTCCTGTCACCCGCCCAGCGATGTGGTCGGGCTCCATGACAACAGGGAGTTCCAAAGTGCTACTGTGAATGGGAATGACACCGCCGTGTCCCACAGATTCCGATGTCAAGTTACTCCCCACCGTGTCTACGGCTAAAGGTTCATGGCTCCGGGAGCTGTTTGGGATCTGCGAATGATCCCCGGCTACATCGTCCATCGTAAGCTCCTCTGTCATCCCATCTGTAGAGATGGGGCTGGTTACCCTTGAAACGCTCTCCATAGTGATTGTAGTATCCAGTGCTACCTCATGGCTGTCATTAGGATGCAGGTTTTGAGCACCGTGTGTGTTCACTGTGCGGGAGTCCATGGAGACAATCCCTGGTTCCAGCCCCACAGTCTCACTGGGCTGGTAGGGATCTAGGGCCGAGGGATTGCTGGAGACTGACAAAGCCGGATTGCTGTCAACGTTTATAGTGTTGGGATGGATGTACTGAGGTGGAGGTCTGTCAGCCAAGTAAGATAATATACCTAACAGAATGATAAGGAGAAAGGGAGTGAGATGACATCAGTTTTCAAATCTTGAACAAAGATACCCCATCATCGCAGCACAGTACATTGAGACCCTAGATCCCTGAAGACATGCTCTTTACATTATGCCCAATTACAATCACTCATTCAAAAACACGGCTTGCAAACATATGCCAACCCAACACTCTTGTCAAAGTATCATTTGACAACAAGTAACAGAGCTTCTATCCAATAGAACAAGTCTCTAATTATTTGTCAAACTCTGAACAGTCAAGTCTCTAGCAGCATCTGACCTAGGGTCCTCGGTGCAAAGACTGAATCAGAAAGAGAGGCTTCACATTTTAGGCATCATTTTTCATTCTCAAGAAATAGCTCAAAAAGGATGAAGGACTGCTAGTGGAATCTAACATCTGATAATTCCTTGTTCATCTTTGCTAAGAGAAGTAGCAACAGCTCTCCGGGATACACCCTTTTTGCTTTGGTATTTTAGTTTGAACAATGACTACTTCCTTCCTCTGAGTGACACAATTGTCCATCTTGGAGATCATCAACTGCAATTCTGAAAGACCAAGATAAGGTCTCTCGAAGGTATCACAAGTCATCTACTCTCCTTCCTTACATGAAAAGTATGTCGTTTCTCCTAAACAATCACCCAGTTAAATTTAAATCAGAAACCTACCATCTTTTCTGGTAGTTCTGGAAAGCTTTTCAACATCAAACAAACTTGGAATTTAAGATACGAAGAAACACCAACCCGTATTTACATACTACCAACTTTTCTTGTTGGACAAGGCTAAAAAAAAAATCTTGGGAGGAAATACATCAGCGCATTCAACTAACAGTACTTCCAGCAGAAACAGAAAAGGATTTTGCAGATTCTGCAAGATCTGAGTCAGCATGTTTCTTTTTTGGCCTTGAACCCTATGAGCCCTATGAGTTTTCCATTCAAACATGTCTGATATTATAAGCATGGATACTCTCTCTGCAACATAACCCCATTAAAAATGGTTAAGTCGAGAAATGGACAGTTTAATTTAATCAGCTGCATCAAATATTTCTGCATGCAATGCTGCCCCATGGCTTGAATGAGTGAGATCTTTAAAGGCAGTAAGATGAGTGATGGAAGAGCCCTATGAAACGTCAGACTAAACACCAAGCAGACTAAAAAGAAAAGTATACATTTCTATATAAATTATTCCAGCTCAGAAGAATGGCAAATACCTTTGATCCTCAAACGTACTGTCTCCTTCTCTACTCTTTGTCCACAAAATGGGCAGGCATGCAGTGCAACAGAATACGTTACTCCTAAGCAGCTGGCAAGTTCAGCCCCAAGTCAATAGGTAGCTGGATGAGACCTAGGCTGCTCTATTTCTTTTCCTATCGCAGCTTGAACCAACAACACTCACTGGGTGACCTTGAAACAGTTTATCTACATCCTTCCACCCTGTCAATCTTAGCTACAAAGCAAGGGCTACATTTAAAGCTCGAATTTCTGTGTCTTCATACATTAACATGCAAAATTCTACATTTATACTCTAAGACACATGTGAGAGAGGAATCGAGACAGGAATCAGCACATTAGGCCTTTGGAAATCAACCTTGAACAAAAAAGAAATAAAACTCTGCCATGGGCTAAATGGGTAGGGAAGAGCCCTAACTCATCTTTTTTGAGCTCTGAACTACTGTAACCTGCTCTCAGGCACATATTAAGTACTGCTTCAGACTATAGGAGAAAAAAAAAGAAGCAGCTTTCAAGTTACAAGCCATTTGAGTTGAAACCAGGCATGCCTCGTTTTCTGTTAATCTTAAAACCAAAGCAGCAAGAGGAGTGAACAGAGGTTCTCTTTAAGTAGAGGATGCCCTGCAGTTCTGTTCGTACACATACATAGCAACAGAGACTTTGTAATAAAGGTGTGTAAATGACCAGACTCCAGACAAACTCAGAGAATTTACAGCTCTACAAAACAGTCAGCCTTGTCTGCTTCAGGACAGAAAGAGGTGGCTCTTAAAAAAATTTCTCTCTCTGTTCCCATCCAACAGCACTGGACCACTTACCAGGTAGAATGTGTCTGAAATAGCTGCTCTCCAGGTGAGGGTATGGTGGTGGAGGTAGGGTGTAGTTTCTCTCTGGTATACCACACATCACTCCTCGATCCCCAATACCCATTGGGAGCATCAGAGACAAAGCAGAGGGCAAGGAACTCAAGGAGGGACCCAAGTTTGGAATTGCAACAGGCAAGCCTGCAAAAGAAAACACCCCTTTAAATTCAGTGGAACTACCTGAGCTAACAAATTCCGCAAGAGGTCCCTATAGAAGTATTAAACGGTACTGTCAAAGTAGCGTGGCAAACTTCAAAAAAATATCACAGTTACCACAGCACTGAGCAGCGTGCCTGAATATGGCTGGATCTTTTCCAGATACATTATGTAGGGCCTGCTTCTACTTTACAACTGTAATGGACTTTTGTCTGTGTAGTCCCCTAAAAAAAAAAGTGTTAGCTAAACAGTTTTGCTTTACAGGTGAAAAATCATTATTTTCACCTGACTGGAGACAGACATAGATGGAGACAGATCTGCAGTTCGTATTTCAAAGGATTCTGCCACCACCCACCTACAGTGCAAACCACCCCATTAGAACAAAACAAGACTCCCATTAAGGCACAAGCCTGGTAAGCACACATCCCTTGTGCTTTGCCCACAGAAGCAAGGGTTTAGGGCCCACCCTTCCAGAATTCTACACCACCTCATTACCTGCTAAAGACATGACTTGCTATCAGAGCAAGCACTGCTACCCAGTTACAAACATTCCCATGACAGGAAAACACAGAGCATGAGCTGCAATATCCTTTGCGGGAGCTTCCCCCGTTACCTGGTGCTGGTATGGCATTGTGAGTGGGCGACGCTGTCAGTCCCAAGTGGCTTCCCGAGACTGGCAGGGCATTGCTCACAGAGGATGAGGTCAGCTGGTCCATCCCTACAGGACTCAAGTTCATTTCATTCATTCTGGGGCCATGGAACAAAGAGGGGAGGCGAAAAAGAAAGAGAAACAGAAGCAAGAGCATTCCTGATTACTGACTGTACTGTGATGAGAAAGGCCAGAGCAAACAAACTCAAAATCAGATATTGACACATAAGAACTCTGGCTCAGAAAACTAAGCATAAAGTACATCATGCACTCACAGTGTGATCACATAATTATCAATACATATTGATCATAATAGATAGCAATAAGCAGAATTTAAAAAGCCAGTTCAAAAAGACAAATCAGACCATAACTTTTTTCCTCACTATCCAGAAAACAAAATCTCACTCCTTGTACTCAAAGTCACTGCAATTAAAGTACTGTGAACACAGATCAATTTTCACGCTCAGTGTCACCATTACTTGGACAATGGCTTCTATTTCATGACTTCTGGACACCACATTCACGTTTAAAAACCAAAGGCAGTGGAAAGGAGGAGGGGAAAGATCACTTAAAGCTGGCAATGGACACAAAATGTCTAATGCACCATCTATTCGAACCAGGCAAAGAGTGCCAAGAGTCACCTCTGCAGAATAGCCATTGTACAGAATTTTAGCAGTCTGCTTCAGTCTGGCTCTGCAGACATGGCTCATGCTCCTATCACACTAAAAACTGGCACCATGGATGGCGTTATTTCAGAGCGACCAACCAGTGGCTCTTGAGTGCCTGCATGATAGCTACTCAACTGGGCACACACTGCACGAGTGGCTGTGGAGCTGCGGAAATCACAGAATCACAGAATGGTTGGGGTTGGAAGGGACCTATAGAGATCACCTAGTTCAACCCACCTGCTAAAGCAGGTTCACCTGGAACATATTGCACAGGAATGTGTCCAGGCAGGTTTCTAATATCTCCAGAGAAGGAGACTCCACAGCCTCTCTGGGCAGCCTGTTCCAGTGCTCTGGTACTCTCACAGTAAAGAAGTTTCTCCTCATGTTTAGATGGAACCTCCTGTGCTTCAGTCTGTGCCCGTTGCCCCTCATCCTATTGTTGGGCACCACTGAAAGGAGTCTGGTCCCATCCTCTTGACATCCACTGTTGAGATATGTATAAACATTGATAAGATCTCCTCTCAGCTTCTCTTCTCCAGGCTGAACAGACCCAGTGCTCCCAGTTTCTTCACATAAGAAAGATGCCCCAGACCCTAAACCCAAGTCCCAAGCCTTGGAAGAAACCATGCCAGCTCGAGGCACATCTGTCCTCTGGGGTCTCAAGCTGCACATGCAGCCCAAACCAATCCAAGGGGATGGGGACACCAAGGAGATACGGTCACCTCACACCAGTTGACACCTCTACAAGCTCTGCCCTGCATTAGCTCTGCCACCCTGGCACTGCTGCCCTCACACCGGCTCTCATCGGCGGTTTGCAGGAAGACCGGCTGCCCCCACAGCAGTCACAACCCCAGCAACAAGACCGAACGGCCCCCATGCTGACCCGAGCCTCTCTCATGCCCACGGCAAGCTGCAGGCCCAGGATGAAGCGCTGGCGCTTGGACCGCTGCTCCAGCGAGGAAAGGTACCACTCGCCCTGGGAAAACGGCCAAATACACCAAACGCACTCAAGTTAACCCAAAGAGCTGAGCCGCACAAACAGAGGCACTGACTTCCATCTCGCTCCTGCCCAGTTTTCGCACCGTGCGCTCTCCGACCCTTGCCAGCCGCCCTGCTCGCCTCCGGGGGACGGGCTGGCAGGGTCAGTGCAGAGGGGTGCAGGGGACACCCCACTCCTTCCCCGGCCCAAACGCCTGCAGAGGGTGCTGATGCCCGACAGTGGGATCCCCCGCCCGGGGACCGAGGGGCGGCGAAGCACCGGGGCCGAGCCTCGGGGCCTGCGGGAGGCGCGGAACGCTGTAGGGTCGCCCTCCCCTCCTCTCCTCTCCTCTCCCCACCCCTCAGCCGGGGTGCAAGGCCCGAGGTGCCCGACCCGGCCCGGCTTGGCCGCGGTCCCGCTCGCCTCCCGCGGCCCCCCGGCCCCGGCGGAGGCGAGGGCGCTCACCTGGGGTGCATGGGGCCCGGCGCCGGGGCGGGGCTCCTCCCGGCGGCGGAGCGGCCGCGGCCACAGCCGCATCAGGGCCCTCAGCCCCGGCCCGCCGCCAGCGCCCCTCGGTCAGGCGCCTGCCCCCGGTCCCAGCCGCGGCCTGGCCGCAACCTCCGCCGCCGCCTCATGGGCGGGGCCCCGAGCGGCGCGGGCCCGGCCGCGGGCGGGGGAGCGCGGAGGAGGCGGAGGCGGGAGAGGGAGGCGGTGATGGCGGCGGCGGCGGCGGGAGGGGGACGGAGGCCGCTTCCGCCGCCGTGCGCCACATCCAGGAAGCGGCGCCACCGCCCCGGGGCTCCCCCGCTGCCGCCGGCGGGGGCCGCGACGGGCCCGGCCGCCTCCGCTGTGTTGTCGCGGAAGGGCCCGCCCGGAGGTGCTTGCGGGACCCTCCCGGAGCCGTGTCAGACAGACCGCACCGTCCCTGACCTGGCAGCCGCCGCAGGGCCCGGCACCAGCCGTGCCCGAGACCGGGGCCGGCCGGCCTGCTGTGAACTTTGGCGGCGTTTCAGCCCCTTTCACCGCCACCTCCCCGCCTTGTTTCCACATTATTTCCAGTACGGGGGCGGGGGGGGGGGGCAAGCGGGCTTGAGAGCTGCCCTGGTACATGGCGGTTCTCCCTTTCTGGAGGAGCATCTTTGGTTGTGAGGCATCATCCGCAGTCTGGTGGGCTGACCAAAGGGCCTTGATGTTCAACCCGTGGTTTCACGTTCTCTCAGGACCTGGTGATCCTCCGGTACCATCAGCCCGTTCTTCCCCACAGCTGCCTTCTGGACACCAGCTGCTGTTCAGTTATCTGTGATTTATGGCTCACAAGCACAATTCTGGCTACACTGCCAAGGGATCTCTTGATTCGCGCAAGTAGTTTTGTGGTTCGCTTTCACCTGTGACACATGGATATTCATCACGTAGGCTGCTCAAATCAATCTACAAGTTCCTTGAGTGCCGGGGTGAACAGCTGTTTCCTGAAACACCATAATGTGCTTCTGTAATTTGATCGTGTCTGACACTTAAACGATGCCTCATTTAATGAGACATCCCTCGATAGGAGGTCTGCATGGGAGGAAACTTGAAGTATTTTTCTGCTCGCTACCTTTTGATCTAAAGAGCCTAAAAGTAGGATACGGAAGGGTCATTCCAGTTCAGTACAAACCCATGGGTTCTTCTAGGGGTGGAAACATGCTCTCTTTGTTTGGCTTTAGCTGGCAGAAAGCTAAACACCTTGTATGCGCTAGTTCTATCAAGCTCTCTCTGCAGCTGAAGGAGAAAAATAGGCTGGTGCAGAGAGCGCTTCGTCCTACCCCAAGGCAGGTGTCTGAGATGTGTGAGAATTCCCTGTGGAGCTGCATCTCTGTGTCCATGGCCTGTAAGTGGGACTTGTATAATTAGTTTAATCTAAATACATAACTTCTGGAGGTCTACATTTAGGCAAAGTAAATCCAGCGCTCTGTCATTTGTTACCAAAAGAATGACCTCATTTAGTTTACCACATATCCCACAAACTCTGCTGCTCTCCACTAAGCCAGATAATCCTTACTCTAACCATGACCAAGTGTATCTGAATTGGCCCAAAATATTATTTCATCAAGTCAAGAAAGATCACATCAAGTCCTCAGGATTTTAGGGACTACTAAGCATGTGATGGGGGGCTTATCTCTGGTTCATTTGTATCTGTGTAGTACCACATATTCACACGATTGTTGCTAATACTTCACATCTTTCTTAGAAAAACTCCAGCGAATGATTACAAGCCCAGAAGTCTCTTCACATTGCATTCCCTAATATGTAGGGAATGACTGCAGGTGACCTCCCATTTTCAGTCGTCACCCTACCAACATCGCAGTTATACTCAGTGCATCTTTGTTCTGTCCTGAAATGCTAAGTTATCTCAAACCCTCAGCTTGTCTTAATGCCAATTATGATAGTGTAATTCTACCGCAGAAATGCCCTGGCGCTGAAATCCTTGCGCTATTTCAACTATCTGAGCTGAAAGTAATATTATACTTCGAGCCTATGAACCAGATTGGATGTAGTCATACGCAGATAAGAGTGTTTTTTCCTACTGTCAAACATGAGTCCTCCAAGATTCCAGCTTTTTTTTGTAGACACTTTGCTCCCTTGAATGAGTGATATCTTTAAACTACCAGTTTAAAGCACAAGTATCAAAGGAAGCCAGTGATAATATGAAGTGTCACCGAATGAGAAATTAATCTGTGTCTACAGAGATGTACTCTGCACGCCCAAGGTATTGTGATAAAACACATTTGAGAACTGTTTCTTCTGTGAGGGAAGACATTTTTTATATACCAAACACTTTCGTTATATGTGAAGTGTTTTGATAAGACAACTGCACTATGTCCCCTGAAAGCTTCGTTTATTGACATTTATAGCGGTACTTGCTGCATGAGGAACAAATTGCAGAGATATTTTTCAAGTTTGTCTTCAGATCCTGGAGACGGATTGAAAGATAAGGAAGCCTCGTGAAACCACGGGGAAGGAGATGCAGCAAGCACACTTCGGTCCTTCTCTGCAGCGTGCGTGAGGTCCCTGTTGGATCATGCCCAAATCACAATACCATCAGTTCTCTTCTGCTATTGTAAACCTACCCTTGGGTTCTTTCTCAGAGTGAGCAGAATTGCACTGAATGAAGATCACACACAAAAAAAACAATGGTTGAAACCAGCCATTTTAACAAGAACTGTAATTTCCCCCCCACCTTTTATTGGCTTGTCATACACCACTTGTATTTTGGTGATGGTCCCTGTATGAAACCTGGGTAGTTTAGTTCCAGCTCTCACTTCTAGCTAGAGAACTGGAAGGAGATAGCCCATGCTTAAGGATAAAACAGGATTAGAGAGGCACAAACCTACTTAATCTTGTATTCCTGGATCTCAGTATAAATTGCAGTTATTACTGTAAGTCTGTGGTATGCAATTAATATGAGAAACTGCTGATTTCACAATTTTGTATCTGTTAATAAATTGCAGCAGCCCAAACTACGATGTGCATAATAAAAAATGGAATTTCATATAATGACAGCATAGTATAACAAAAGCACAATGTTGTAAGGGTTTCTTTTTAACCTACTGATGTATTTTTTTCTTCCTCCTACTCAGTAATGTGTTCACAGATAAGATAGTTGAGATAGCATCTGTTGGGAAATAGCTGGACTTGCACATGTTCAGTTCACTTCTGTTTCTGCTACAATATTTCCACTACTTACTTTCTTTTCAGACACAGAGGGACATGATGTAAAGAAGAATTTGTTGCTTTGAGTAATTCAAAGCAATCACCATGCAATGTCAGTAACATTATTCACGATTCTTGTGGGAGTGTGAATGAGTTGATGGTTCTTACGTACAAAGATTATCTTCTCGTAGATATTGTGTTAGGATACATGCAATTAAAACCACAACTAAGTTATATCTGGAAGGAAGATGCCTCAATGTTTTATTTTTAGGTATGTCAGAAATTTTTCTATTCATTTTGGCTGGGTAATCAGGTGTGTACCGTGAAGTAAAAGGAAAGAGAGAAAGAAGGAACCTGTTCAAATACCACAGGCAATGGATGGAGTAAGTAAGGAATCTCCCAGTGTCCTAATTTAAAGTTTATCTAAAGAAACTCAAACAAACAAACAAAGCCAAACCAAACAAAAACAAACAACAAAACCACAAGCCAAACAAAACATACAATATACATACAAACGGTACAACTTCTGCCATTATAGAGCAGCAAATACAACCTGATTTGTACCACCTGGAAAGCAAACCAGGCCATCTGCTCTGTATCAGTGTGGGGGATATTGCATTCTAGAGTCACAGCAGCATCCAGGCAAAGGTGTGAAGAGGAACTAATTGGAGAAACAGTGTAAGAAAGAAGATCAAAGGCTTGTCTTAGAAGAGGAACATTATGCATGTAGCCTTAACCTACTTCTAAAATAAAAAAGAATGTGTATTAGCCTTTCCCTTTGGTGGGCCAGTCCTGCTACAATAACTGAGCCTGCACGTGCAAACAGGTTGAGAAGGGCCAGCTTTGTGCAGAGGTCAGTGTGGGAACAAAATATTGCTTTAGCTCAAATTCTCAACAAGAACCTTCAGTGGGATTTCAGGTGCGTTGGCCTTGCGCTGGCTGCCTGCCCAGGGGCAAATCCCTTTCTGAGCAAGTGACGTTTGGCTGTCAACAAGGTATGATGTTCAACAAAAGCTTGTGGCATATTTTTCTCATTTCTCTTGCACATACGAAAAATCAGGCTGCGGAGTTCATTTGGTATGAGATCAGCTTCAGCCATTCAGATTAACAAATAACATTTACCTGTAATTTTCCTTCATGTATCTGTCTAAAGGGTCAACAACATGGATTTTTGTGTAGGAACAGCAGATGTCTGTTTAGCACAGGTGCGATTCTGACACTCTGGGAAGTGCCAGTGTCCTGCATTTACAGTAAACATAGAAAAAAGGTCCAGCGGCAAGGAATCGTGCACTTGCATGACAAAGCTGAAATGTAACCCTGTCTTTGAACATGGCTAGACTTCTGGCAAGGTCATGGAGAGCTGTGAAACATGCTGACACCTGAGACCTGCCAAGAGACACGCTTCTATTTCCTTCCAGGAATACCACCAAAGAACAGAGTTTTAAATCTAATGATGACACAAATCAGATGTCCTTTTCCTGCTTCAGGTATTTGCTTAGAGGCCAACATCCTTTTTGTTTTAAGAAAACTTTAAGTCCTGGCCTCCCTCAGTGCTACAGCAAGTGGCCTGTTTTCATTTCAGCATTCATTTCTGAAAACGTTTCTACTTGGAGACCTTTCTGACAGCAAAGTTTATAGTGCAAGTAATACTGAAAAGCCCAGACTGTTCAACTGTTTCCAAAGTTTTTTTAGAAGGCAGAAAGGGTTTCTTGATTGTTTGCTCTAAAATGAGTTGTACATACCATGGGGTGTTCCCCAGTAATTCTTGCCTCACACCCATACCTTCCATCTGAGCTATGGCACATATTTTAGAATGACATTTGGTTGTGACTGAAAAAGATCTCAACTCCTCATGAAGTGCATTAGCTAACTCTCAGATACTGCTATAAAATCTTCAGCTTCAAACACCAGCTCTTGCTAGGCAACGTTAGCAATGGAGGTGAAAGTAGACAGATAGTTGCCCTGGCTTCTGAGCCATTTTGGTGCTGATCCTGCCTCTGGCATAAAGTAGAGTCGTCAGTTGTTCTCGCTCACGTCTCTCTGGAACAGTCGTCCTGTACTTTCATCATACTTTGGAGATTACCATTGTTTTTTGAAGCTGCAGAATTTGCCAGCAAGGATGCAGAGGCTGACTTGAAAATGCACGCTGACATCATAGCTGCTGTTTTCTGACTCAGCAGAGACATAGATGTGTTTCTCGGAGCGGAGGATGTTGTTTCAGTTACTCACGCTCTGAGGCAGTCTGGCATGAAAGACTGAGCAGGGCGGAAACTTTCACTTTGAGCAAAAGAACAGTTTTAAAAGAGCCTACATGCCTGTACCTTTTCACGTCCGTCCCTTCCCACAGCTGTCCCAGATCAAATGTTCAACTCCCCAAACTGTTTGTGGCAGAAAAAGGAAATTCAGTTAAGTGTGAAGATGTGTTTTCAGAAAAAATTACAACTATAGAGCTCTTGAACAATAATGTGGGAAATGTCAAAGACCCTCCAATTGCTGCAGAGGATCTTAACACAACAGGATATTCTAGAGGAAAGGCACAGGTGAGGACATTATGCCCTCAAATGTCAAAAGTCCTTGTCTTTTGTGCACCTCTTCTCCCTGACATGCTGCAGGCAAACTGGAGGATGCAGCCCAGATCTGGCACAGTCACAAGGGATTTTCAGCTCCCCAGTTAAAGCAGTGTGTAGGGCCCAGCAGGGAAACCAACATCTGTGTAAACATCTAGTAATAACAACACAGGGGGCAATCAGGGCGTCGCCTTTGAATCATTTATCTGAGGCAGGTGCTCATAGTGATGACCAGAACATTCCTGCAATGAAAAGAAACATGCAAAGTGTTGAAGAGTTTTTGAAAATGCTCATGTTCCATTTGCTAAATGCACACTTCTTGAAAAAGCCTCTCTTTGGACAGAGAAAACAGTTTTCTTCTTATGCTTGCACGCCGTATGTATTCTTGATCTGACATGACTTGCAACCACAAGAGAGCACTCTTTCTTTTGAAGATTTCTCAGCTTCCCCAGAAAGCTAGAGACATGCCGTATAAGTTTTGCAAACTGCTTGTGAGCTGTTTCAGTTAGACCAGAGCAGCCGAAACAACAAAGCTTGCAGTTGTCTTTTGGACTTCATTGTGAAAAGCCTTTGGGTAGTTTTCAGATGACGGAAGATCCTTGGTTCCTGAAAGGGAGGAGTTCTGCCAAAACTTTGAAGATCCCTGTAAACTTTGCAAATTACCCATCTTTTGGAGACAATTATATCAAACGGTATCGTGGATTACAATACATGAGAAGTGTTTAGAGCCTGGAAGATTATTTATGTTTGGCATTAACTCTTCTGGTCATAATTTCAAGCTGAGAGAAAAGGAATACACAGGAACCCTCTTATTATCTTTTGAAATATGAAGATCAGAGGAAAAGAAGGGTTTAAAGTGTGGAGTGATGGTCGTCAAAACCTGTCTGTAAATTAGCTGGCATCCTACTTCTATAAAAACAACAAGGCTTGGAGCTGATTTCTAGGCACAGAGTGGACCTCGTGAGTTGTTTGCCGTGCTTTGAGATCTGAATTTTTGTACACCACAGGAGGAAATTGCAGCCTGCAGGGCAGAGTACCTATACAAATGTTTCCTCCTTGCTTGGACTGATACAAGATTTGGAAGCCAAATTCAGGAACTGACATTCCACTGGTGAGGGAAAAAAATAGAAACAAAAGAAGCATGGACAACAATAAAGATGATGATGGACTGTTGAACAGGATCGCAGGATTTCCAGGAGCCATGTCCCTGGCTAACAGCCATGTGCATCCCCATGGGGTCCCCCTGAGGGAACCTTCTGGGGTTCCCTTCCATCTGGATCCGTCTTACTGGGAGCAAGCCTACGGCAGGCACGCAGGTCGCATCTCCTACATCCCATTCCCTGGCTGCGTGGGTGTCTACGACTATTCCTTCGAGCCTGCCTTCATTCGAAAGAGGAACGAGAGGGAAAGGCAGCGGGTGCGCTGTGTAAACGAGGGGTACACGCGCCTGAGAGAGCACCTGCCCAAGGAATTTGCTGACAAGCGCCTCAGCAAAGTGGAAACCCTGAGAGCTGCCATCAGCTACATCAAACACCTGCAGAGCTTGCTGGACTGCCATCCCTTTGGGTCTGACAGCAAGGAAATACTCCCTGCCAAGGAGCTTGTGGCAGCTCCTAGTCCTGGTCCCCCGCGGGAGTGCAACAGTGATGGAGAGTCCAAAACCTCCTCAGCTTCGTCGCCCTACAGTGAATTTGAGGAGATGGGCAGCTAGGAAACAGCCTCTCTGGAGACAGAACCCTTCGAGTTCGGCTGAAAACTGAATCTTAACACCCTGGGGCTTTTTCTACAGGTGAAAATGACTACCAGGAAAATGGAAAACACCTAAGAGAGGGAAAAAAAAAAAAGAAAAGGTATTTTGTCAATGGACTTTAAATGCTGTCTGTATAAAACCTAAAGATGATTTGTAAGCAGATATCTGTCAGGTTGCTTCAGCTGTATTGCTAAACTTCATTTGAGTTTTTAAAACTGAAGCAACTTCTGCATTCTACTTTTCACTCAGCTTTTATTCTGCTTGTCTATTTTCTTTTGCCTTTCCCTCGTTCAGACAGCAAAACCAGATAAATCCATTTCAGGAAATTCTCCTCCCCTTTCTCCTGCTTCCTCCTGTAAGTTTTATTGTGTGTTTTTCCTGACTGCTAACCTGAGATGCACTGGGTTGCAAACACTTGGACTGGGAAAGGTAAGATTTAGATAAAATGTCTTTCCCTAAAACTTTTAGAAAATTCACAGGAATACTTCTATTTCTGAAAAGGCAATTGAAATAATATAAATAAGTTTATATTTGGGAATTAATTTCTTTTATGACATCTTCTAAAATGAAAGAAGCAACTCATACATTGGACACTGGCTGTTTGGTGATTGTTCAAAGGATAATTTTCAGGAAAATAAAATCTGACACTTTCATTATAATCAATGCTTGGAAGAGGGAAGCAGAGTTCTGTAAAACGGCACCTCCAAAAGCAAAGCTTTACTTGTGATACTGAAAAAGTGTTACCGGCTTCTGTCGTTCTTTTCTGAAAATTGAGTTTGTGGACAAAGTAGTTTTGATTGTGTCTTTTTGACAGGTCAGAGATTATATGCTTAGAAATATGTTCCTGTAGTGGTTAGATACTGGTGTGTACAAAAAGGGCAACATTAGATATATCCATTTACATCTGCATGAAAATATAGGTATTTCTCCTTTTGTTTAGAATATTGTGTTACTTTGTCAAAGAATACACCTTTTGAAATGATCTCAAAATCTATGGAATACCTTTAATTTGGACCATGGCTACATAAAATGAGAATTTGTCTGCAAATTACTCTAAAAACTTCCTTTCTCAAAGGCCAGATTTAAGTAACATTTAGCTTATGTCTTTAAATTCCATTCTGAATATTGGATAAATTTGTTCTTACCCACATAATTTCCACAGATGTTTCAAACTTTTTTTTTTTTGGCATCACGTTGTTGAAATGGTTTTGTATCTTTTTGTCTTTCCTTCATGTTATGCTGACTACACACCTGAAAAAATACTCCTGTACAAATAAGAACAAATACTGATTAAATACCTCAAAACATGTCCATCAATTTCATTTAAATAAAAATTTGAATTAATCCTCGCTGTGATATTTTCTCTTTCAGTCGATAATGAAAGGGACAGCACTGTAAGTAACAAATGTTCAGGAAAGAATAAAGAAAATGAATGGGAAGTAAATACAAACTGCTACCTATGAAAATAATTTTTTTATTTAGATTTTTAAATCTAGATAAGGAGCAGGTTTGTGCTGTGGGCATCTGGTCAAAATTATTTGGTACAAACTACTTTGCTGATTTCTAGGAAACTACTGTGAATATTTGTACACTTTAAGCTATTGGGTGCCTACCTTCAAGTACTTGCAGTCCAAGCGTGGGTCTAGGTATTGCCGGACCTCTGTACCTAATTATTTTTTCTTAAATTACAACCAATAACCTTGAAAACCAAACACATTTAGGCAAATCACACAGTTCAGAAATGGAAAAAGCCTAACGGAGTTGTCCAAATGATTTTGCTGCAAATAATTTGTACTGAAGCAGCACTGTTCAAAATGTCAATGGCAGTCACAGGCTTCATTCTTTATTCTCTATGTGGTAAGCAGTTTCCTTTTTCTAATGACTATGTTGTTTTCCTCAGGGCTGTTACTTCTACAGGGCCTGTTTCCCAGACCCAAGAAGTATAGTTACCTGGGCAGTTCTCTCTAAGCATCCAGAGATGAGGCACTCATTTTTGGGTGCATGTTTGTAATTGTTATCCAAGAAAGGGGAGAAGCGTAAGGCAGCGGCTTGAATGTCTGGTTTGGATCCATTATTTGGGGGCTTTTTTTATTCCTTTTGTGGTCTCTGACAAAAGATTCAGCCTCTCTCCCTGCCTCAGTTTTGAGATTTCTGGAAATATGGTAGTGCTTCTGGTAACTCTGTCAGTAAGTCTGAATTGCATTTCTCCCTCAAAGCAGAGATTAAATCTTTGTTATGTATTAGAAACATAGACTTCCTCAGACTACCTAAGACAAATTCTGTGAAACGTATAGTTGTTTGTAAAGCACTTTGGAGATGAAGAGCAGCTAATGTATATATAATGACAATAAAGAGCCAAAACATACAGAGCCACTGAAGATAAAAATTATCAGAATGACTGTTACTTCCTGCGCAGGAGGCATCAGGTAACACCCCAAATAATTTTTTAGGTCAAATGGTTATCACAGAGGTTTGACCCCTACAGAGGCCCATCCAGGAGCCATAGTCTTTTGATTTCCACATCCCAGAGAGATGGTGTTGTGTGCCACCTTCTCCGTGATCAGCTAGTTAGATTGGCTGGAGAAGTGAACTGGGTCATGGCTCTGCCCCCTTGCAGCTTCATCTCACATGGGATGTTCCTCAACAGGACTCTAACCGAGTGGAGAGCATCACACCCTGGGCCTGTGCTTTGCCATTGCCACTGTAGGGTATCTCCTCCTGTGTGCGATACAGGCTGATCTGATGCACATCTACATGGGACTGGTTTGTTTGTTGCATATCCTTAATACTATGCAGTCAGAACCACACCTGGATTTTGTGAAATAATATTCTGGAAAAGACCTCTGGACATCAAGTCAAGGAAATTGGTTAGAAGTCTACATTTCAATAAAACTGTAGGTACTTTTTTTTAGATTATACGGCTTTAACAGCTCTAGAGATGTCCTTAAAAGGCTTCCCAATCCAATTTCCATATTGAAGATGCAAAAGTAAGTGTGTCACATGTAGCTTAATTTAATTTTAAAGAAAAATGAATTATTGGATGAAAAGGAAATTCTTTCTGTGGAAAAAATCTGTCACAGGTTGAACCACTCATAGGAAGGGTGTACATTTTTTTTCTCACAGTTCCTGTTGTCATGCAAACCCCTTGCACACTTTTAGCACATGGAAGTAGAAAAGAGCTCAAGATTTCCCAAATATGGATTGATGCTTTCTACGGAGATCAGCAAGGGTTTCAATTGAATGATACATTTCAAAAGTTTTCTTGAGCTGTTTCTGTCTACATAAAACTTTTCTTCAAAGCTGCCAAAGTGTATAATTATCAGACTTTGAAAGTGGACAATGATTCAACTTGTCACCCTGATAGTTAAAGTTTAAATAAAAATGTTGACCAAGAATTCTCTCCGTGCGGCACAATTACTATTTACAAGAAAGGCGAACACTGATATCCCTAGGCAACCACGCTATAGCTTTATCAAACTCATGCACACCAAATGCAGACACTTTAATCTTTCTATCAAATGTGAAAAAACCGCACATTTGAAGTCTTCCCTCTTCTGACATTAAATTACAAATCCATTTGCTCCTTGATATTATCAGCATTTTAAAGATGTGTAATCCTGGCCATGGGATTGCTTTTAATCCTCTAATAGCTATTTAGCTGATTTCTCTGTAAAAGCCCATCCAAACTCCTTTCATGTTATATTACCCGGTGTCAATAACATGGCCAAAGAAAACTAGAAGGCACTATAGAAAAGTCATGTTCAGACAGTAAAACAATCAGGGCCAGTTTATCTCACTGGAATAAATGAACAGGGAATGTCTCCACAAAAATAAAGCATTTTGGAAAACATTTGTCACCAGCCTACTTGGGAAGGAGGCAACAGAAGATCAAAAACATTTTGAGGAGAAATTCTCAAGTGGTACCAATGGGAGGGCCCTGTGAAAGTTAGCTGAGGTCAATTGCTATGACTGAGCAAGGTCTTGGTAAGTCTCTCTGTCCTGGTTTTGTTAAAAACAAGTTTCTCTTTTAGTGAATTTGCCTGTCAGCTAAAGCCTTCATATTAACTGCATTTTCCTGGAGAACCAGACACATGTTTTGGTAAACCTAGCAATGGAATTGCAAACTTATTGATAAGCACGGATGGACATCTCGCGAGGGGGGCAACGAGAAACAAGTGACCAAGAAACTGACCAACTGTGTATAACATCCCATTCACGTGAATACTTCATATAAAAGTGGGAGATCATGAGGATCTCGTCCCTTTTTGCCTTTTCCCTTCTGCTTATGGCCGACATTAGGAGAGGACCTTGCTAGTCGTCCCTGCGAACTGAGGCCTAGTGACAGACTGAATCCAGCTCTGGTTGGCTGCAGAGTCCAATCCAGGACTTCAGGTGCCGGCTCTGCAGTTGCTGAGACTTTCAAGATTGGTTTTGTATATTTTGTATTATTTTCTCTATTCTTATTAATAGCATTAGTAAAACATCTTTAATTTTTTTCCAACTCTCTTCTCTCTGTCCTTCTTTCCCTCCCGATCGCCTGTGTGGGGGAGAGGGGGTTAACAATACATCTGCCAGGGTTTTATTGTCACCCCGCAATCTTAACCCTCAACACTCTCCAAAAGAGAGTCCAAGCACATATGCCCTAACCAGGTGCTCGCCTCTAGTAACCCTCAGCATATAGATAAATGGCTACAGAGTAAGTTATTACCATTAATTTACCTCTTGGTAAATTAATTCTAGACAAATTGGGAGAAGCAAAATGGTAAGACTGCAGTTGTACGCAGTTCTTACACCAGGCTGTCCAGCTGTAGATCAGGAAACCCCGTATACACAAGATGAGCAACACTCTCCATCAACTTGAAGGTGTGCTTTTAGGTAAAAATCTGCTATAAATACTCACTTATGTATTTCCCGCATAATTTTACACATTTTTTCCACTTCACTGTGAATATGTCCACTGACAGAGCAATGGAAAAGTTCTCCTTGTTGCCCTTGCCAGGAGAACAAACTAGAGGAGTAAAGGTGTTTCTGAAGGTACATGCCTCTCTCTCTGGATCTCAGTAGATCTCCATACGGAGGATCCAATGGTGGATCAAATACAGAGAAGGGTCAGGCTAGCATGCTGGTGAAAGGGGCACAGACTTCCCGAGAACATTCGTTTGGAAGTTACAGCAGTCTGACAAGGTGGCACTGCTCAGAAGATGCCCCAGAATCAGCTGAAAATGTTATGCATCCTGAAGCAAGAGCCTGGAAAGTCAGTAAGAACCAACATGTTCTTTTTGTGTGCTGTGCAAGAGACTAGTAGTGCTTTACAGGAGTGAAGGGACCAGCTTTTTTCTGTCATCAGCATGTCCTTCCCCTTACTCACTCATATCCATGTTGCACGATTAGTCCTCTGACCCTGAGGTCTTGTTGGCACAACAGGCACAGCTAGCTGGGGGGTTAGGGACCCAGCACCCAACTGTGCTTGAGTACCAGTGGAGTTCTGAAGAAGCAGATGATGGCAGGGTGGGAGAAGGGCTGTTGCTTCATTCTGGGAAGGAGATGGTTGCCTAGGTAGGTGTTCAGATGGAAGCTACAGTTCTCTAAGAGTGGGATATAACAGATCCTGTTTCAGCATCAACACTTTAGTAGCCACAGGGGACTTGCCAAAAGGGCTTTACAGATGCAAAACTCTTACTATAATCAAATTAGCTCAGTTATCACCCTTGTTGCCAGAACTTGTCCCTCAATGGCCTGAGCATGCAATGTGCACACAGGGTACAACCAGCACCATGGCAGATACTTGAATAGGTGAAGGTTGTGGGTAGTTGACTCTACCAGGCCTGGGCTGAGGGTGACAATAAAGACTCAGCTTGGCAGTGAGGTACAGCTGTGGAAGAAAAAAAATTGGCCCAGCTTGGAAAGTGAGCTGAAAAATGAAGAAAACAATGACTAAAACCTAACTCAGGAATGAATAGCATGGATATGTGCTGAGACTGGGTTTATTGGATACACTTCAGATGGAAAGCATAAGAAAAGGTTGGTTTGATTGGTTCGCCTTTAGTTGTCATGACTTACACAAGAACCGTTTTCCCCTAAGGAACGTGGTAGGTGCATGCGTACAAGCTGGAAGGGCTGGGGGGTACCCATGACCTGGCCCTGGAGTGGAGCTCTGCTGCGGTGCTTTTTCTGGCAGACCAGGAGCCTCATGCATTCTCACACTTTGCAAATCCAAGACAAAGCCCATTAGTGTGTTTTTTTGTTTGCTCTCCGATGGAAACAAAGCTTAGACTGTGTGTGTGAAACGTCCCATCTCCAAAAGCTTCTAAACCTCTGACTGATTTTTGCCCAACCCCAATGGGAAGAGAGTTTCAAAACACAAATCAAATGTCTAATTTAAAAAAATATATATATTTATTTATTTTTTAAATAAGGGTTGGGCAGAGGCAGGGAGGATTTATGGCTCAGGGTGATGAGCTTCATCCTGGATCAGATTCCCGTGCCACCCAACTGTTGGAGGCCACAAGCCCTCGGGCAAACCCAGAAAACAGGCAGTACATCTGCTTTTTAGCCACCTCCAGTCATAACTCGGTGTATTTATGTAAACTGAGGGGATTTGTCAAGGTCAAAACACCCATCTGTGAAGCTGGCTTGTTGAAGGCTCTGATTCATTACCACTGCTGTCTTTAGATATGGCTAAACCCAAACTGTGGGTTACGCAAGTGGGGAGCAGCCAGCAAGTCCATATTTCACTCTTGAATTCCCTCACCCTTTTTCAAAGGCTTTGAAGCCAAGCTGGTAGGATTCGCTGTCATTTGAGAATGAGCCTGCATTTGCTCAAGCACCGAGAGTTAAATCTATGTTACTGTGGACCTCGGTTTTTATCAATTATGTTTTTGCAGGTGCAGGAAATGAAAATATACATTGATATGGATCATATTTTTTAGCCAGACTAAAAGAAGTCCTAAAAGAGAGTTCATAAATCTCTCTGCCAGTTTTCCCCTTGAAAATCTTGGAGACCCTTCGGCTCACTTCAGATATGGCTGGAGACAAAGGTCTCAAAGACACGAAACTTATCCATGGTCCATGAATACCCGTGGTGCTGGAGTAGAAAGACAGGCCAAATTAGAGTCCTTACAGGAATGGATTGTGAGAGGCTGTAGGGTTGAAAATGTGGGATAGGTAGTGGGCAGTGAAGCCTGGGAGTGAATAACACAAATCCAAGCCAAGCTGCATTTGCTGGGCTGCTCACAAAGCATCTTGATTTTATTTTGATGTGGTGTGTTTCTGGGCATATGTAGCAGATTTTTGTGTTCCAAGGCTGTCAGCCATCGGCACTGAATTCTAACCAATCTCTTCCATCTGCACTAAGATCACAAAGAGAACAAGTATTTACAAATAAATGGAATTTTCGTATCTTTTTATGTATGTGCTTTACTGCCAGCATTATGCTATATTAGGCTGCTCTCTAGATGTTGCTCATTTAAATTTAAGACGTGCCAAAGAAGTCTCAGACTCAGCTGCAGAGGGTTTAACCCATGGGAACACCCATATGGAAGTGATGTGTGTGTGCCCACACCCAGAGGTGTTAAAGCTCGCTGGTGTTTAATGAATGAAACTGATAATAGACTGTGTAATGTATAAAATAAATAAGCCAGATGGACAAATATTGGCATGTGTGTTGTGGTGTTTGTGCATGGGAAAAGGAGGAAGGATGGCAGAAGAAAGGGAGAAAAGAAAGTGGTTTTGAAGTGTGTCACACTGCTTGATGTCAGATGAGCTGCCTGGCTGAAACAGGGGAAATCAGAACAAATTAGATATGGCACCTTTGGGGAGGATTAATTTCTAGAAAAATGAAACAAAACAAAATGAACTTAATATATTTGCAGGCAAACCCTGCAGAGATATAAAAAGGCTGTGAGACTTTGCATAGCAAAAATGCTAGTGAGAATGAGCAAAGCTGTGGCTGTCACAGACCAGGACTTAGAGGGAGCCATAGACAGGGCTGTAGAGCAGCATGACCACCAGCCAAGGTGGGCGTTTTCCACCATTTAAAGTGCTTTCTTCCTTTCCCCTGCACACTTCTCATCTTCTACTGGGAGGGAGGAGTGCTCCTGCCTTCCTCTCGAGGGCTGGCTTTGCGTTTTTAGCCCAGGGGTGCTATGAGTTTAGGCAGGACTCAGCTTTGCCTCTTGAGGCCTTGCTCACTTCAGGCATCCCTCATGAGCTTGGCCACAATCAGTCATCTGCATCTGCTGCCTCTGTCACAAAGCAGAGATGAGAGGTGGGGCGGGCTGGGGCAGAACGACTGGGTGGGCCTTAATCCTGAGGGAGCAAAATGGAATAGTAAGGAGGGTAAGAGAAGCCCAGCACCATGACGAGAGCTGTGATGAGGCCAAGCACAGGAGGTGTCTCTCTTGAATGAGTAGTTGCACCACTGGCACCACTCTTCCTTCCTCCTCCTCCTCCTCTTCATCTGTTCCCTGGGGCCAGGAGTCAGCAGTGCTGCTGGAAAGCATGGGGACATTATGCTGGGCATGACAGGGGAAAGGGAGAATGCTGGCTCTCACAGGGGTGAAATCTGTAGCATGGGCATCCAAACCAACACATCTGTTAGAGGAACTGGAGAGCTGTAGGCTAAGCATGCTCCTCTGGGCATGATGGGGAGACTTGCCCAGCTGAGGAATATAGGAAAGGCTGTCCTCTGCTGCTAGTGTTTTTCAGAGGGTGGATAGAGGTTTACATCATAGCGATAATGCCCAGTTTCTTTACGTTTTGCAGTTCTCCATTGATCCACATCATTTTCCTCTTCTCCCTCCTGTTTGCCCCTGGTATAGGGGCAAGGGTATAGAAGAATGTCCTGGCTGTGTATTTTATGCCTTTCTTGTACAGCAGCCTGATTTCAGCATCCCTTCTTCCTAACGCTGCTTTGCTGATCACGCTATGTGTGGCCCTTGATGAAGATGGACATGCCTTGCAGCAGCTGGGCAGGAGGTGGGTAGGGAGCTGCTTAATAAGCAGAATTTAAATTAAAAAAAAAAAGCACCCAATGCTTGTCAGAAAGAAGAAGCAATATGATTTTACCACAAGCCATTGTGCAAAAATAGCTGAGACCACAGCATTTGCATGACAGTGAGTCTGTCTGTGTGCACCTCAGACACACCATATTTATCTGCCTACCATCGCTTCTCCTTCATCTTTTCTTGTTCATTATTGCAAAATACCTGCAAGCATATTTCTTATCAAAGTGCTGAGCAGTTGTGAGCAGGCTGTGCTCCAGCTGGGGAGTGGGGGGGGGAAGATTACAGAGCTCAGCCCACCTGCCATCAGGAACCAAGTGATAAACACAGATTACTTCTGGCATGGGTTTTCCCTCTGTTTCAACAACAGTGTGGCCCTCCTCTTGCCTCTGTGCTGGGAACAACAGTAGATCCCATCTCACTGGAAGATATCACTGGAAAATATCACTGGATTGCCCCTACACCACTTTACCATGAGCTGGTTGCAGCCATGGTGCTGCTGTGAGCTCGCTGGGCTGCTTGTCCCCTGTGTGAGTGGAAGCGCCCGAGTCCCCTGTGCTCACAGATACATCTGCCAGTGCACGTACCCAGATCTGGTATTGCACAGCGGGCATCTGCATCTATTCTATTCTATTCTATTCTATTCTATTCTATTCTATTCTATTCTATTCTATTCATGTATTGCAGATATAGTGAGGGTGGTGGGGACAAAGAGATCTCTCCTCCCAGTCTGTCATGCCAGCAGTGCCACTGCCATCCTCCTTGCCATCAGCTCCCTCCTGCTGATTAGTGCAAACCATCACTGAAGCCAGGCGAAAAGCCACGGAAAATACACAAATGAGTGCTCAGACCCTGCCCAGTTCCACTACTGCTTCCTGGCTCCAACAATACACTCCCAGCATGGCTGGGTAATGCTTCACTCCCAGTTCTCAGGGGTGAAGCCATGCAAGCCATGGTGGCACATCCCAAGGGGCCTGTTAGGACAGATCAAAGCTCTACCTACATCATGTCAGTGTTACATGCTGTACCAATGCGAGGCATTTGCCCCTGTTTATGTGCAGCATGCTCCATAACTTTGCATTTAGCAGTTCTGTGAAAGCTTCAAAAGTTCCATTTACATTAACAAGCCCATAAAGTGTAAGGTTATTAAATGTTGTTTATAGTACCCTGTCTGAGAAGCTCTTTCAGTTACCAGATGGTTTGATTTTTACTAAAAGCAAGTTTCTCAAGGACGGCAAGTTGCATCAGCATGTGTTGTGTGGAAGGATGAGAAAAACAGCAGCAATGCCATCACCATGCAATGGCTGAATTACTGTGGAGTATAGATGGTCAGTGTTTTCAGAGACCAATCAAATATGTTGACTTTGTGATTGAAAAAAATGTTGCATTTAAATGTTTTAAAATGTATTTTTAGTACCACCTTTTTGGCATTGGTTATTTTCTGTAAACTTTACTGGAATTTCACTGAGGTAATTGTCTTAAAGAGCACATTTCACATTTGCATCTTCGGTGAAAAAGTCATGGTTTAGTAATTTCATCACCTAGTAATCACCACAAAACTTAATATAGTTGTTGCGTATGTGGAGTGATGGGTATCAGAAGCTGTGGCTGGGCAGAAGATGGTCATACAGAGTGAGGATTAGATGAGAGCAACATGGCCAGTGTGGCATCATGCAGAGCAAGCTTTTGTAGAGAGCAGCTGGACAGGAAAGGCTGGAAAGAGTTTAGAATGAGTTAAAGGAAATACCTGTTGACGTGTTGGGAAAGGATCCCAAGGTTTCATCCACATGGGCCCACTGGGAAGGTGGCGCCAAGAGCACATTCATAGTCTCAGAGCTTTTTTCCTGAGAAAGAAGTATAAAGTGGGGTCTGTGGTCAGACTTTCCATGGCTTAAGTATGAGGTAAGAAGAGCACCTCTAGGGAAGTCACTGGTGAGTTTTCTTTGCCGTTTTTAATTGCAAGAGATAAAGTAAGAGTTTAATAATCAAGTCCAGCATGCAAGTGTGGGCACAGATGTGCACGTTGCAAATGCCACAGGGCACCTACTACAACAGGTGCCAAGGTTTGGGAACCAGGAGCTTGGAGCACGGGGCAGGGCAGAGGGGCATCTGGCATCAGTGTCTGGTATAACATGTCACTTCAGTGTGACAATGGCAGCAGCAGCCTATGTCCAGGAATCATCAGGATGATGTATTTTATTTTGTGCCTGAAATAAGTTTTACAGATAGGGCAATATTTATTCTGTAAATAATTCTGAGGGCCATTTTCAGTTTGAAAGAGTACAGTTGAAAACACTGTAAAAATGTATTTGTACTGAACCATGCTTGCAAAACAGACGCAGCTTTCATTTTATTTTTTTCCTAAAAACATTATTCTCTTTTCAGCTAGCCCTAACATTTAATACTGAGAACTAAGTCCACGAGCTTATGCTTAAATACAGACAGTGACTTGATTGTGACAGTTAAGAAAGAGACTTGGCAGATCTGAAGGTTTAAGGCATTCACACCATGAACATTGTGACTGGAAATCTATTGCACTTAGAATTTACTTGGAGATGTTTAAGGAAAGGCAATTTGTGAGGCAGAGCAAAAAACCTCAAAAGCTTTAGAGAGTCAGTGAGATCCCTGGAAGATCAAGTGCTATTTTTTTCTGAGAGTCCTTGGGATGGAGCTCTTTGGAGAACAGGTTTTACAGAGAAATTTCCAGTACCTCTTAGTTTCAGCCAGGTGAAATATACAAAAATATTACAACACAGATGCTCCTAAGGAAAAGCATGCATAAGACAGGCTATTGGACAGCACTAGGAGCATATTCCACCCGGCACATTATGGATGTGAAACAACACCTACATGGTTAAATCATATCCCCCCCTTTCTTGTTTTATTTTTTATCCTAGATTCAGTGGGACAAGCTTACACCCTCATGAAAGACCTGGCAGCTCCCTCCCAAGTCCTGAACCTTATCCAAGTGATAATTATACCTGTTTGAAATTCGGGAGCTGAGAAGTAGCCTCCAGCCACTCAACAAAGGCTGCTCCAGTGCTCTGAGGAAGCAGTGCCGACACTTCCCTTCTCCTTGTCTGCCTCCTCCTGAAACGCATTTGCAGAGTTTCCCTGGAGCCTCCATGAAGAGATCTGGTGGAACCAGACCTGGTATCTCATGAAGTATCATCACATGCAAAGACAAAGAAACACCCCTACGGGCATAGTTAATGCAGACAAACCTTAATGGCTTTTTTTTTTTTTTTCCCTCTAGTTGCAAATGTATAATTAATCTCAGTTCAAATTTACATGTTTGATCTGCTGCTTTTAGGCTTCAGGTATCTTTGAAGGAAGGGGAAGACCCTGTGATTTGATCTGGAGTACCTATGACATGCTGGTTGTTTTGGTGGGCAGAACCCCCATGCTGCTCAAATGTGGAGGGCCCCTGGCTTGCAGACGTGGGGCAGGAGGGCAGGGGATGAGGTGCTTCCCAAAACCGGGGCACAGAAGCCCCTTCACCCCAAACCACCATTTCTGCGGGGCTCCCATGAATGGTGAGAGCACCCAGAGCTGGGTGGTAGAAACCTTCTGCAGGCGGGAGGAGCTAATCCTCCTGCAAACAGACCCTGCGAATCCTTGCTTCTGCAGTGTAAAAGAAAAGAAAGGCATAAAGATGAAAAACAAATCCACTTCAAACAGGGAAATTTCCATTTGAAGTGCTGTCTTCGAGTCAAATCCTCCCCAGCAGCATTACTTTTTTCCGCTCAGTAGTGTGTATCAATTTCTTCTGACAACAGTTTCGTGGCTTCGGGATAAACAAGCCCAACTCCATCGGTATTATATTTTACAACTACAGAGAGACCACGGAGATTAAAATTCTTTGGATGAGTCACCAAAGATGGGGAGGGGGGAGATGGATCCACCGGGTGTTGTGAAAGGCAGGTTGAACACAAAACAAGCTGAATCCAGCCTTTCATCCCCAGTGGTGCCACAGAGGCCGGGCCTTCCCCACGCCAGGAGGAAGGTGGACATGGGTGACAAGGGCAGAGCTGAGGGGATGCCAGTGCGAGGGGCCCTGTAGAGATGGCGGAGATGGCGGACATGGCATCTTGCCCTTGCGTGGTGGCTGACTCAGGGCCACAGAGGCCCTGGGGCTCTTCACCCCTTATGGCACAATATTAACATCTCGTTTCCCTGGCAAACACAAGTAGCTGAAGAAGAAAATAATTTCTGGTTGATCCACAAGGGTTTTGGTTTTACTTTGTTTTCCCACTGGAACCAAAGACCTCTCTTAAACATTTTCTTTCCCAAAGTGCCGTGTTTTGGTTTGATCTCTGGATTTTTTTTGAAGCCCTTCTTGAAGTAAAGCAAAACAAAACCCTGTGTGATGACGTGTTGCTGAAATGTTTCCCACTCAAAACATCAGTCAAACACCGTCCCTTTCCCCAGTCCACGCTCCTTTCCCAGCTTCCCAACTAAAAACCCACTGATGAATTTGAAATGAAATCTAGCTGAGATGCTTTATCAGGAAAAAAAAAAAATCTGCTGAAAGAAAGCCACCGTGTGGCACCCCAGCTTGCCCTGGAAAACTGAATTCACTGGGGGGGAAGCCAGAGGGACCTGTTTTTGGCCAATGGTGGAAACCTCTCTGCTTAAAGTACAGCTCTAATCCCTTTGTGCAGAGAGAGCTGGAGTCAGGCAAGAGCTGCCACCAGATTATTTTCTCTTATGGTGTATGTTTTTTTATTGCATCAGATTATGATCTTAAACCGCAGCATCCAACCCAGCCACCACTCCTCCACAACAGGTGTTACCCTTGCAGTGCAGGGAGATGGATGGAAAATGTCTGATAACTTCATTAACTTGCTTCACACCCAGAACATGTCTGGAGTTTAGATAAAGGAGGACTCAATTCTTCCAGGATTGCACCAGCCCCTTTTCTTGAATCTCTTGCTCCAAGCAGCACTGGTCTCTGCAGAGACAGGCTTGTAGAATTATGGTGCGAAGATCCCTAGAAGACTTCCCTGCCTCTGCAGTTGGCATTAATATTAGGGCTAATTCAGTTATGAGCTCACATTCTCCCTTGTGCCTCATGGCTGATTTTTTTGGGCAGTAACAGAGCGTGGATGCTCGGCAGGGCACTTCCTTGAGCAGCAGTGACTTTCTCCATGGAGCATGCTGCAGGCTGCAGAGGTCAATTCTGGTCTCCCAGGCTGCCCTCCCAGCACTTCTTGTCCATATCTCACCCCTCTGCTGGTGTCAGCCTGCTCTCATGCTGTGATTTCCTCTTGCAAAGGGAAGAAGCACCTAGACAGAGCCACTCAGTGCAGTTTTGTATGCTGGGAGTGAGAGGTTGTGTCTTGATCCTCCTCATGATGGAGACAGTGGGAACATCCTCATGAGCAACCTGACACTCTCTCAGCTTCTGTCCCTTAGCCCATGAATGCATGCAGGGGGCAAAAGTGAGGTGGCATATTTAGCACTTCACAGAAGTCTAGGTGCTCTGTCCCCAAAACACAGAGGAATTTAGGAACCTCACTATCATGGAACCCAAGGTGAGGATCTAGATCAGAGGCTCTGCTTTGTAGCCAGAGGACTACCAAAAACTTTTCTAAGTTTTGCGGTGACTACTTGAAACTCTGAGCAGTTTACAAGCTCTTCTGCTTTCAGTTTAGATGGCGACAGGAATGAACCCATCCCTCCAGCAGTGCCAGAAGCCACAGGAAAAGGCAGGCACACAGAAATGCTGCACGTCTGCAGGACTGGCCCTGAGCATGGGGCAGCCGGGGCTGGGCTCTGCAGAGAGGTCCTGCCACGCAGCAGCACTCACAGGCGCAAAAGGAGGTGGTCCCTGTATCAAAGCTTGCTATTTCAATAGGAAAGACTGATAAAAAGTGAGAGTAAAGGAAATTATTTTTATCCCTGTTTGCAGATAAGGCACCAAGACATAGGAAGGTGAAGTGACTTTGTACAGGCTGGACAAGTCTGCGGTCCATCAGAGCACTGAAAAGCTGCTCTCTGGAGATGTACCTGAATGCCTCAGCCCTACGCTGAACTTTTCTCTCCAGAACCAGCCTGTGACAGGGGATTCACTTTCTGCCAGAGGAGCAGGGAGGAAAGGAGACAGCAATGATGCTCTTGGCTGTTATTGATAATCATCAAATAGTCTGAATTCCTGCCCGAGAGACAAGGAAACGAATACTTGTCTCACAAACAAGGCTTCATGTTTCTCAACCAAGATAAAACTTCTGCCTCACCCACTGACCATTAATGGAAGAGCTCACAGGGTATGGCAGGAAGAGCAGCCTGTGTGTCTCCTGAACTAACGGGACTTTTGGAGGCCTTGCCCAGGTCATCTGCAGCCCTAGGACTGAGGCCGGGAGGGATGGGAGGAACAGGAGGAACAAGTCCTCTCCGGAGCAGCAGGCAGCTCCTGGCACACCACATGCCTGTGAGCAAGGATGTCTCTCCCTCCCTGCTTGGCACTCTGTGGCCTGGCTGGCTGCCCCTCAGGACACCCCTTCCCAGGGGTGGTTTCTGCTCTATGGAGGTGCTCACTGGCTTTGCAGGCTCCTGGGAGAGGAGAGCACCCAGAGCTGCATGCACAGCCCTGCCTGCACCCAAAGGCACCCTCCTGACAGCACAGCCCCATGTCTCAGGCTGAGGACAAAGAGATTTCCATGGGTGATGTGTTTCCTCTCCACCCCAGGGCTCTGACCTCCCCACCACGGAGGGGCTTTGGCATTGCAGACACACACAGGCTCATATCGGGAAGGAAGCGGACAAAGTCATTTCTGGGCTAGACTGGAAATACATAGATACTAAAAATACTCGAAATGGAGAAGAAAATGCTCAAAATAAATCAAAATGGAGAAGAAAGTGTTTGTCACAGTCCTTTCTTTATCTGCCCAATAGAAAAACTCCTATGAGAGGTGAATGAAAAAATCCCTTTAGCAACATCTGCAGTATAAATAACCCCCAGGGAAAAAATAACTTACAGTGATACTTTTTTCTTCCTCATCCAAGAAGTGGTTAAGGATTTGGCAGGGAAACAGTGGAGGAACTGATCAGCCTACCTGTGATTTTAAAGGCTGATAACTTGTCTGTGAATGCCACAAATTTATAGCCCAACAATAATAAGAGTTAGTCAAAAGTAAAACAAGCAGCTTGCCTTTTTTTTTTTTTTTTAAGATTAAAAGCACAAACAGGTTACAATTCTTAAAAGCCAAGAGCTGGGTAACCAGGTGATTTATTGGCAAGGCATTTCTCCAGCTGGGAAACTCACCTTTTTCTCTTGTCTGGAGCTGCAAAAAGGGTAATAAAAAGTTATGGAATTTTATTGTTTTTTGGCAGTAAAACCTGGAGCCTGCTACCTTAGGACTAAAACAGAAAGGAAATACAGCGCTGGTTCCCCAAGACCCAATTGCTGTAACCCAAAGGGTTCATGCTTGCTTGCCATAGGGCAATGCTGCTGCCCACAGGGCCCAGGGAGGGGTTGGTGGCTGTTCTATGTCTTCCCTTTGCCCTGGGGCATGTAAAGCAATAATTTGGGGCAGAAGCATACTTGGGTGCTCATGCTGACCTGGAAGAGCTAAGGCCAAGCTTCACGCAGTCCCTTGTATGCTGCAGGCTAGGCAGAGGTCAGAGATCCAGATCCTCCTCCATTACTCCAAATACTGTATTTGTTTGCTTTTCATCTCTCTCCTTTCGCCCTTTAATCTTGTCATAAAACCCTAATGTCTTGTCCTCCAGTGGGTATATTCACAACTGCTGGCAGCCTGCTTTTCTCCCTGAGCGGCTCTCCACTCCTCAGGTTTGATAATCTCCTACCACTTAATTACCTCAGGTAACAAGTTGCTACTCTAAAGAGTCAGGACTTGGACCTTATCACACACACACACACTGCCACACCTTTCTCTGTGGGAGCTGCGCCCCTCCTTCCCCTTTGGTGCCCGTGGGGACCCCCTCCCCATCTATTTCTCCTTTGCCTCTTGACACATGGCAGGGGAACAGGTTCCCCAGGTTTGCATTTCGGAGTGGAGAGCTGAAAGCCCAACCTACCTGAGTCCTCCCCCACAGCAGCTTGCTGGGGCTGAGAACAGAGAGGGGAACAACCTGGGTTCCCACTTCACCTACCTGACGCGAGGCACAGTTTGCACGGAGGAAAATAAGGGGTCAGTGCCTCAGTTTCCTCATGCACTGAGCAAGGAAGGATGAAAATGCTTTCCTCCTTCCAAATGCCTGCTGGGCAAGTCTGAGGATAAGCAGAAAACAGGTTGCTGGCTGTATCTCAGCTGGGGTCAGGGAATGGGGGCCAATTGCAATCCAGACTGACCCTGGCACTTCTTTTGAGGAACAGGCTCCATCACAAGGCTGACTCAAACACCTCAGTGTGTGAGGGCAGCTCAGCCTCTGCCTGTCTGTTGCTAAGCCAGTAAATATTAGATTAAGTGCTGGCAGATGACTCTATTTCCCTTTCCTGGTCCTAATCTCTGCAATTAAGACTAGTGATTATTTTGGTTTCTGAACTTTATATACAATGTGACCTGCAGCAGGCTCCTGCGTTTTGGGAAGGAGGGTGCCATAAGATAGGGATGGGCTCAGCGCCACAAAAGCCAGCAGTGGCAGCAGCTCAGGCTGGGGACTGCTCCGTGGGTGCCTTGGGAGAGCAGAGGCTTCTCTGTGCCCTGTGCTCTCCCACTTCACACAGCGCTTGGCACTCTCCCTGCTTCACGGAATGACCCCCACCCTCCTGTTACATATTGCAATTAAAAAAACCCACCAGAAACCACATAACTATTGGTGTTTTGTGGGTGCCAGGAGGTTACCATCTTCCTCTCTCTCCCACAGCGCAGGGGACAAAGCACCTGCACCCAGTGGCGCCCTGGCTGGGGAGATGCAGAGCTCCTACTTTTCCACCCTACGCCTCCCACTGACACCTCCCCTGGCAGAAAACCAGAGGGGCTGGTGATCAAAACCCCTTGCCCTAGGACAGGGCTCAAGAGAAGCAAAACAAATGCCAGGTACAGGCAGGACCCGGTGCTTAATTGAAGCCTTCCCTTCTGCAAGCTGGGGAGCGTGTTGGCACATGCTGCAGGAGGGATAGTGCTTTGTCTGATCACTTTGAAGACTGGGAGGTGGAGGGAGAAGAGGCCAGTTTAAGTGTGTTTATGTTTGAGAGGAACAAAGGAGAGTGGAGGAGAGGCCGGGAGTGCCTGTGCCAGAGATGTGTCAGAGATCACTTGTTCCTCCTGGGCCAGAACACCAGCCTGGGACCACCAGCGGAGGAGGAAGCAGGGTGTGTGTGTGGAGCCGTGTTTAAAGTCGGGAGAGGAAAGACAGAGCAGAGGAAGAAAACTCCCAAGGGACTTAGGATGGTGATAAACAGGACACAGGTTAGACCCTGGGCTCCCAGCTAGCAGAGTGTGTGATACAGCACAAATACACTGCAGCAGATAGCACTGCAAGCGCATACCTTGCTGGGTCCTGGTTTTCTTTAGGGGAGGTTTAGTTGAGGAAGCTAGGGAGGACACAAACACTCGAGTTTAACCAAGCCAATAGAAGGAGGCTGTCACCTGCACCCCAGCTCTGCAGTCCTTTATGGCAAATGAAGCACCGGTCCCCTGATTTGCAACACCTTCCTGGGGGGCTCTCGCACAGCCCCTTCCACCTCGGGCTGCATCTCTCAGCTCAGGTGACACAATTAGAAGACTCTGAAAGTCACACACCAGCAACAAAAACCTGAAGTGCTTTTCTGTTTGCTATGTAATGCTATGCTAACGGTAGTGAGAACAGCACCTGCACAAGCCCCTGAGTGCAGCGCAGTCAGTTCCTGGCAAGGAAGGAAACGCTCGCCTGCGCTTGCTGTCGCTGCACAGCATTGGTCCCTGCACAGCACTGGTCTCTGCAGCCAGTTCTGTGAGAACAGAGAGGAGCAAGGTGCCAGAACTGTCACCTTCTACTTCCCAGGGACAGCAGCTCTGTTTTGGCAGGTCCCATCTGTAAGTTAAACCATCTCCTTCTCAAGCAGAGAATAGGATAAATGCAGTGAGCTATTTATCTCCCTATGAAGAAATCTGCATCCAAGGACTGGTTTGATTGCACTGGCTGAGGACAGACTTAACACAGACACCCTGTGCAAGCGCCAGGGCACATCATACATTAACAGATATTCTGAGTTGTCAGTAGCCTTCTGTGGAAGCAGAGATGGCTCTTCAGTGTTGCCAAGATGCTTCTGCAAATCCACCTGCATTTCAGCATATGAATTTTAATGCTGCATGCCTTCTCTACCTATTTGAAAATTATTTTTAAAATGCAAATTTAAACAAGCTAGTGGACAGCCCTACTTGGAAAAAGAAAAAAAGGCAGACTTGAAACCATCCAGGTTTAAACAAAAAACTGGGAGATGTTACATTTTCACTCTTACTTTTTTAGGTGGTTAGGAAACCAGCACAACACAGAACCAAAACTAGTACTAGCTTTCAAACAGGAAACCAAAACTGATAGCACTTCTTGCTTTTTTGAATGCTAATGCGTAACTACGGATCATCAGAAGACTTAAGGCACATATATGAGAGCACCTCCATGGTACATGATTTCTGCTTGTTGTCAAATATTGAAATTTGCCTCAGCAATGGTAGGTAAAAGTTAAAAGAACTGTGTTTGATAAATGCTTCTTTGTTTTTTAAATATGCATGTTTTAAGGGTTCCCTTGCATTCCACATCAGAGTCTGATATATTTATAGACAGAAACTTCTGCATTGAACATGCTCTTGTGCAGAAGATTTGAGACCAACAATTTGTCTTTCAATCACTGGAGGCTAATTCACATTTCTATGTGAAATGATTTTTGTTTGAAATTCAACAAGTGTGTCTCAGATCTCACAGATGGAAATCTGGAACAATTCCCCTGGAGAAACCAGGAGAAAACAAGAGCCTGTGAAGTCAGACCCACAAGGACTCAGAGCAGTGACTACTATTGTACGTGCTGCTTCTGAACCTGCAGCAAATACAGTATTTGAAATTAAGAAACCAATAAGCACAAAGTGATTAAGACAGTAAAATACCATTACACCTCCTGAGATCAACGGGTTTCAGCTGAGATCCTAAACTTAAAGGAATGTCTCATCAAAAGGCACTTGAGTCCATCAATCACGATCTGCTCAGTTCACAAGAGTCCCTGGCAGGGCTCCACTCCTGGAGCCTCTCTGGGGTTTTATTTTCCTTCAGCTGCCCTCTCGTGTCTGCACACAGGCTTACAGGCAAATGCCAGTCCCTTCCCAGTGAGGTGGAACTAGCAGGCCCCAAGAAAGACAAATCATACCCTTGTCATATGCAAAGTGAGAAAAAAGCACTGCCCTGCCCTTCACTTGTATCCTGAAAGAAATCCTGCCATCTGCACGTTTCTTCGCAAGATCAATCAGCCAAGCCACAAAACGCGACAGGTTTCAAGCTCATGTATGTATTTACATACATTTAAGTTATAGAATAAACATGACACAGACACACTGCAGTGTCCATCTTCCCATTTTATTTGTAATCCCCCAAATGATCCAGTGGGGATGGTCAACTTCCCCTCCAGTCTTGGTTAATGAATGTAAGAGAAACATCAGAAATCAGATTGTACCGGGTCTGACCCTGCAATTGGACTCACTAGAAGCTGCAAGACATAGTGAGCAGTATTATCCCATCCAACTCTGACACACTTAGGACTTTACAAAATGTTCAATTAGTGCATTCGTAAATTGTTAAGTCACAGCTTTTACTGGACTAACAAAACCTCTCAAAGCAACATACCCAGTCTCAGTAGCACTTCCAGAAGACTGTGGAACACGTATTTGTACTGAGCCAAGTATGCCAGGTGCTATGCTAAATGGGAGAGGGTGGGGGGAGAAGGGAGGACTGTGCCTCAGGCTCAGCTAGTCCCTCTCAACCCAAGTGGGAGATCACTCCCAACTCCAGACTTCTTATCCAATTGCCACAAAACATGCAACAGTAGAGACATTATGCATAAAGCTATCTGCAGAGCAACCTCTCCTTGCCCAGAAGCACTATATCCTGCCTATCAGAGCACTTTTATATGCAGAAAGAGCTCCAGGCACTCAGGTGTGGAGACAGCAGGTCTGGTTCATACCCCATCTTCACTGATGGAGGTGGTCTTGCAGCACAGCAATTAGTGACAACACAGGCAAGTCTGTAGTCCTGCCTGTGGAATCATCAGGCAAATGGGGGAGGGACTGCATATAAAATCAAGACTTACTCATTTCTTTGCCCTTTCCTCACAAGAAAAGAACACGATATGACAAGGAGGAGGGAGGGGGGCATTAATTATGCCCAGAAGTAGTTAATAATAGGGCTATCCTCAATCATTGTGTTTCCAGAAGAGGGATAGGATATCTGAGCATCCTACGGAGTCCAAGAGGTGTGGGAAGATGATGGTTCTAGTCAGTTTTGTGTAAGGCCTGGAGTTGTTGGTGTGTTTCTGCTGCGTTGTCTGCTCTAGCCTTTTATAACAGCAATAGGTCTCAGTTTAATGGCTTTCTTGCTGATGCCAGCTGCATGGCAGGTGTTAACCACATCTGTCACATTCTTATAAGACTCTGGTGCCTGGAGGGGGAAGAGAGAAAACAAAATAAAACAATAAACGACTCAAAGTCACGAGAAATTAGATGTAGGCTTTTGATATCCCCTCTTCACAAAACTAGAATCATATGAATTGAGGGTGTAGAAGTAGGTGAACATATTGACAATCTGGCCACCATACAGATATAAGAAATCTACAAGACACTCAGCTTTCCAAATTTACCATATTTCAGCTAAAATACTAGCTATTTTGGTTCAGTTTTCCCTATATTCTCAGATAATCCAGTCCACTAGCACATGAGAATGTCAAGCCTCCTTATCTGGCAGGAAGTCACTCCAACTTCTGCCTTACAGATAGCCTTGAAGATTTATCTTCATTGCCCCTTAGTGACAGGAATCAGCGTTGAACTTTAGAGCATCCCCCTCTAGAATTCTGACAAGGAAGCTGCTCTTAAAGAGATTTTAATGCACTCAACATGTTTGTGCAACACCAACATCCATAGCAGCATAGTTCCAAATGATTAACACACTTCTATGAGTGAGGTTGTGAACAGAAAAGGCATTCATCATATTAACGCAGAGGAACTGGAAGTCGTAATATTCAAAGTTTTCTAGCCATTCAGAGTTCTCTTCTTGAGCAAATACAGGAATTCATCTTAAAAGAGGTGGATCTCTCATATTCTGCTAATAATCTACATGACAGCTGCACTGTAAAGTACGTTTAAAGCTGGTAGAGTGTAATTCAAGAACAGAACCCGTAAAACACAACTGCTTTTGTGATTCTCACACAGACTTCTCAGGGCCTATAGTAATTATTCCTATTCCCAGGCAGAAGAGGAAAAAAACATACCCTCTCAAAACCTGTCAAACAGCCATCTCCCCTTTCAGCAGGATTTTAGGGACAAGGAAGACTTCACATTACTTTCAAAAAAATTTGATAGCTCTATCAGAAACTGCACAAGCTGTGTATTTATAGCACTGGTGATCATGTAGCACTGCAAATAATCAAGTCAAGAAGTCTCATTCAGCCAAGGAGCAAGACTACTTTTTCCTCTCAGGTAATAAAGTATTAAACTCACTTCTTCCATGACCAGTTTGGGAGATGCAACACGGATGGCAATGCCCATGTCAGCCAGCTTGTCCAATACATCCTGGAAGTCCAAGTTCCGTCGAGACTTGGCTCGAGACAGTGCACGACCCTAGACAGCAAGTTTGTTAGTTCTACTTTTTGCAGCAGTTTGGAAAAACAAAACTCTGTCTGATTAAAGAAAAATATTATTACATGATATGTAAAAACAGAACAGCTGAGTGCAGACCACAGTAAGCCACAAACAGGAAATGAATTTAAGAGCTTAGGTGATGGGCAAAATCCCACACCTGGTATGATGGCTAGGAAAGTTCCATGTGTATAACATACTAGTCTGCAAGTGTCTTTTTACACAAACGACTTGTCAGACAGTGTTCAGGAGTCAGAGTTTTACTGGAAGGTATTTCATCTTCCTCAATCAGCCTGTCTCACTCTGTGAATAACAGGGGAGGAAATACCATCTTCTGACTACTGAGGAATTGTATATGGACAGCCTCAGCACAGTTTATCCTTCTTGTGAGCTCAGAGATATAAAAGGAGCTCATTCTCCCCATCTTCACCCTAACATTTGCCTTTTATAAAGTAGATCCCCTGAATTTTCTGCAGAACTAGTCAAAACTACTTAGTAAGGGAGAAAGAGGACTTCCAGCCCACAGTCCTCCTGGGCTGAAATTACTGTGGCAAGGCTACTTTCTACTTGTATGACCAAGAGATGAATCAGACACTGGATGACCTTTGAACAACCTTGTTCTCTGGACGACAGCCCTATACCAGTCCCTTCTTGAAATAACTTTTTGACTTACGGCTCCATGGCAAGTAGTTCCGAAGGTCTCAGTCATGCCTTGCTCTGTGCCAGTAAGAACATAGCTACAGGTGCCCATAGTCCCGCCAATCAAAACAGGCTGTCCAGTCAGCTGTGGATGCAAAGTGTTAATTCATAAGAAAACGCCCCAAAACCTAATTCTTAATGAAATTTAGAGAGGAACCTTATCTCTAGAAAAGGAGGTCAGGTTCACATTCCCTCAGAGCATCCCTGTGTGTCTCAGGTGCCTGGTATCAAGGATTCTGGAGAACTAACTGCACGGAAAGATGGAGAGCAGCAGATCAAAAGCCTCACGTCCAATAGCCAGACAAGGCAAATCACTGCAGCCTGCCCTAAATATGAAACTCTTCTTTCCCTTCGTCATCTTAGAGCCATTGTGGGTGTGGAGCAGAAGAGTGAGCTCAGTGTCCCAAACACATAGACAAGCAGAACATTGCCAGTCCACTAGGGTTCCAGTACTGTTAGCTCAAAACCAGAACCCACAGCATATAGATCTCTGTTAGGGACTCTAACATTGTCAGATTAATCCAGAATTGTCTTCTGACTTCCTTCTCCCACAGCTAAACTTACTTGATAATCAACAGCGATAAGAGGATGGTGAGGAGGGAAGGCCCTGGTTGATCCCTTTCTGTGCACCAGTAGAGTCCGCTCCTTTCCATCCACTACATGTTGCTCCACTTTGGCAATGTTGTGAGACACATCATAGATAACGTGCATATCAAGGTCGTCTGGGGTCGTGTTGAAGACTTTGGCAAAGGCCTAAAAAGACAGCATATTGGATGTGAAATACAAGAGCATAACATGCTGTATGCATGCAGAAGATTTACAGTCTTTTTAGGTATTAAAAGGAACAGACTTGCTTGAAAATGTTTCTTACTGCTAAGTCAGTGACCCAAACACTTGGCATGGCAGGTTAGAAACTTTAGTCAAATTCAGCCACATTGGGACTGAAAACAACAGTGCTGGCTGTGACAGAATTGGACTGTATAGACTGTTTACCTGCCCATTGGCAGCTTTAATGCTGGAATTAAGTCAGATATCCAGTAGAGAAATTCTTGCAACTCTGAAAAGATGGCTTCAGCAGTGTAAAAACAATTTTCTTGTATCCTCTTCTTCCAGTTTAAAGCATTTTCAAAAATATTGCTTAAGTGGCTTCTGCAAGTACAGCCCAGTGATTGCCATTGCCATGACTGCAGCTTTGTGAAAGTCCCTCCAGAAACCACAGTTTAAGAAGCACAAAAAAGAAAATTATGTTAAATACTGCAGCTACTGTGTTCCATATGTCTGAGATAAAGCAGGAAACGTGTACCAACATGTTTCCACCAGGACAACTCTGCTCCTACCTGTCTTGTTAGAAAAGTCATAGAAGAGCGGTTGACCCATGCATAGTTTCCAGCAGCTGCCATTCCCTTCAAGTAATCCTGTCCCTCTGCAGAGGCGATCCTGGCACAGGCCAGCTGGCGATCATTCACAATGATTTTGTCCCGTTTCATGGCTTTTTCCATAGCCACCAATGCATCTGGGAAATAAACACAGTAAATCTAAGTGACTTCTTAATTTTGTTTCAATCTGTGACATTAACATGGGTGTCTATAATTCATATTCTAAAACTGAATTTCTCTGTCCAGCTGTCAAACCTATGGCTTCTTTTCAAACGCAAAGCTGTGGCAGAACATCAACTGTCTGCAAACAGACAACCCCTGACTAGGCAACTGAGAACAGACTCAATAATTACACGGCAAGAAACGCTCTTTGGTGCTGGACTTTACCGTCAATGACAAGAACACGCTGAAGAGTTTGCTCCACCTACGTCAGTCAGACCGTACCTGTGGCAACCTGGTGGCCAAGTCCTCTGCTGCCGCTGTGGATCATCACGCAGACCTGCCCTTTGTGGTCAATGCCCATCTTCCTGGCAGCGTATTCATTGTAAATCTCATCCACAACCTGGATCTCGGCGTAATGATTTCCGGCTCCCAGGGTCCCCAGCTGCCAATCACAACATGCTGATCAGACAGTGCTAGTAAACCAGCCTCTGGGAGCATAGAGGAGAGCTATGGCAATATGTGCAATAGGGAAAATTGCTACAGCAAGGTTTTGGTTTTAGAAAAGCTTTTCCAGGAAAGAAAAAAAATCCCCGTGTAAACTGAAAGGAAGTAGAACACTGTAGTGTCATCACTGTCCTCTTTGTTCAGATTTATAATTACTGAGAATTCATCTTCGATTTGTATAGGAAAGGCAGACATATAGTCTTTGTTACAACTCCACAAGGAAATTACAACATCCTGTTAATTATGTACTTAGAACCTCTCAGTAGATTAAAGCAAAATATCGCATTTCTGAGCCCAAATTCTTTCAGCTCCATAACAGATGATCAGTTATTTGCAAGACAAATGTAAAAATTGAGAACATAAGATTATTTTGAGGTTAAAATGCTACAGTCTTGCAGCACCAAAATTCATAAAACTCAAGAAGCCATATAAAAAAGCTTTAGAAACAGAAGTATTAGCACAGCCATCTGAAAAGTGTTCTACCCAGAGCAATGAGATACTATTTATAGACATGAAATTATTTATTATGATATCCTTCCCTGCTCTACAAATTATTTGCTGAGCAAACAAAGAGGTAAGTTGCAGAATAACTTGCCTGTCTCTTAAAAGCAAAATTACATCTGGATGAGGAAATGCCACCCGAGATGAATTCCATTACCAGATATTAACTTGCAAAAAACCTTGGGTATGCCCAGTATTGTTTCCTTTTGTTACAGTTTTGTCCACAACTATTCAGAAATGGTCCCACCATCTCCCCTTTCCCCCTGCTCAGAAAGCTAGGCAGAGTTTCAAGAAGAAACACAAAATTAGAGAACTACTTGCTAACTTTCACATTTGAACCCTGGGAGCACTCACAGCCTTCCTGAAATATTATTACCTGAGGCAGACCCCTCTTCTTTGCTCTTGAGGAGACCTTGTTGGGGTCAGCCTGCAGCATTCTTCCATATTCTTCACAGTGCTCCTTGTCCTCTGCCCAGGCATAGCCTTCCCGGAGAGACCAGTCCACACCCATCTCTAGTGCCTCTTCCAAATCCCTGCAATTATCAAACACCTATGTAAGGTGATTGTCCTTGGAAATACTCCTAATTCCACTGGATATGGCCCTAAGCAACCTGATATAACTCTGCTGTTAGAACTACCTTCAAAGTTAGTGCTCCTTTGTACAAGAGTTGACAGGATGACATCAAGGGATCCCATCCAACCGAAATAATCCTACAGTTTTGTGATCAGCCCCCAACTCCCCTAAGAAGTAGTCCAACTTCTTAATACTTCATGAAAATCAAGCTCTACAAATATATGAACTTTAGATAGGTCATGACTGTTTCCTCTTTGTTGTGTGGGGAGTACTCTATTTTCTCTCTCATCTCTTTCAAAAAAATTTAGATTTTCTATCAGAAGAAATAAGAACCTTTCAAGAAGTTTTAGTTACTTCAGGGTTTTATATGGCAGAAGAAACAGCTGACTTTGTGCACTGATGATTATGCCAGTCCTCCTGGTGAAGCACATATGCAGAAAAAATGGAAAGAGGTTTAGGATTACTTTTTCTTTCTTGAAGCCTCCCACTGATCAATCTTTCATCAATATAAACACCAGAGATATTCTCTCTAATGATGTGTGCACAAAGTCATTCTCTTACTTGGCATTCATGGGGATGACACCTTTGGAGCCAACACCAACAGGAATGTGGTCAAACATAGCCTGGGCAAGCTGCTCCTTCACAGGCTGCACATCACTTTCATCCAAATTTGTACGTAGTAAGCGGACACCACAGTTGATGTCAAATCCGACACCACCTAGAAGTGTAGAAAAAGCCACGGAGATAATAAAGAAAGTGTGTTCGTGGTGAGTACTTTCTGAATATTCATCTTAAGTCAGTGACAGTGCTGACAAAGAGTACTTACTAAACGCTTCAATTTCACACCTCCTTTCTGACACAATATTGGGATAAAAGCTGAATGGCATTAAGCCTCATTTTAATAGATTTGCATGAAGCCTCAAATTTCAAGACAGCCAAAAATGTAGTCTTGCAGAGAAAAACTTGAAAACTCTTACAAAAAACCCCAAAAACTCAAACCAAACTTTTTTCACTCTTGAGCATATATTCTACAGATGTAGCTGTACAATTGTCTACAGACTCTCTGTTTACAAAGTTGTTCCAGCAAGCAGACAAGGAGAAGTAGACAAAGCTATAAAATATGCTGTCCACAGAAAGTAGAAATGTTCCTGCTCTTCTGCCTAATGTCAGAAGAAAAGTAACATGGCTTCCTGATGTAAGATGTTCTCAAAAGCAAGTCCCTGAAATCAAGTTATTTTTGAACCCACACTGGAATAAATAATACATAGTTATAACAAGAGATAAATACTTCAAAGGAATATTAAACTTAAATACTTAGTGTTCAGCTTAACTCTTAGTATTTAATAAAAATAAATACTGCAGGGCAAGGCCTAGTGTGAAAGACCAGTCACGTCGCCTTTACTAGTGAAGGTTCTAGTATTAACTAGTGTCAGAGGGGGGACACCAGGCCAAGAGATCTTGAGTGTGAATCAATCAGGAACACTAGAACTGCCTACAGCAAACTCGAAACATGGATAACAGGTACACCACAAAAGCATCTCCAGACCACAAGTGAGTGAAGACCCAGGTGTTTACTAAAAAGACAGAGATATTTCAAAGTCACATTTTAATAAAGTGTAGAAATAGTTTCAAAACACATTTTCAAGCATTGCTCAAAGGGAAAAGCCAATTCTTTATCAGCCTGGCAACACTCAAGTTCAAAGTCTTGTGCTCTGCCTTCAAAACTGAGGGATATCACAAGGCCAAGCCAAAACCACAAGGACAATTCTCTCTGTACTGTTCAGACATTTTCAGTGTAACCACTTGCTCCATAAATAATAAAGATTCTGAGTGCAAGAGTTAAGTGCCTTTTAACTCCCTATAATTTATAGTTTTTTCCTTGGTTTGGCACATAAAGCACTGTAAAGACCTGCCATTTCAACATGTGTTTTTATGCCGCCGCAGACATTTCTGGGGGGAGGTTAAGTCAGTCAAAGTATCCTTACCTGGTGACACCACTGCTTCAGGATCATTCATATCAAAGGCAGCCATGTTGCCAATGGCAAACCCATAGCCAGAATGGACATCCGGAAGGCCTATTGATCTCTGAAAGAGAACAAAGGCAATTTTAAAGTTTCATGAAATGCTGCTCTGCACAGGGTCACCTTGGTTATCCTGTGCCTTGTGACAGTGGTTGTCGCATTCACAAACAAATATACCAAAAAAAAAAGAAAAAAAGAAAAGAATAGATGTTCGGATGAAGATTCTGGTATCAATTCAGGTAAGTACCTAAACTCCTACAGTTACTGAACTGACGGTCAAAGGAAACAGAGTGCAACTGATCTCATCCTGAAGCAAACACCTAGTGACTGGTCAGCTGAGGACCCCCCTGGCTCCATTGACCAGAGCTCAAGAAAAATTAAGAGGAGCTTAAACACCTAAATGTAGGAACTCTGATATCAAACTCTGATCTCAAGCTGTAGGAACTCTGATGTCAAACTGAATTCTAAGCTAGCTTTTTCTTAGACTCAAGAGTTCTTGCATTCAAAACTTACGCAGGCAATAGCTTACAAGTAGCATAAAGCTACTATGTAGCTACTATGCTACTTGTAGCATAGCTACTAGCTATGATAGTTAAGATGAGTTCATTTTTACCAAGTTCCATCTAGGGACATCTGCAATATTTAAATACTGTACATATAAGACAGGAAGAGATCAATGCTGTGGAATGGAATCATAAAACACTGCGTATTTTCTCTTCTTAGCTGCATCATTGAACACTAACCAAAGATTGCATCCTGTAGGCAGGAAAAAGTAATTGTTTTAGGATGATACCCTGATAGGATAGGAGCTGTGTAATTTTAATTTAGAAAATAATAGCTTTTATTGAACCTTTTTATATTATATATATATATATTTTAATATATTTTATATTTATATTATTAGTAGCATACTAATTAAACATGTGCTTCTACACAACTACACAAGTTCCTGGTATATTCAGCCTGGCAGTTTAAATTAGGACTTCACAATCAGGACTCTGCAATCTATCTAAACGACCAAAAAAGCAAGACCCAAACACCCAGAAAACTGTCAGAAATTGAAACTTTCCAATGTGTGTTAAACTGCTATTATAGATTAAAAATAATAGTGCTTTTCTGTGGGATTGTGTGCTGCTTCTGCTTCCCCTTACCATCACCAAGAAATCTCTTGGTGTGAAAAAACAGAAGTGAAGATTTGAATAGACAGATGATCACAACATCTCTCCTATGAACTACCAACCAAAATTGCCACTTTAACAGGTTGCTACTATTTTACCTTACACCCTTTTTGGTTGAGTGCTAAGGCATTTTAACAGCATGATGGGCTGCCTTTCACTGCAGCCAGAAATTCAAAACTCCTACCAAGTCACCAAGACAAACAATTAAAAAAATACAACTCCATTACCTGTTACTTATTAATACATGTAATATTAAACATATTTCCACATTGTACTTAGAGCTTCTTGAAAAGTGACCTAGTCTAGTATTTTCCTCCTGCATCACCATATCTGATGCTTTGCTTCCAAAAACGCATAGGGCAAGAGAAAGGAGTGTTAAGTGCGTGGGAAGGCTCACTACCACCATTAGAACAGCAACAATAATACAGGCAACAATAACACCTCCTCTTCTCTCCTCGATGCATTCCAGGACAGCAGAGGCAAATCAAAACCCAAGAAACAGATAATACGAGCAGTGGGGAAAAGGTGGCTCAAGCAAACTGAAACAGCATAAAGTAATGCTAAAAAAGCTTCACGTCAGAAGGCAGTCAATGAAGTAAGTGGATGCTTCCCTTTCTGACAACTTAGCTTTACAGCCTACAACCCATACCCCTCCTCACAACGGAGCCCCCATTTGGATGGCAATAATCACTGGCAAATAGGAAGAGAGAAAGAGCATTTCTTTATAGGAGTCACTCACATGAACAATGCCGGGTAGTGCAGCCACATTCCCAATCTGTTTCATAGCAGGCAAAAAGCCACCTGCACCTGAATAAGAGAAAAAAGAAAAAGTAAGCAATCTGATAATTTACCATGGTAATCACACTGCAGCACTTTCCAAAGCGCTAAACACTGACAAATCAGAAGTCAGTTGCTGACAATTATTACATATAATTGATATAAAGTGCTTAGCACTATACAAGATCTGCAGTTTCCTTAAACGAGATATTAGCTAAACTCTTCCTTCTGTATTAATACCAATGCAGACCAATCTGTGCCCACAACAGAAGTGTGTAACCACCAGCCCAGCTGTCAGATTTGGATCCCACTCTGTGCTCCTGCCCCATGAAGATGATTAAGGGAGTGAAGCATCTCCCTTATGAGGAAAGGCTGAGGGAGCTGGGTCTCTTTAGTTTGGAGAAGAGCAGACTGAGGGGTGACCTCATTAATGTTTATAAATATGTAAAGAGTGAGTGTCACGAGGATGGAGCCAGGCTTGACAACCAAAGACAGGACAATAGACAATGGGTACCAACTGGAACACAGGAGGTTCCACTTATAAATGAGAAGAAACTTTTTCTCAGTGAGGGTGCCAGAACACTGGAACAGGCTGCCCAGGGGGGTTGTGGAGTCTCCTACTCTGAAGACATTCAAAACCTGCCTGGACACCTTCCTGGGTAACATCATTCAGGTGTTCCTGCTCTGGCAGGGGGATTGGATTAGATGACCTTTCGAGGTTCCTTCTAATACCTAGCATTGTGTGTTTCTGTGAAAGTCTGAGTGCAGATGTTAAGGGAACACTCCGGCGCACAGAGGGCAGCTGGCCAGGCTGTGCTCACCCATTCGATGTGGGCACAGGACACGCTACAGCTGCAGGTGACACCCTGTGCTGCTCACCAGGCCGTGGTGGCTGGCAAAACAACAACACTGATTTCTGTCTGGTGCCTCTGCAGCAGGACAGACGCTGGGCCTGATCCCGCTGGGCCTGATCCCACTGCCCCTGCCACATCCCAGCCCCTCCATTGCGCACGGACACGGCGCTGTGAGCCCCGGCACCCAGCGCCAGCTTCGAGGCCGCGGAGCGTGCGAAGCACGTCCCTGGGCCGGAGGGCCGAGCCCCACTCCCCACGCCGGACGCACCTCCGCCGCGGCAGGCATTGCGCAGCTCCTCGAACATCAGCTTCTCCAGGGGGTCGTTCACGTAGAAAACGCCCTCCACCTGCGGGGAGAGCTGTCAGGGCGGCCGCCACCAGGCCCGGCTCCCCACCTCCCCCGCCTCAAGTGGGCCGCCCCTCACCCCCCGGGCACCCAAGGGCTCCCGGTTGAACCCCGCCGGTTCCCCACGCACATGCATGTTGGGCACGAAGCCCTTCTTGATCCGCCAGCAGTTCTTGTCGATCTTGTCCAGGTACTGCAGCTCATCGTTGTAGCTGCGGCTCATGGCGGCGGCGCTCCTGCAGCTGCCAGCACCCGGCTAACGGCAGGAACCGACGGCGGCCGCCGAGGGTCAGGTCCCTCTAGCGCCGCCGGCAGCGGACGGGAGCCGCCGAGGGTCAGACTTCCTGCGGGAGGGCTAGGAGCTGCCGGCGCCCCCTGGCGCCCCCTTTGCCCGAGAGAAGCGCTGGCACAGCCGCCGGCTGGGACGTGCTGGAGAGGTCGCTCGCTTCCTCCGTCTCCGCGGCTGCTCAGAGGCCCTTTCCGGCCACACGGCTTGCTTGCACCCTGTCGCTCCCTCCCCCTCTCCCTCAGGCCGGACAGGGCGTGACGCCGCCAGGCCCGGAGATGCTGCAGCCAGGCGGAGGTGCAGGGTCGGGCCGCCGCCGGGTGATCCCGATGGCCCGTGTGCCACAGGCACCGCGCTGGAGCAGCCTGGGCAATGCACGGGGTAGCCATGGGGCCACGGCATAGAATCATTTCGGTTGAGAAGAGACCCTCAGGGTCATCAGGTACAACCGTAACCTAACCTAACTCTAGCACTAAACCATGTCCCTAAGAACCTCATCTGAAAACCTTTTAAACACCCCCAGGGATGGTGACTCCACCACTTCCCTAGGCAGCCTGTTCCAACACCTGACAACCCTTTCCATGAAGAAATTTTTCGTAACATCCAATCTGATCCTCCCTGGTGCAACTTGAGGCCATTTCCTCTCATCCTATCACTTGCTACTTGGGAGAAGAGACCAACACCCTCCATGCTACAACCTCCTTTCAGGTGGTTGCAGACAGCAATAAGGTCTCCCCTCAGCCTCCTTTGCTCCAGGCTGAACAGCCCCAGTTCCCTCAGCTGCTCCTCATCAGACTTGTACTCCAGACCCCTCATCAGCTTTGTTGCCCTTCTCTACACTCTTTCCAGCACCTCAATATCTTTCTTGTAGCAAGGGGCCCAAAACTGAACACAGGCTTAGAGGCTGACCAGTGAAGTAGTTGAATCACCTTCCCTGGAGGTGTTTAAAAGATGCGTAGATGTGGTTTTTAGAGACATGGGTTAGTGCCAGAGGTAAGTTATAGTTGGACTTCATGATCTTGAGGGTCTCTTCCAACCAAAGTGATTCTATAAGTCTATGATTCTATGAGGAAAACAGCTTTTCACTGTACAGACTTGGCTTGAAAAGGGCTCCTGGTGAAGAAACATGGGTATGGTGAGGGTTTAAGTCATCACACCAAGTGGATGGGGCTTCTTGTAGGGACAGTTTGGGGCTCACAAAAGCAGCAAAAGAGTGGGATGTAGCATCACAGCCTTTACTTCTTCCCTGCTGGTGCTAGTTTGGGAGGTCTGAGCCTGGTTTCTTTTTAGACTTGGCCAAAGTATAAGCACCTAATCATTACCAGGCAGGCACAGTCCTCTGCAGAGCTGATTTGCATGCTAATTAAGAAAGTATTAAAAAAAGAAGAGGTAGAAAGAAAAAAGGTAAGGCAACATAAAATGAAGTAAGTAGTAAAGTATCTATTTCAATCTAGAGAAACACCAACAAAGATAGTGGAGGATTGAACTTCTAAGTCTTAAACAGAAACATTCAGGGAGTTAAATGTATCTAACCTGGCCAAGCAATACTAGACAGGGGATGTGGCAGGCACAACGAATGGAGAGTCACAGGAGGAGGAGGACTACCAGAGGCAGTAGTACTGCTACTTTGTCTCTCTTCTTGGGTTACTTCTGCATCTTTCTTAAGATTTATATTAAGAATTTAGCTAAGACACTGCTAGGATTTTAGTTCCCATTGTAACTGGGACAGCTCCCAGTCTGATGTGGTGCTAGGGAGGGCTTGCTTCATGTTTAGTGCCTCATGTTCAGAAGGAAGTTGTTTCAGATCATTACAGTAGAAACAGATTAGGAGGTATGCCTGCCCTATCAGCTTTTTGACAATGTACTTTTCCTTCTTTTGAGAAAAGAAACCTTTCTGGAAGTGTATAGACAATACTGTATTTCAAGAAAGGCATTAATCTTAAAAACATTTTAATATCAGTTAAAGTCCAGAATAAATAAAGTCAAACATGCATCATATGTTCTCCTCCACTGTACTGCTTAACGATTCCATCAGCTTTCTTTGCCTCCCTGTATCCCCCTCGCCCCCAACAGGGGCAACATTGCCCTTGTCAGAGCTGAAGTTAACATTTTTTAGCAGAACTGGACACTTTTTGGCCTTTAGAATCACATTTTTGATTTGAAGGTCACACTTAAATGGTCTTCTCCTTTAGTGCTTGTAGTGGACATCAGTAGAAATCAAGATGTATCCCTGTGGGGAGGAGAACAGTCAGTGAAATGCTATGAATTACAAAATGAAGTTTGTTTGTTTGGTTTGGTTTTAATTTTAACTTAATCCTGGTGTTAAAGGTCAGAAAATATTCTGAAAACAGCTGAGCCTTGGAAGTAACAAATATTAAACTCTGGTCCTTTGAACCTTGCAAAAGAGCCCCATCTTTCCCTGGATGCTATCCCTTTCCACCACACTAGCAACAGAAAGGATCCTTAGGAAAACAACCTAAAGATCATACAGCTCACACAGGAAAGTTCATCTGAGCCTTGAGGCAACTAGGCAAGCATCACAAATTGGGATTATTTTTTACCTAATTTGAGCTATTTAGGAGTTAGCCATCTAATCTAAACTTATCCGTAAGACTTCCCCCAGTGTCAGTGCATACAGACCAAGGAACCTGCATAGAACAGCCCATCACAGTCTAACATTATTATCTATGGAAAGTGAGAAGAATTGTCTTTCTTCCTATTGACCATCACCAATAGCCTGGGACTGGAAGTGGAGACTACAGAATTAGCTTTCAAATAGGAATAGGAAAAATAGGAAAAAAAAGGAATAACCTTTTCATAAGAGTGTCAAAATCTCACCTGTACAATTGTAATGTGAGGTCTCGTCAAGGTAACATTGGCCAGATTGGGAAGAGGAAACCCTTTTGACAGTTTAGCTTAAAAGAGACAAACACAGTGATTTAGGTATGCATTGGAAAAATAAGATACCTGCCCTTCAAAAACCCTGTTTGTCCAGAGATTTCTAGGCCATTTTCAAAAATTAACCTCTTAGTCTTCACAAGCAACACTGGGAGGTAGATATGATGCTCATTTACCAGCTGGGAAAAGAATTACAGATGTTTTTCTCTTGGCAGAATGTTGCAGCCAAGCCAAAGCATTTCACATTCATATATCACACACACAGTGAGATGTCCCTAGTGACCCGGAGGATTGTTAGCACAGCTCTAGCATCATTAGAACCTGTTCCCATTTGTCTCCATTAGTTAAGGAAGGCGAAGTTCATCCCCGTACAGAGGGCTGCCACAAAGCTCTATCTCCCTCTGTGGCCTTAAGTAAGATTTATGAGAGGCAAAAGACCTGTGCTGGTTTAACAAAGAGGAATATGTTTCACATGCAGTGGCCTCAGGCAGGTGTGCAGGCAAGAGAGACACGCTTCTCACTGACACATCACGGCCACCTTGAGTGAGGTGAAGGTAGGTGAATTATGCGTTTCCAAGTGCTTTTTTGCAGGACAGTGCCTGTGAGAGGACATACTTACACCCCTCCAAATCAATCTCCCCCTTCCACTGCTTATTGGCGAACAGTCATTTTCCACTCAAGTTAATGAAAACTGGAAACTTAAGCAGAAAGTCAGTAGAAGTTCCTAGAATCACCCACTCTGCTGGAAGCTTTTAGCTTAGAAATGCAGCCTTACCATTAGCTGATGGAATTACTTCAGTCTGTAAAATGTAAGACAGGATGTTCTCCAGAAGTGAGATCTGCCACAGAAGAGAAAATTGCATTTGCCGTCACTTTCTGGTAGCAGAACTATCATGCCCTGATCCTGGATGGGGTTAGTAGGCTCGTGTTCACTTTTCAGCTCTCATTTGGCCCAAAAGAGTCAAACTCAAATGAACTTTGGATCATAAGTCTTTGGAATGATGCAAGGGAAGTGAGATGCAAAATGCAAATGGCTTTCATCACACTTGGACAACATTTTCATTTAAAACAATCCGTTCCCTTTATTTGTGAGATAATTTATCACCAATAGCAAAGCAGGACCAGAACAGTTTTAATCCTTTCTCCTCTGGTACTCAGAACTGACTGATTATACTCAGAATTAAATGACTCTCTGCGGAGGCAGGGTTTTCCCCTGTAAGCCGACAACTACACTATGTCAGACATCTGAGACCAGTATTTTTGCTCTCACACCCTGCTGTACATTCTGAGCATCTGTGATGAGCTCCACTGCACCGCATGAAGTTCCTCTGCCTCAGTCGTGCATGGGATCGCCTGGGCAGCACAGCACTCCGGCTGCTGCTACAGTTCAGTTTAGTGCTGTACATTTCACCTTTATGATTTGAGAGATCTCTCTGCTTACTGCTGAAATACAATACAGCAGTCAGGGGAACTACAGAACTCATCTTCTGAACGCTAACCTGCCCCAAAGAATATACTTATAAGTCCACAGAAGAGAGGTGGCTGCCAGAAGACAGGAAAAGAGCCACCCAGGAATGAAGCCAAATGATTCAGAAATACAAACAGAATATAGCTGCTTACTCTTTAGCCTTGATATCACTGATATTCCTCATTTGCATTTCCTATGTGCTTAAACAATCTGCTTACCTCGAAAAAGCCAACATTGGAGCGGGCTAGGGAGAATTGGAGCCTGAGGGAAAGAAGTGAAACAATGAGTCACTAGAAAGAATAAATAAACACATTATTCTAGTCATGTGCAATCACTGCTGTAGAGCTCCAGGCTTTAAACATCTGTAAAGAGATTTTGGAAGCAATATATTTTACACAATGCATATTGCCTCATATAGAAAGAGGTGATTTTCTTACGGCATTGCTGAGCACGCCTGCAAAAGAGTATGGTAGAAGGGCTGTAGCCAGCAATGTGAGTGCACCTCTCCCTCTGGGCTGTATTTTGGAAATCCTACCAACAATTGACTTTACGAGGGCTAGCATCAAGGTCTGCAGGCTCTCAGCCATTTTGCAAGGATTTTGGTACATCCACCTTATGCTTTGATGTGAGCCTTACCAGGGTGGGAAGAAAAATTCTGTTCATCATATGGTACTGCTGCTGATGGCTGTGTTGCTAATGCTTCTGTTTACAAATTCAAATACTTCTCAGTATATATCCAAGTATCCAAACTTGTATTTAAAATATGATTTCTGAGTTTCCACAGAACCAGCACCCCAGCTCTCAGCACACTCTAGACTGTTTTTCTCACTGAATGTTGCTGCAAAAAAATGCTAACAGCACTATCCTCCTTAAATTCCTAGCATCTCTGTGCCCTGACCATCTCCGCATATTCTTAACCCTGTAACTGTCTTCTCAAGAGACTTTTGTGAAATTAGGGTCCCAATTCCCAGCTGCAAGGTCCTGGTATACAGAGCTTCTCTCTATAAAATGTGACATGCTAGATATCTAAATGCCCAAGTATTTGGTCTCCAGCTTTCTGACCCTTGGAAGTTGCAGTGCCTCAGCTGGAGAATATGCTGTAAGAACATCAGCACAAGGGAACTGCAGACATCCAGATTCTTTACCATGTCCTGGACCTCTCTGCATGTCTTTAGTTGCACAGGTGGGTTAGAAAGCAGTTGCGCCTTGCCAGCTACAGAGGGATGAGGGTAGCTCTCAGATGATTCATGGTCATCATAGATGCCCTGCACACTTCATCTAGCTAGCCCAGAGGGGAGAGTAGATGTGAGGAGCAGAGAATCCCCATGAAACCACTGCCCTGCAGCAATCTTCAGCTGGTGGGCAGTCCCTTGTGGACTGAGGCAGTTGTCACAGAGAAGCTTCCTGACTGCTCTAAACTCTACAGCCACATAGAGAATTTGAGAATCTAATCCCTCACCAGGGAAACAATCATTCAATTATGGTTATCTGATCATGAGCCTAAACTGCTAATGTTGGGATTGCTAACACTTCCCAAATGGCTGAAAATGGTTTCCATCCCAGGTTGAATTACCTGTTCAAACATAGCGATCCCATCAATTTCTGGTCAAATATATTCAGAGCGATGCTGGTGTTGGCTGTCTGCAGAATAAAGGAACCAGGGGTTACCAGATACACAAAACCCAGGACCCTTGCTTTGAATCAGTCACAAATACAGAAATATCTTCCCAGTTATGTACAGAAAATGCTTAATGCAGATGCAACTTTCTCCCTGGCCCATGCAAGGCTTCACACAGTAAATGTCCGCTTATCTGAATGGCACTGACAAGAGCTGAAATGTAGGTAATGAGGTTTCACTAATCAAAAACATTTTCAGTTAAATGAACAAGTTGCCAAGAAGCATGACTCGTGCCTGCAGAACTGTCATTCCAGAGAACAAAACTTTGGTTAATCAGAGTCACTACATGTTTGGACTTTTGTCCATGTAAAGGAAAATGTTCTTCACCATGGAGAAGTCCTATAGGTTAACTGATGCCCCATAGATACCACCTGTGACTAAGGGGACTTTGCTTGTTTAAGTACTTAAAATCCAGCACTTTGTTTCTTGTACAGAGTTTTAACACAAAGAAGGAACAAACATACTTAATCCTGAGTGAAATATCACCTTGTTCGTTGTACTTACTATGTTCATTGTGAACAATGACTGGGTGGTTGAGTCTGGCAGAACAGCAAACACCTCCATGGAGCCCTGAATCTCTACCGTGAAGGAATCCTCCTCTAAGCTGATGATAGGTACTTCAGTAGCCATTAGCTTCAACATCACTGGGTAGGGTATAACTGAATATTTCGCTACCTGCAAGTTTCAAGACAAAAAAAAAAAAGAGACAGAAATGCTTGTCTTGTAGAACAGATCAGAATACTGCATTTTCTTGTTCTCAAAGCAATAATTTTGAAGTAGTTCCTTAAGATGACCTGAAAGATATCTGCTAATATATTATTATTTCAAGCAAGCAGGAAGTAGAAGTTTTCTGTAGTGATAAATCAACATTCTTGGCCACAACAGGAATGCAGTGGAAAGTTCCTTCTGCTCAAGGAATATGATTCCTTCTATATCACTTTGAAAGAAATCAAATACACATTTGGGAGCACAGGAGAGGAATGCAACATGAATGGGATGTTTAAGTCACAGAATAAAAGAGCTCAGGAGTCATTCACTTAGAGATCCGTCCATGTCATGAGACAGGTTCCTGCTCTGAACTGTCCTTGGAGGAGACTTCATTGCTTAAAGAGGAGTGTGTAAGCATACCAATATAATAACTTAGAACAGAAGGGGTGGAATATTAGCATCAATGCTCATCACATTTTATGGAGAAGACCATATGATGACTTCCCTACGAGCATTTTTAAATTTCTGAGGAAGGAATTTAATATCATCTGGGAAGCAAGCAAGGATATGAAGTTTTTCAAATCATGAGTCCAGTTTCATCCAACCTCGGCATTCATGCTCTAAGGTCTCTTATGCTCATTTTTGGTTTCTCATTCTGTCTGAGAAGGCTGGTGGAAGCCATGCATGCTCATATTCTCTGACCTGTTATATTAATGCCCTTCACCTAAAATAAACGGAAATCCTGTGCATCTGCCTTGTCTGTTCCACAGATGTAATGTTTCCTGCCCATCTGTTAGCTCAGTTTCCTGCAAGTGGCTACTACAGTCCTTTCCCAGGTCTTTACTGGATTCCTTTCTGCTAGTCAGTCATGGGCTAGCAGTGAAGCAAAGATAATTATGCAGGTTTGGGTGGGAGAAAGGTGCTTTTTCTGACCTGAGGCCCCCTCAGAAGCCTCTCAAAGTAGGACTCATGACTGGAAGCTTTATTCTGTCTAGATTGGTTAGGTGAGAGCAGCTGTGTCTTTGGCACAGTGCCCAGAGCAGACTGATGTGCAGGATTATGGGCCAATTTTGGTAACAGTGCAAGTCATTCAACTTGTTGTGGAGGTGGGAGGTGACAAGGCCCATCTGCTCTGCAGTTATGAGGTATACATGTGCCCACTTCTCCAGCACAGGAGACCTGCTGGTCTTACAAACCTTTGAGATACACCAGTAGTGACATGTTTGACACTCACAGCAACTGGTTTCTAAGAGTTTGTGGGATTAATGATACTCACCTCAGGGATGATACTGCCAAATATCTCTGTGCTTATATTAAAATAGCTGCAAGTCTGGAGAAAAAAAAAAAAATGTATGAGAAAACAAATGAGTTTACCAGACGTGACCTTTATGGTTAATTTTTCTCTAAATACATTATTACTGCAATTTCAATGAATCTTTGATCTTGTACATTTTGTTTTTAGAAATGTTAAGGCACTCAGTATACTTAATACATGTCAAAATACTTCCTGGGAAAGCAAATGCTTAATATCATCATAGTTTGGGCAGCAATCTATAGGTTTTGGGACTTACTGGACCTCCTGGAGACAGGCCAGCCAAGTCAGCTAGCCTCCAAGCCACAGCTACTGTGCTCTGACATATGCTTTGCTTCCATGGCCCCTGTGGTACTTTCAGTCCATAAAGATGGCTCAGAAAACAGCGACTGATCCACCTAAATTCCCAAGAGTAAATCTTTTGTCCATCTCAGAAAAGTCAATACCTCAGGTCTACAAAAACCTTATTTTTTGTAGCAAAGTTGCCAGTATTTAGTACCTCACTCAGTGGAACTTGGCACTCCTGGCTGTGGACTGAGGTATCTATCTAGAGTGTAATAAAAGAGCATAATAGTTTGCTGGTGTTTATTATGTACTCTCTCAGGACTTTGTAGACCAGTTAGAAGCTTTGTAAGGCCAGGTACTGGCAATTGGGAGGCCAAAGCCCCATCTTGGATGACCTGAGCCACTGTGACCCCCATTGCTCTGTGTTCTACTCACCTCCTCTGTAATGGTGATGTTGAAGGCCCCCGCAGTGTAGTAGGCAAATGAGGAGGTCTGAAAGAAATACTCTGAGAAGGCAAGGTAGAGCATGGAGTCACTTTGGTCTAGGATAGCAAAGGGAGATGCCACATAGGGAGGACCAGTATAGTTTCCAGCTGCGTAGACTGTCCCCTGAAAAGTATTGGCAAAGATTAAAAATAATTTCAGAGCCACAACATGACTTGGTGGATCTGCCAGCACAGAGAATTGATCCTATTTTTATTTCCCTTGCTCAAGCTATTGATCTATAAATAAGTACACAGGCTTTGTAGTACACTCTGAAGCCTTGGTGCTTTCAAGCAGGTGGTAGAGACAAGTTCCAGAGACTGGACACCTTCATCTATGTTGAGGTGCTCATCAGCTATGGAAAACAGTCTACCATCTCTGAAAATAAAGCCTGTCAATGAAGTGTCTGCATATTGAATGAAGAGCATGACTAAGGCTCCTCCTTACTGAAAAGCATTACTTTCTCCTTTCCTTATTTCTAGGAATTTAAATCTGAGTACCATGGCCTAGGGCTTTCCAATGGTCTCATTTACAAGATGGATCCCTAAAACCAGAGGCTTTTCTAGATAAAAATCAACACCTTATTCTACCCAGAATTAGGTTGGTAATTTCTATAGACAAGGAATGACTATGAGAGAAAGGAAAGTCGTGTCAGACAATTCTAAATATATTTGCATTGTCTTCTGCATTACCCATAATATTAGCATCTAATATTTCCAAATGTATCCAGATAAAGCAAAAAAGGTAAAACTCATTTAAATTTAGGAAGGTACCCAGAGGTTAAGCTTTTTCATATCCCTTTTACGTGTCCCCCCCCTTTCTGTTTAATCTCACAGGTATTCTGTTTGTCTATTTTCTCAACTCCTCCCCATTTATGTCTAAATTTTGTGTTGCCTTTTGAGGACTATCAAAATGCTTACAAAGTACTGAGTTACTTTGCTGATGACCTCCCCATTCAATCCTCACTTGCTGTATTGACCAGTCACTTGCTTTGTATCTTTCCCCCACGTTGCATCTTATGTGGGAGAGTAGCTCTTGTAAACGGTCATGGCATTACCTCTTCAGTCTGCCTCAAGTCCCTGCTTAAAATCTAGTTGCTATAATAACCAGAAGAGCTTGACAGCAGCTGCAGAGCTGGTGTACCAAGACCATTGTCTACCATACTAACTGCTACTGGCTTACTGTTCCTTTGCATTCTCACCTCTCATTTCCCTGTTGTCTCTTGTTAATAAGTATAAGATCTTTATGACAAGGCTGTCTTTTCATTCTCCCTTTGTAGAGCACCTAGCATAACGCATCTTGAAATTAGTTAGGCATCTTAGATACTATGGTCACAATAACTACCCTCAACCAAATCACCATACACACAATGATAATCAAGTCATTCTAGAATTAGGAACTAGTCTGATTTTAGTTTCAGTACAGAAGGAGGTTTTTCCCTTTATTTGAAAGAAACTTCCAGGCCTTCAAACTCAGCAGCACTCCTTGGGCTCCCATGCTTTTTCAAGGGTGTTCTCCTGAGCCTTAACTATTTCTCCCATGGTCTTGCTCTTTCCTTTCCTCTCTCAGCTGACAGCAAACACAGAGTTAGTGCAATGTCTAGACATCTTCCCCTGACTGAACAAAGAAGCCCCAGATATTAATCAACAGTGAGAGAAGGCTGAACGTTGAATACCTTTATTTCCCTCATTTCCCTTTCTCTTTTTTCTTCTAAGTTGCTTAGTCAAATTTTATTGCTATTTGCTATAACCAACTCAACAACAATTTTAAAAAAAAAAAAAAGAATGTGGTGTTTAAATAATTCATTTTACAGGAGGATTGTTAAAAATGATTACAATAACAAACACAACAGTGCTTTGAAATGCCTGTCTTCTCAGATACTGAGTCTTAGTGTCCTGAACAACAGTCTTAGAAAGTGGATCATACAACAAAGCCACAGCAATCTTGGCAAATAGCACTACAGGCAATTACCTTTAAGTCCAGGTCAATGAATGGTTGGAATACTGCTGGCAAGCTGTTTAAGGAGTAGTCTACTTCAGCCAAATCATCAATCGGCATTAGGACTGTAAGGATGATAGACAAGACAAAATACCCAGTCTTACAAAAAGCACAGAAAGAATTTTACGTATACTTAGAACTAAGTCTGTTCCTGAAAGAGAATGACAAGTTGTTCCAAAGAGTAGAGAAAATACAACCAGGAACCTCCTAACATGCATTCTGACCTAAGGCTTGATGTTTCTACTGGCATCTTCTTTAAAGCACCTTCTTTAGTTTGTGGAAAAGTAAATTTGATTTAACAAAAAAAAAAAAAAAAAATGAAGTGGCCATACCAGTGCTTCAGGGCATAAGGAAATGCCTTGTCAAGCAGTCCTGAGAGCATCCAGAATGCCTCTAACTTGCAAATATTTTCCTAGAAAGGTGTGTGCCTGATCCACTTATGTACTTGTGTTTTGCACACAGTATCTACCCAACACTTTGGGTGTCTTAAACGCCTGCAAATCAAACCAAAATGGTTAAAGTGAGAAGATTTTTACAAAGGAGCTTTTTCTTTTTGCCTTTGGCAAGTCTGATAAATAAGCAAGTGAAACTCAAAGTTGCAGGCAGGCTAGGTGAGCAAGCTTCAGCTTATAAAGTGCTATATGTGCAGGAGGACACAGAGCATGGGAGGGAAGGGAAAACTGCCTTAGCATCAGTGCTGTGTGGCCTCTAAGCAGCATTTCTGATAACCGAGGTGCACACTGCCACAGTTTCAAGTTGAGAATCACTCCTAAGTCCTTGACTTTTCAGAAATATCATTTTCTTGTCAAAGTACAACTCCCTTTATTTAACCGTGGTCCTGTAAGCAAGGGAGCAGGCAGATCAGGGGGTCTGACACCACTCCTGGAGGCTTTGCTGACCAGCTGCTGTAAAGAAAACTGCAGAATTTCACTGAACCGGAAAGAGAAAGCAGAAGGAAAAGATCTCACTCATGACTCACCATTCAGTGATTGGAGGTCTTCATCTATCAACTGAATCCCAGATCTGATGTTAGGACATGACTGTATAAAAGTACACTCAAATTATTGCCTGATTAACATGGTGGATCTGCCAGCACATCTCAGCAAATCTGTCTGCTTATGTGACACACACGGCAGCATTTGTTTGTTAAAACACCAAAACTACTTTTTCTTCAGCTAACTCATTCCTCAAGGTTCCCACCTGGTGCAATGTGAGCAAATCCCAAGTCAGACCTGTCTTTAGGCAACAAACTGGGAAGTTGCCACAGGCAGCCTGATGGTGGTGACAAAACACCAGCCTTAAGAGTGCAAAAAGGAGATGGAGATCTCACATCGGTCCCACAGGTGACATCCCTGCCCAGGGGCAGAATCACAGCCATAGCAAGCTCTGCCTCCTCTCAGAGGTCCTGGGAAGGTTGTCATCAGAACTACTCACCTCTTGGATATGATGAAGTTTAAATGTGTCATAATATCAGGTGATGTACTGCAACATCTCTGTGCATCACCCAATATAGGTTTTGTCTGCTGAGTATAAAAATTACACAAAACCCAGGATGTAGATACACCAGCAGAGACTTATTCTGCATTGGAATTGGAAAATAACTACATTTTCCAGCCCTACTGCTGCCTTGGTTGAACTTAGCTGTGGACTAGTCAATAGCTTGGCCATCCACTTCATCTGGAAGCATTTCTGGCTGGCAAAACAGAGTGTGCTGATCAGACCAGAATAGGACTATATTTTTCTATTTCTTCCTTTGCCTTCCTTCTTCTATTTTTATTTTTCTATTTCTTCCTTTGCCAAGTTCACAGCACTGACTTGTGAAAGTTAAACCCCTCCCCTACACAATTTGAAAGGCTTACGTTAGTGACCAGTCTCCTGTGAATGGGTTTCTTCAGATACTTGATAAAGAAGTTATGCAGGAAGCTAGAGGAAAGGAAGAAGGCAATTAATGGGTCAAGTACTACAGTCATTAACAGGAAATCAGATATCTCTGCAGAACATGAATTTAATGGCCTCTGAGTGTGATACTCTAGTACACAAGGGAGCTCTCTTAAGTGTTACAGCTATCAGAGAACCACCATTTAAAAGCTGATAATTTCACCACTAGGCATCCCTGCAATTAGCCTGAGTAGTTTCACCTTTATGAATAAAGAATTCTTCATATTACTGCCATCATGTATGTACAAACACGGAATAAGTAAGTAGTGTCTGCAGTAGGAACTCCCAACACAAGTAGAAACAAGGAAACAACAAAAAACCCAAACCTAAAACCAGATGATAAGCATTGTGTGTAGACAGTGAGAGATGTACAATAAAAAAATGAAATAATGTTGCAGAGGGTTGTAACCAGAGGCAGAACAGACAGAAGTCTGGTTCTGTGCAGTTTTGATAGCACATGACTAAGAGTACTTAAAGCATAGTACAAGTGTTTTAACTTCTACCTGGAGTTGAAGAGTAGAACAGCATTTGGAAAGAAGTGGTTACTGAAGAAGTACAAGGGATTGCTTGATCTGACAAGAACTGTTGTTTTTATCCTTTACTCCAGGGACAACATGCACAAATACAAGGACAATGGTAAAATTTGGCCATTCTAACACTGGATTAGGGCTCAGATTTTCACTTGTGGTGCCTATAGATGCCAAAACAGGTGCCCTATTTTGTGAAACTGTCTTTGTGCCATTCATTGGCAGTGATTTTGTCCCAGAGTATACACGGATTTCTTCCACTTACCCGCTTTTTCCATTCAACTTGATGTCTATGTCGCCAGAAGTTGTCCGGCAGCTGGTAAGTGATATTGATGTATGACCCATATTATCCAGGGATGTTGAAAAGATTGCAGTAACAAACACCTTTGAAATGTACACCGTGCCTCTCCCGCTGTCTTTACTGCATAAAGTAAAAATAAATAACTGAAAAACTATTTTTACTTAACTTTCAAGACTCAATTTTTAAATTGACACTTTTCTGTTCACTAAAGATGAAACTGTTTACCTGAATACTTTTTATTACATTGCTCATAAAGAAAATAGATTCTAATATGTCTGCAAATACTCAACTATTCCACACAAATTTCCAGATAGGAGTTTTAGAAAATGATGGATTTGGGAAAGTAGATGATTTTATATTGTATTTAGTTCCGGTTACCAGACCTGTGTCCACTGGGATATGTCCACTATAAGACAGGGCAAGAGAGTTGTACTGGGATCTAATCTACTGGTGTCTGGGGAGGGTCTGTACAAACCCACATCAGGGCCTGGAGTGCCTCAATGGCCTCTGCGCCCTCTTCCTCACCCCTCCCAGGGGTTTGGCAGCCCATGCTCAAGACCAGCTCCAACATGGTGAAGTGCTGTTGTTTTGGATCAAGTTGTTCACAGCTTGGTTGTGAGAAAGAGCTGTGAAAAGCCTCATTGGGGGTCTCTACCCTTGGTTTATGAGCTGCATTGGAGCTCAGGTCTTTGCTTAAGCTATGTTGTAGGTACACCTATGTGCAACCTTGTACTTAGTTAATCCTCACAGTGCTTTTCTGGTTTGACTTCCTGGCTTCACCTCAGACCTGCCTCTTCACTGTGGACTTGCCTGGCAGCCTGTGCTGGTGGCTGTTCCTGGTCACCACCATCAACCTGCTCTCCTTTCCAGTCCAGGGTACTTGTCAGTGGGGGCCCCGCCTCTCCTGCTGTGCCACCACCCTCAGCTCCCAGGTCCTCATCTTTAGCAAGCAGCCAGCCTTGCTGTCCCTGGCAGCAGAAGCCCAGAAATGCAGATCAGAGTAATGATCTCTGCTGTAATTGATGATCCCTGCTGTAATTCAGTCAGTTTAGCAATATGGGTAATGTGAGTTGTGGAGAAGAGGGAAGGGATTTCTTTCCTCTGAAGCAGCCTGGGACTAGGAAGGTGTGTAGACTGCTCTAAGGATGTTGCCATTTCCTTCTCCATTTTCCATCAGCTTTTGAACTGTACCTCTTGGAGGAGTAGCACAGGGTTTCTAGCAGTGTAGCTGCACTGGGAGGGTTTATTGTACTGGACTGTGATCCACCATACTGCAGTTTTTCTACATGTGTCATTAGCTGGCAGGTTGGATAACTACATTCAGCTAGAGCACAAATACTTTACTTTTTGCAAAGTGCTTCTCAGCCATGGGCTCTTTATCAGTGCTGATGGCTAAGGGGCAAGGGGCTGTCTCCCATCAGCAAACCTGCTGAGGACCAGTCTGTACTCCTGGCTTACTGCTACTAGCTATTAAAGAGCACCTTTGCCATGGAAAGGTCACAGGAAAAAATAAACTCTGCATTTTTATCTCTACATTCTCCACCAAGAAAAATCCCAGGACACATGAGGCTGTACGTACAACATCCAGGTCCTTATGTTCCAGTTCATATCAATGGTTAGAGATGCATTTCCAATCATCAGTTTTATCCCAGTCCCAGGGACGAGGGAAATGGAAGCACTGGGGAATTCAACAGCAGTGACGTGTATTCTAGAGGACGAGCGACATAGGAGAGAAAATAAAAAGTTTGTATTTCACAAGTCAGGGTGAACACAAAAGAAGATTCAAATTTCAGTAAAACACAAATTGCCTCTGGAGAGAAGACTTACCTTGAGATGTTGTATTTGACATTACCAAGCCCAAACTTCTCATAGCCACTCAAATCAAGGAAATGCTCCTTCTCCATGTTCTGCTTCAGGATTTCCAGCCCAACCTCCTTGGCTACAGGAAAACAGTGATCAGTTCAGTTGCCTTTGATACTGCCTGGGAGTTTACAGTTACGTGCTTCTGGCCCAGGAGATGGGATGGACACAGATTCAGAAAGAAGAGGGTATTTAATTTGAGACCAAGCAGTGCTATTTCAGATCTCACTCCTACTCATGGAAAGAGTTGAACTTACTGATTCAATATCTGAAATCAAATGAACCTCGATTTGATGTACCATGCTATCAAGCAGCATATTTGATCTGCTATATTGTGCTTTTAAGCCTTCCTATTCGTTACAACCTGCAATCAGGTCATTGCCTTCCATTGCTATTGCTTCTCATACCACGATTCAATGCAATACCACCACCAGATCGTGAAAACATCACACATACTATACTCCAAGCCCTTCTGGGTGATCCTCACTTTGACTCCAGGATTGGCATTGAGTTGCCCACTGAGCAAACTTAAGAGGAGGAGAGAACAGCAGATCACCATCTTCCTTGTTTTTTTCACAGGACCTGTTAATAAATATTTATAACAATATTAGAAGTTCATGCTTTGTCATGTGGTGGCTGTACTCCCTTTTCCCTCCTTGAAGTGGGCTGTTCTGACAGCAGCTTTCCCTCCAGAATGAATAAAATGGAAAGCCCAGTAGCCATGGAAGAGAGGACCTGTTCTGCACAGACTGCTGGAGAAATAGAGCTACTTGGGGTAGAGCAGAAAAGTCAGCCTATTCACTGTCACAGGGAGTGGAGAAATCTCTTGGGATACATCCTACTGGACAAATCCCATAGAAAGGGAAGTGGCATTGAATTTTGAGGCCTCCCCCCTTCCCCCAGTTAGATATGTAGCTTATTTTTCCCAAATATGTGCAGGTCTCAGTGCCTCCTGGTGATTCAACAGTCATCACTGAGTCTTCGCACTTTGGAAGGCCTGATCAGCTCATTTAGTTATAGACATAGATACCCCTACTTTTGGAACCACTTATTAAGATCTTAGCCACAACTTTGAGAAGCCCTTTATGTTCCCTTCCAACACAGAACAAAAGAAAATTATTTTGTGCCAGCAGACAGTGTTCTCATATCCCCTAGTCTGCATGTTAATAAATGGATGAAGTATCATCCAAAAACTCTCCTTGCAAGCTTCATGGTCCTATGGATGTTTATTTTTGCCTTTTTCATTCCCATTAAACCACTGTTTTGCCCATGGAGAACCATAGCCTGGTTCTCCATTCACAGATAGGGACTTCAGTGATCAAAGTATTTTATAAGAACAAATTCATAAAGGTGACATAAATGCTTTTACTAATAATTTACATATTATTGCTAGTCTCTCATTTCCCTTAACATGTTTAGGGTCACCAGCAATGGGCTGTGTTCCTTTATTATCCCTTCTCAGAAAAATTTAAGGGGATGATCACAGCCTGGGACAGTGACTTAATGCTGAGGACAAAATATATAATTTTTCATTCACAGGAGGTTGTCCTTCCCCAATATACTTAAGTGAGACTATTTTTATCTAATTATACATTGAAAAGTTGGGTCTCTCATTTGAAACAGTCATCTTTATAGTGAAGAGGAATTTATCCCACCTATCTTAAAACAAATTGCCCTGTGGGGAGTGCTCATCTTCCTCCTGTAGCTACAGGATTTAATGTCTATCTCTGGGGTGGGTCAAGGCAGGTAAACTGAATCTGGATCAGTTATATATACAGTATGTGCCAGTCATGACCAATCACTGTATGGTTGTGGGGTGATCCTTCAATTAATGGGAGAGCCCCTGCACTGCCTGGTCATTCTTTGCTTAGAGAATCTGCTCCCAAAGACACAGATTTCTTCTGAAAGTCACCCTCTTCTGTACGATGCCACCAAATAACTTGCCAGTAACCAGAGACAACTTGTTTCTGACAGCAAGTTCTGCCAATGCAGCTTTTCTGCAACACTGTGAGACCTGTCACTAACTTTGATGGCAGGAAAAAAAGCACACACGCATTCCCCCTTTCCCAACAATAGAAATCAAAACCAACCAAACAACAACAGAAACACACACACAAAAAAAACCAACCCCAAAACAAGCAGAAACCCACAATTAAGAAAGGGGGTCAATGGCACTACTGGCCAGCTATGCAGTGGATGAACACTTGGCTCTCTCTACCTTCTCATGCATGTCACACAACTGTCCTCCGTGGCTCTACAGGATTTACCATAGGGGTAGTTAATGAGTGAAGTAAATCCCCATTCCAGGTGTTTCTGTGACTGAATTTGAATTGAGATGGACCTTTGCTGTCTGAACCACAGGCTGCATATAGTGACAAAGGCAGAAGCTGTTGCTGCCAGCAAGATCTCCCTGGGAGAGTGGAAGAAGCCACCTTGATGGAGAATTTTAAAACCGAACTGGACAAAACCAAAGAACTCCTGTTTTTTCTTTTTCTTTCCCCAGAGCTGGGAAGAGACTTCTGTGGAGTTCTCTGCCATCTGAGGGTGACAGTATGAATGGCAAACAGGTCACATTATTATGGTTTTCCTTATTCCCAGCTACATTATACATACACTACATTATAGACAGCTGAAAATACATAATACATAACTTTCATAATACATAATTTTCTGGCATTATGTTTACGTAAAAAATTCTTTAGTCACTACAGAGTTATTGGAGAGCTGGACTGAAACCACTTAGAAACAGATAGTTGCCTCTCTCCTAATACTTGAAAAAAAATCTTTTGATGTTGCTGCATCTTTCACTAGTTGTTTCATTATCGGTGTTAATAACATACCTCAAACCTCTAAGATATTTTCAGTCATGATCACAATTTAAGCAAATTGCAAAATTAGGAGATATCATTAACTTAATTTTTGTGTGACAGTTTCAAGTAATCCACGGAACACCTTTGCCTTTTACTAAGGCTAATATTTTCTTTTTAATTTTAAGAGAGAGAAATTGAGAGGTGAAAGAAACACACTTCACATGTAGAACAACAACAACAGCAAAAAGTACTGGAAGGAAAGGTGTCTTTGACATAGGCATAGTCCTCATAGCTTAAAAATCTCAAAATTTTGCCAGATTTAGCTACATGTATTTCTTCCCAACAAGGCCACTCCACAACAAAGGGTAATCACAAGGTATTTTTTACTATACCTCTCCTCCAAAGGCAGAAGATCCTTGCTGTGCCAGACCACAGGGCTGAGAATGCTGCAGGGAAAACTCTCTACAACCACAGCCCCTTCTTTTAAAGGAAAGAGCTGTGAGCTTGAAGAGACCCAATTGCTGCCACCTGCATCATGTGGGGAGTGGCCTCTTTGGTAATCATGTCCCAAACTATTTTGGGTGTCCCAGGTTAAATCTATCACTCTAATTTGATTTAGGGATGAAGCAGAAGGCAATGTAAACTGTTGAGTGGAGGTGCTAAGGCACCTGGATGCTGAGCTGGGGCTGACATTGGTGCCTTTGTGGCACACTGTTCCACCACTGGCTTTTCAGGTGGACCTGAGAGGAAACCCCAGCAAACACTCTACTTCAGCAGTTCTGCAGTACTGATACTCATAGCCCAGTCTGTATTTTGAAAGAAATAAATGAACGTGCCATTGCTAGGAAGAACAGAAGAAAAACAACTGTCTAGGCCCATCTGTTCTGAAATTGCTCAGGATATAGAAACCATAAATTATATAGTATTTCTATTACAGTACATGTGCACAATAGTGTATATATATGGTGCAAATATAGAGTATCAAGGCCTTGCAATCAACATTTTGTATTTCTTCTGCTTGCTTATCTAGTTAACCAGTACTTTAGCTAATCAGTACTATTTGGCTTGTCAAAGAGGTGATTTAATCAATTAGCTTGCATGTAAACCAAATTCCCTCAGGCACAGAGCACTTCACTGGACAATCCGAGTCACTGCCTTGTGCAATCCATGAATAGAAAAGGGTAGAGACATTTGTCAGTCAGCCAACAAATACTCATACTTTACACAGGTTTAACGTTCACCGTGGAGAGTCACATGCATAATAATGTAATTATTTATCTCTCTGGCAATTGAGGATGAATAAAAATCACACCCTCAGCTACATAAACCTCTCCTTTAACTTTCTTTTTTTTTGCACAAATTCTGCAGTTCCTTCAAAGCAAAGAAGGAGCTCCACTGTTTCCATCCCTACAGATCTCCACAATTTACAAACAACTGAATTGTCTGAAAACTATCTCAGCTTATCATGTCCTTTTAACATTTTATGGTTCTTCTAATGGAGTACCACCCATTTTAAATAAAACTTTCAGCAAAACTTAACAAAGACAGACTAAGGCTTCCAGAATAGTTTATTCATTTCTTTCTACAAATACAGCAGTAAAAGCCAAATATCTGGTGGGAGACGAATTCAGATAGCACATTCAAATATACTATAAATAGTTTCTACACCCAAACTTTTCACCTTTCAAGGCATTACAAAGAGCCTCTAAAAGGCATCTTCTATTTCAGTTTTCTCTGTTGAGCCACCAAGCATTTGCTTCAATCTACATGCTAGAGGAGATATAGACTGTGATCCTTTTTATCCAATATACAAGAAACTCGGTGAGCTTATTAGTATGGCAATCAATAGAGACTTGTTGTTGCATCTCTGCAGATTACTTTGGCTTTGCATGATTCCAGTCGTTGCCTCTGGCTTGGTGCTTTAACAATCCCTTTCCACACCTCCCCAGTTCCCTGCCTCCCCAATTCTCCTCTTTCTCCATGCACTCTAGTTTGCAGCACACTGAGGGACATAACATAATTTCCATTGTTCTGTCAATCAGGACACAACACCAGAGCAAAAATGGTATACTGACCAGTAGGTAAGTATAGGGTGATGCAGGGGCACAAGTTTGATGAGGAGCAGTTGATAGAACTGGGGCTGTTTAGCCTGGAGAAAAAGAGACTGAGGGGAGACCTTATCACTGTCTGCAACTCTCTGAAAGGGGGTTGTAGCATGGAGGGTGTTGGTCTCTTCTCCTAAGTAGTGAGAGACAGGATGAGAGAAAATGGCCCCAAACTGCATGAGGGAAGGTTCAGATTGGATATTAGGAAAAATTTCTTCATGGAAAGAGCTGTCAGGCATTGGAACAAACTGCCCAGGGAAGTGGTTGAGTCACTGTCCCTGGAGGTATCTAAAAGATGTTTAGATGTGGTGCTTAGGGACATGGTTTAGAGATGGACTTGGCAGTACTAGGTTACCAGCTGGACTCTATGATTTAAAAGGTTTTTTCAAACCAAAATAATTCTATGATTCTATGAACTGTTGGTGTACACAGCATCCTCTTTAGTCTTAGGAGAAACAATTGCTTTGTTTATAAACAATAGCCAGAGGACTAGAGCTAAAGGTGCCATGTCATGCTAAGCCATGGCTCCGGTTTGAAAAGGCTCACCTAGCAACAGCACTCGTTGGTCCCTCCTGGAGTATGTGTCCCATTGGAAGGGAGAAGAGATGGGCACCAGGACTTTAGTTCTCTTTTTCCCCATCTCATGAATTCCCCCTTAAACAGGCAGAAGAAAGTGCGAAAGTGTGAAAGAAGAAAGTGTGATCAATGAGGGACACCAAACTACTTTAAAATTTCCATTTCTTTTGACCTCTTCTTCCATTCTTTTTCTAGTAACCCTTCACCTACCATAGAATACAATGAATTGGAAGCCCTGCTGTAATTTACTGCTGTTTAATTTCAGTATTTATTTATTTATTTATTTATTTATAGTAAGAACTGTAGCAGTCAGTTAGACAAATAAACAGATTTGGCTAAAAATCAAATGCAAGTTTCTGTCCCAAGTTGGAAGTGAACTTCCTGTAGTGTGACATTTTTAGACTAGTTTTCCTTTCCATACACTTTTAATATGTCCTGGTTGCGTGCCTCTGGTGACACTGACGTAAGACAAAAGAAAGCTTCCAGCTCCATTTTACAAATACAAGAGGTACAGAACTATTTGGAGATTGATACCCTAAAATAGCTGCAGCTACTCACAAGCAAGGAAGAACTGCTGGATGAAGTAAAGGCCAAGGGCAGCCTTGGTGCAGTGAGCATGGGACTGTAGAGTTTCAGATCCTGGGAGGAGTGAGCAAGACAAAAAACAGGATTACAGCCATAGACTTCAGATGAGCAGATTTCAGGGACCTGCTTGGCAGAATCTGTGGGAAATTGCCCTGGAGACCAGAGGCGCAGAAGGGCTGGCTCATCTTCAAGGGCGGCTGCCTCAGAGCATAAGAAGGGTGCATTACAATGTTCAGACAGTTGAGCAACTGTGGCGGAAGGCCAGCATGGATGAGTATGGAGCTCCTGAGTGAACTCAAACACAAAAAGCAAGCATACAGAAGATGGAAACTGAGGCCAGCTACTTGTAAGGAACAACGATATTGCTTGCACGTGTAGGAATGAAGTCAGGAAAGCCAAAGTTCAGATGGAGCAGGGCAACAGGAAAGGTTTCTGTAAGTACATCAACAGCAAAAGGAAGGCTAAGGAGAATTTGGGCTTATTGCTCAGTGGGCCAGGGGACTAATGACAAGAGACATGGAAAAGGCTGTTTTTACTAGCAAGGCTTGTCCCCTGGCCTCCCAGGTCACTGAGCTCCTACCAGAGTCTGTGGGAGTGAGGCAGCACCCACAGCAGGGGAAGAGAGAGTTCAGGATCACTTAACCCACTTGGACATACACAAATCCATGTGACCAGACAGGATACATCTGGAGGAGCTGAAGGTTTTGCCTGGCTGATCTCATTGTGAAGCTGCTGTCTATCACCTTCAAAAGTCCTCAAAAGCACCTGAGAGAGGTTCGTCATGACTGGAAAAAGGCAAGACAGGACACCTCTCTTCAAGGTCAAGGAGGCTGATGATGAGAAGTCAGTCTCACATCAGTCCCTGCGAAGGTTATGGAGCAAAATGTCTGAGAAGCTATTTCTAAAGCACCTGAAAGATAAGAAGGTGACTGGGATCACCCAGCATGGGTTTGCCAAGGGCAGATGATTCCTGACCAACTTCATTGCTTTCTGTGATGAGCTGCCTGGTACTGTGGACAATGAGAGGGCAGTGGATGTTCTACACCTTGATTTCAGCAAGGCCTTTGACACAGTCTCCCTTAGTCTCTTCGCCAGGTTGGTAACATATGGGCTGGAGAAAGTAGATAGAAAATTGGCTGGACTGCCAGAATCAAAGAGCTGTGATCAGCAAACTAGTGGAGGTCCCACAGGAATCAGTACTGTGACCAATACTGTTTAATGCCACCTGGATGCTGGGATGGGGTGCACTCTTGGCAACTTAGTGAATGACAGCACGCTGCGGGGAGCAGTCAACATACTGGAGGGCTATTCAGAGAAACCTGGACAAGTTGGAGAAGCGAGCTGAGAGGAACCACATAAAGTTAACAAAAGCAAATGTGAAGTCTTGCATCTGGGAGCAAATAACTCCCTGCAGTAGTACAGGCTGGAGGCTGTATAGAAAGCAGCTCTGCAGGAAAGGATCTGGGAGTCCTAGTGGACAGCAAGTTGAACATAGGTCTGCAGGACCAGGTAACTGATCCTTCCTCTCTATTTAACACTTGCACTTGGAGTACTATGTCCAGTCTGGGCACCCCCATACAAGAAGGAGATTGACATCCTGGATGAAGTCCAGCAGGTGCCACCAAGGGAGGCTGGAAAACGTGACCTACAGGACAAGACTGAGAGATCAGGCCTGTTCAGTTTGGAGAAGAGAGGGCTTAAAAGACCTTTTCGTTGTCTACAACTTTTGATCAGAGAATACAGAGAAAGTGGAGCCAGACTCTTCTTGGAAGTATATGGTGATAGGAAAAAAGGCAACAAAACAAGGTGGAACATGGGAAACACTTATTAGGAAAAAAATTTTACTCTGACAGTAGCTAAATAGTGGAACAGGCTGCCTGGAGAAGTTGTGAAACCTCCATGTTTAGAGGGGTTCAAGACTCAACTGGACACAGCCCTTGGCAACCTGATCTAATTAGTCCTGGTTTGAGTCAGCATCTGGACTAGATGGTATGAATATGATTCTATAATTCAATGATAACTCATTGTATTTTATAAATCTGTTCCCACTCTTGGTATCTAGTTACAAAGGGGCAAATTGTGAAATTCTTATCAAGAATAAGGTCTCACTCCATATACAAAGTTTTGCTAACACTAATAGAGATAAATTAAACAATGCAAGAACCGGTTCCTAAAATTAATAAAATGTGGTGTCTATAATTCTAGTGAAAAGAACCAGTCACTCCTTATCAGGCTGCAACAAGTTTTCTAAAGCATTACTGACACTGTCAGCTGCACTCCCTACTAAAAGCCAGCAGATTCAGTTTGTGAAAAGTGATTATGACGTCTTACTAAAACACTAAAAATAGTAATGAAAAGCCATGCTTCTAATGTTATAACATCTACTCCCTACAAGCCAACAGAATGAAGACTACATTTTTCACTTATTTTTGTTTAAAAGTAAAGGGACATTAGGGGCGTCTGTGAAGGTCCTCATCTCCCCCTTCCTCATGCTTGTAGTGAACATCTGTGGAAATCACCAGATGACCCTGAGGAAAGAAGAATGTGTAAAATTACCTTAAATTTCAGATGGACATATTTAGGGGTCAGTTCTCTGGGACTAGACCCCATGGCAACCCCCTCACCAGGGCAGGAGACAAAAGTGCCTTCATGCCTCCTGAACTTTAGGGTAGGAATGGACTCTGATTAAAGTTAATACAACTCTCCAAAAGGCTGAGTAACACTTACTACAGAAACACTCAGGTTGCCTATAAACTTTCCTAGAGAACGTAGAGAATGGTCAGAGCAGTGAGAACTCACACACTCAATGCTCCGAATCCCTGTTGGGGGTAGCAGAGCTGTCCTTGTGGTGTCCCCATGCTGGCACACCCCAAAGGGCTAGTGCACCCTTGATAACCTATAACTGCTAGGGGTGGGGGGCAGAAGGCTCATTTCTGATCCAGAGTTTGGATTTTATATCTAGTGTATAGTTAAAGCTGTACTATAAAGAACATTTAGATCTACCCAACACAGAAACACAAACAAATGTGCAAGCCTGAAAAAGAAGCAATATTCTTTAACAAGAAATTGAGCTGCTTACCTGATTCATTTTTATTACAGGTCCAGTCAGGGTAGTGTCGGCCAAGTTAGGAAGGGGAAATCCTTTTCCTAGTTTATCTTTGAAAAGGACAAATATAAATACATTTTAATGTAATCATAAAATGCACTTCAGAAGCATCTTTTTCAAGGACTCAATTTGTTTTGCAGTTTCCCTCTAACCAACAGGCCTTGTGCCTCCCAAGGGAGCCATTATTCATACTTGCTAAAAAGCAAAAAATCCTGTGAAAAAGTTGCATACAAACCTCTTACAAGTTCTGAGCTGTCTGACACTGGGATCTGACCGACTTTGCTCCTCTCCAGATATCTGTCCCACAAGATCCGGTTTCTGCTGTTTCCCACACTTGACTCATTTTCCATCTTCCTTTCATTTTCTTCTCTACCTGATCCTCTAGTCCTATTGGTCCCGCTTATTCTCATCTATCTCTGCTTTCCTGAATCAAGCCCCAGCTTTATTCCTATTTGCTCTTCCAAACATCTGACTTTTGCATCCCTCACTTTCATTCTCTTTCCCTTCATCTCACTTCCTCAGCAGTCTCCTCACCTCTGTTAAGCTCACAAGCACCTTCTGTAGTTTTCAACCTGCTTTTTTCCACCTTCACCTCTTTCTTCATCATCCTTCTCTCTCTGCATCCCACTGAGTTGGCTGATTTTCTACTTTGTCCTGCCTGTGGCAGCAGGTGAAGCACAAAGGCAGGGGGAGGTGATAAAGTCAGAGATGACACCCCAAAGCCCCAAGATGTAAGTGTGCTTCTGCGCTTCCCCAGCCTGGGCCATTCTCTGGTCATGGCTTGACTTTGTGTCAGGACAAGACACAAGGATGTCTCAGTTCTGCTGCCACGCTGCATCCAGGGAAAAGGAAACTCAAGCCCAGTGTTCAGAAGGGAGCCGAGGCTTGCTCTGTCCCAGCCCCTGATCCAGGTGACTGAGGGACCAGGACTGAAGGCCAGCACAGAGTAGACCTGTCCAGATGTACCCAAATGGACAGAAAACTTCCCATATAACACAATCTTTAAAGCTGGGCACTGCCTTTTGGGGTTTCAGTCTTGTTTTCCCACCAACTGTGCTCCGAACTGGTGGCAATCCTTACCATTGATTACTGGGATCACTGCACTCCGTAAAGCATAAGACAGAAAATTCTCCACCAGTGACATCTGCTGTGTGGGGGAAGACACATATGGTGATTATTGTCTGATGCCTATGGGATAGCAGCTTGACAGGGTAGATGGACAGTTAGAACTGGAGTCATGTGCTAAAAGATCAGAACAGAGCTTGGCAGAGAAAATGTCAGGTAAAAAAGATATTTTTTTGTTTAAGTTGCTGCAGAAAAATGTAAAATATGCATGTCAAAGAAGTGTTCATTTTTCTCACAATAAGCTAAAATGAAGTTTGTGGGGTTTTTGTTTGTTTGTTTTTGTTTGTTTGGTTGGTTGATTGGTTTTGTTTTGCTTTCCCCCCCTGTATGTTAAGTATCTGGATTGAACCTCGAATTTAGGAATGAAACCTGTTCAACCCCATTTCGGCTGTTAGGACTCAAGTCTTAGAAGTGAACTGTTCCCTGGGTGGCAAGAACTGCCCCATCCTGGTGCTGTCTTATGCCACTGTGATTAACGCCCTCCTCCCTTTACTTATGTAGGTTGAGCTGAGCTGCTGCAGAGTCGCGCTGACTATTTCTCAGTCTGCAGTGAATGATGTAAGCAGTGGCATGGTGTTTCTTCTATTCCCTGTTTTTCACTCCCCTTTTTATGATATTTGGTTGAAGTGATTCAAGATAATTCCTAAAACTGAGGTTAAGCCTGGGTTTGTATTCACTCCAGCTGCTATGCCTACTCCATCCAGCTGTGAATTCAAGCTGGCTGTCAAAAACCGGCAGAAGAGGTGTGAGCCCCATGCCTGCCTTTGCGCTGCTGGACACAGAAGTGAGCAGAACAATGACTTGCTAGGTCATGCAGAGTCGGGAGGACATTTCTCTTTGTTTCAATTAATGTTGCAGGGTTATAACTTCCCAATATTTGGAGCCTCTGATGAGAAAAAAACCCCAACACTCCAAGAGGCAGTTCCTCTTACTGGAAAACAAAAAGCAGAGAATATACTATTTCAATGCAGAAAGAGTAGTGGCAGATGATACCCCCAAGACAGACCAAGAATTGTCCAGCAACAAGTTCAGATGAGTTTTTTTTATCCCTGAAGGGCTGAGCTACCTTTTCCAGGCACCAAAACCATCAACTTACATCAGAGAAGCCAAGAGTAGAGCGCAGCAGGGAGAACTGGAGCCTGAGGAAAATAAATAAAAGAGGATTCACTAGAAAGGATGCAAGCACAAGTTTTGCACCCTGCTTGAAGATTCACTTGTGGAATTTCATACTGATTTCTTGCTGATTCACATATTCATCTTTTCCAAATACCCTTTGATTCCCAACAACTTTTAATCAAAATTGGCAAAATTACAAATGAATTCTAGAATCACTGGGATCTTTCTGATACTAATCTCTTCCTACAGTCCCATGTAGCCCTGGGCTGTGGCTATTAAGATTTGGGAAATAAAATTCTTCTGGAATTTCAGTTTCCTGCAATGGCTGAACTACACTTTCCTCAAATGTTCATGACGGTTTGAATCAACTCATATCCATTCCTAACCATTATTATTTCCTAACTTTTTCCACTGATGCCTGTATGCATCATCAGTTCACTATAAATATAATCCCAGGGAAAACCAACATTTTGAAGAACAGAAGATCACACTACTGTGTCAAAAGCTCTGAGTGGCACCATTACTTCTTAAGCTTATACTGACAGGCTCTGATCACTCAAAGTCCTCTTTTCCTGTTAAAAAGGTCCAGTGACAAAAACTAAGAAAAGGCTGCTCAAATTTTTCTTTAATGAAAATGCAATAGGTTAAAAAATATTATATATTCTGGAATTCTGTCCCAACTTGGAGTATAAAGCTAAGAAGAGCAAACACTGGTGTTGGCTGCATGCTGGAAAGTCTGTGCCTCTACCTACCTGGTACATTTAGGGAGAAAGGGGCTGTAAACCCAGCCCAGATGGAAGTGCAAATAAACTCTGTTTTAAGACAGCTGAGAACACCCATAACTGTAGGTAACCACAAAACCAAAATGATCTAAGCGAAATCTAGAAAGCTCTGAGCTTTGCTTCAAACTACGCCTTTCTCGCCTCCTTTGTTTGATGGCATGGTGCCTGCTGTTGCAGTATATGCTATGTAGTCTCACCTTTCCCTTCCCCTCACGTGAAGGCACACAGAAAGCGAGTTACAGTGGTCCAGGGCAGTGTTTGCACTCTGCACTTCTGTTTCTGATGCTTGAACATGACATGGCAACAACATTTAGAGTGTCTCGAATAAACTACATTCTCCAGCATCAGCACAAACTGAAGCAGAAGCCTTTAAGATAACCAATAAACTGAACATTGTCATCCGGAAAGGTATTTAACCTACGGCAAGGGGTAGTATCATGTTGCACAAAAGACATGGTTGTGCCACAATATTATTATATTTCATCTGCAAGATTTAGGCCAACCAGTCAAAAGTATCTTAGAGCCCCTGTGAGAGAGAAGGCGACTCATTTTCTTTTCCTTATGGTGAAACAAGCACTGTCAAGCTGACGCAATGAAGTTCTGTCATGTCCTAATGTTGGGATCATAAACGTTGCTCTCTGAATTTTCCTTGGTTACCTCTTCAGAAGTAATGAGATAATCAACTTCTGTTTGGTTATTGTCAAATTGGCTCTGGTACTGGCTGTCTGCAGGGGAAAAAAACAAAACAGTCTTCTGTGACCATATCCACAGATAGATACCGTCTTAGATACAGGCACAAATGAAATTGCTTTTGTGATTGGAAACACAATGTCTAAACTTTAATTTGGTCAATACATGTAGATAGTGAAATAATTTGTGAATTTGCTGCTTTCTGCCAGCAACTGAGATTGCATGAGCAAACTGATAATACTGCCCTGATTGCATCCTTATCATTAGGACTATTTAAGTCCTTGCATGGCTAACATAATTGGTTCACTTTCAACCTACTGAAAAGATGTCTGGGGACACACTGAACTATTTTGTAACAAACGAGTTAGGAAGACTGATCACATTTTTATATAACACAATTAATTATTGAATAATCACTCGACCTCCCACATGGAAAAAAGGGCTTTCATAAGTAGTTCTCTGTACCTGCCTGTTAAATTCTACCGTATGTGGTGCATGTTTGCTCCCTGTGAAATACAACAGAACAGTAGGCATATATGTGGCAGACCAGTATATACTATTTTTATGCTGATCTCTATGGTTTTCAAAGGATTTGAAAGATTACTGTGTGATTTGTTCAGCTCCCAGCACTGAATGTTATTTTCTAGCTCATGTTACTTACTAGGTTCCCTGTAAAGATGTACTGAGTGGTTGAATTTGGCAGAACAGCAAATACGTCTACACAGCCAGTGATCTGCAGGATGCATCTGTCTGCATTTAAACTGATGGCAGGTGGTGATGTAGCCACCAGATTCAGCAGCACCAGGCACGCTGGTAGGTAACTCAGAGCAATCTGTGGAATTCCAAAGAGAGGACAAAATATTGAATGCAGAGTAAAGCTTTTCTTAAGCTACAATTTCTGTGCCTGCATCATGATCAGCTACTATATACCAATCCTCTTGTTAGTTAACCTATACTGAAAATACTTCATTTTAATTACACCAACTGAAATGACGAAATTAACATTGCATACACTCTGAGCTTCAGAGACCATAAACCAAATTATTACATTTTAGACCTACTGACATTGAACACATATAGAGAAATAACTTAAAGGTTGGTCCTGAAAGATGTATTTCAAGAGGTGAGGATTAGCACTGCATGTTAAAGACATGAGGGAAATTAGTGATTCCAGTAAAGCAACAAAAAAAATTACCCTGAGAATATAAAGGATTTGGAAAAGCTTTTATATAATAGAAAATATAATATAAAGAATTTGGAAAAGCCTTCCAAAAGAGTAAATATTTTGAATAATAGAGAAACTCCTAGAGCACAAAACTTTCAAAATTTCATAGTTTTATAATAAATGTTGCCATATTAGGGATTTTTAAAGCATCTCATAGTATCTTAATTTCTTGCATCATGTTTATAAAGTTAGTTCCTTGTGATTATTACTTCCCATTGTATATAATCTCTGGTGGTCATAAATCAGGTATCTCTGCACAGAGAAGTCAGGATGCCAACAGGAGAGAGACCATTGCCTTGAGCAGGAATAGGAGGAGACTGATCTCACAGATTTCTACCAATGAAGTCTTTGTAACTGTTTCAGAGACTGAGAGCAAATCCCACACTTAAGAGTGGTAGAGAATGACTAACGGGTAGTCTGATATAGTTAGGAAGAACATAGAGTTATGATGGGGTAGACATGTATGTTTGAATGTTTCATTAATCATAAACCTGCTTAGTTTCCTTGTCTCATTCAAACTTTTGCAAATGAGCTAGTACACAGATAGTATCCATACAGAACATTGGCTATTGCTCTTTCTTAAAAGGTCTTTACAAGTAAAAGTACCCACCGTAGGAACAAGACCTTTGAATAAGGCGGTATTTAGGTTGAAAGTAGTAGCAAGCTGTAAACGAATGAAATAAATTAGATCATTATATCAGCCTGAAAATGAGGTTTCTCTTGGGAAAAAAAAATCCCACATCCTGTTTACTTTAATTTTAGATAATCCACTTATGCTTTAATTTAGTATTTCCTTGCCCCAGAATGATTCCTAGGGAACACACAGTGCTCTGCAGGTCATGAGACAGATTTCTCATGGACACATTTCACAAGCACGTACCAGTGAACAAGCATTATTCTCTGAAAGAACAGCCATGGCATCCTGCTCACTTCCTGCCTTTGGGACTTTCTTAGATGAAAGACACTGAATCTGTCAGAGGCAGGACTCAAAAATCTCATTTGCCCTTTTGCTGCTGACCACTGTGATGATGTTTCTCAGTGCCATCTGTGTCACCAATGATTATAAAGACTCTCTTAGCACTCTTTCAGTTAGCAAAACTTCTTGGAAGCTCTGATGATTAATGCCAGTGTGGAAACAGCATTTCTGAGAGAAGTCTTGTATGTTCTTCGCCCACAGCTGAAAGCTTAGTTCCCTTGTATCTGCTTCTTCCCTGATTCTGCTGCTTGGTTAAGTGCGAAGGCTTGTAGCTCTCAACACAGCAAATACATTTATTGTGGGCCTCTATGCAGCAGACTGTGGCTTCAGTACACTTTTTCCTGTCTCACCCTTTCCTATGTGGAATCCATGCAGAGAAAGCTCTTTTTCGTTCTTTCTGCCACTGCTTGCATGCCAGCTCTGTGATGTTCATATCTGTCATTCCTTGTCCAGAGCTGCCAAGAAGTTCATGCTTAGGTCTGAGGAAGGCTTTGACTATTTAAAATGATGACATCCAGAATGAATGTCACGAATCCCTCCTACAAGTAGGAGAAGTGTGACTCAAATCTGTGTGAAATGGCAAACATAGCGTGTTAATCTCCTTCGCTGACTATCCATGCTGCTGATAGCTGTAATTCTACTATGTGCAAATTATACTCACCTCTTTGGATATGGTGATGTTAAAGGCCCCTGCTCTGTAGTAAGCCAGTGAAGCAGACTTAAGAAAATAACTGGAGACTCCCAGGTATAGCATGGAATCACCCTGGTTTGGGAGAGCAAATGGAGCTGGCGCAAAGGGAGGGTCTGTGTGATTCCCTACTGGATAGACTGTGCCCTGCAAAGAGTCATTATCATGTATTTCTAGTTGTACACATTCTTATCTGTCAGAGTGCATTAACAGCGGTTGAACAGAAAGAATTCTTCCTAATATGAAGAAAATCTTGACATTAAAAAAAACCCTAAAGTAATCAAATCACAATTTCCTTTCTCTTGTGGAAAAGACAGGTTTGGTAATTCAATTCTAAGGGTGACATTTCAAAGAAATCTTCAGGCACACTCCAAAAACACTGGAAGTTGCTTAGGACAGACACAAAGGAGCCTTTTATACCACCTAATGCTTAGCCCTGGCCCAGCTGCCAGTCCTCCAAGACCTAGTCTGGGTGCTGCACAGGTGTGGGAGCTTGGCTCACTTATATGAAGAAAATAATTCTTAAAATGTTAGAAGGTATGTGCGCACAGGGCATGTAAGACAAGAAAAGTAACAGCAGACGATAAGTAGTCTCATTACTCACACTGTAATGGTTAGTAGCTGAAAGATTCAACAGGAAAAACACTGACAAGGAAGGGAAGGGAAGGGAAAAGGGAAAAGGGAAAAGGGAAAAGGGAAAAGGGAAAAGGGAAAGTTGAGAGAGCTGGAAGATGGCAATTCATAACCATCAAGAATCAGTCTGTTCCATGGAGCACTGAAGACCAGTAACTTCCTTAACTGATTAATAACTGATATACAGAGACTCATCCAGTATCTCATTGGGGTGTCTGCATGATAAAGCTTAGCCTTTAAGTTCTAGTTAGCTAGAGTAGCTGATAAATAATCGCCTAGTACTTTCAAGCTATGTATATCCTGCTTGCAGAATGTTTTTGCGGGCAGTAAAGTTGCCTGAACAAAATAACCAAGAGGGAGCATTTCAGCCATAGCTCTAGCACATCTTTCTTAAGTGAAGTTAGTTCTGAGAGCCATGGGAATGCTCTGAATTACAAGGACTGTTGAAGCCGCTGGAAAAGCTGAGTATTGCTGAGATATCTCTTGCCAACAAAGATGAAAAATAGTTTAAAAAAGCAACTGCTTTGTCACGCTCAAGGACTGTTTGTGACAAGTTTCTTTTTTTGGGTATGACCTATACATACAAGATGCTGAGTGACCTCAAAACAAATACTTTGGACTGCAATCACATTGGTAGCCCTCATGAATTATGTAGCACCAGTAATAGGCGATGATCAAGCAGCAGTGGAAGAGCTGTGGATGTAAAGAACACTTTTATGCTGTTTATAAAGCACCTTTGAAGGGTCTCAACTCCGAAATAATTTAATTCCAAATAATAGCTTTCATTAATTAACAAATGCAATTAATTTACTAAATCAACATTCTCGTGACCAAAATGTCTGAATGTCTTATTGCTTTTCTAATGAAATATTGGAGAGGCCGAGTAATACTGTAGTGAAAGAAAACAAATCAACACAAAAGAGAATCAGAAGAGTCCTAGAAAGACTGATATTAGAGACAAATTACCTTCAAATCCAAGTTCATGTGTGATTTGAAGACTGCTGGAGAACTAACTAGGGAATAGTCTATTTGTGCAAAGGCATCAATCTGGTTTAAGACTAAAAGAATTATGGACAAAACAGAACAGCTGTTATTATAAAAACAAGTCACAAACAGTTTTGGTTTAATTAAAGACAAACACATTATAGAAATGACAAATCTGAAGAAGAGGGATTGTGGGAGAAGGAAGAAGAAAACAAAAAACTTGTTATAAAAGTGAGAGTATTCTACCTGAAAAACTCACCAATTCCTCCTGGTTTAGGCCTTATTCTGTTGTTCACAATGAGTGTCTAGGGCAGAGTCCCTGTTTTTGTTATGTGTTTGCACTCATCTATGATTAACGAAATACTGGTAAATCCTACTAAATACTTTGGAAGATGACATTAGCACATTTTCACACATATTAGTGTTGAAGACAAGGGATGTTTGTTCACAACAATAGAGAGTACTTTATCAACATGATTGAAGACTTTTTCTGAAAGGTGCTCACATGCAGCTTCAGTCTGATTTGTTATTTTTGATCAGACTGTAAAGTCTGTTCACACTGTATAAAAATCAGATGAGTTTAAAGAGAAATAGTGAATTCACATAGAGATTATGAACTCAATATGACAGAGCATGTTGGAGAGCTCTTGAGTGTCAAGTGTTCAGGTATGTGCTGCATAAGAATGTATTTTTGATGACTATGATTTTCAGTAATATTTGCCACTGCTTGGCACATGGCAGGTATAGGCCATTTTAGGAAAAAGAACAGTCTATTTACTCTGCTTCTGAACAGAATAGCAAATAACAGAAATAGCCGCAATGCAATGTGAAGAGTGGGAATAAACTCTCTGATCTAAATTATAAGACTTAGGTGAATTAAGTAAATTTGCACTGTCAAAAACCTAAAAATAATCTGATTCCTAGAAAAAAAAAACAACATCAACAAAAAAAGGATAAACAAACAAACAAATGAATAAATAAATAAATAAATGCTGTGAGATTTATTATAGAAGTTAAAATCTTATATATAAGTATCTGCTTTTTGGACACACATATCTATTGTCTTCATGTCTCTGCAAGAGTGACACAGGAATTGTTAATGGTGTGAAGAGAAACATACTTAGTGTGACACTGTCTTCCTGCAGCATCGTGTTATCTCATTGAACTCAAGTTCAAAACAAGCTGTACTAAGTTTACGAGGTTTTACAGGGACGTTTGCTATCTCAGGTTTTCTTATGTCCACAGTACCAAGAGCACAAAGCATCAGCATGAAAATATTAATCTCAGAAATCTAAGAAAACAACACACGTCACCGACAACAGACTGAAAGATTATAGGTGACCCACTATGGATACAAAAGGAATATGAATATTGTATATAAGGTGCACGTAAGAGATTTCTAGGGTGGACTCTGTAATAGGTTAAGGTATAGATTTGAGCAATATGAAAATTACTCAGCAACTCACCCTTATGTTTTTTTAGGTGTGCATCCATCATTTGGATTTTGTATTTGATATTTAGGCAGAGCTATATGAAAAGAGAGACAAATCAGAAATGCAAGTGCTGTATTTCATCTCCTCCCTTCACTAGCCGAAACCATCTTTGCAAACTTACGTTTTTATCCAATTTGGTATGAATGAGCTTCTCAAGATAACCAGACAGAAAGCTGTAGATCCAGCTGGAGGAAAGGAAACGGAAACAATTACTTTTTAGCATGGATCGAAAGATGAAATCTGGCAGACTGGGATGTCAATGTCATTTATATTAATGAGATGATGCAAATACAGTTATATAGGTAGACTGTGCAGTTGACTTTTTATTAATTTGTGTGTCTCAGACAAACACTAGGGGTTCTCAGTCTTGTAAGAGCTACTTAAAAGGCAATCTGCAAAGTAGTGAATGCTCATGCTAACGTGTTGATAAACAATACTGAAACAGCCATATTTTGTCTTTCAGTAAGACAAAAAAAAATCTAGAAAATAAAAATGAGGAGAACTACAAGCATTGTTTCATGCTCTCTTTTGGAAGTTTTATTCTGAAATTGTAGGTCAGCTTGTCAAAAGGCATAATCAGTCTAGACCACCGCCATAGCTGTAAACCTCTATTTGCAATCTTGTATTTTTTAATATGCCTAAATGGCATTTTTTTTCATATGCAGTATGTTTAGTCGGCTCATTTGTTGGCATACGCACAAAGACGTGTAGATTAACTGCACTTCATATGCTCAGCAAAGGAGGCTGGTTTTGAAAACAGACCTCTAAAAATCTGTTTTCACAGCCTTTGGTAGTTGGTCCTTACTTGTATCCTCCTTACTTGTATCCTACTTATTTGTATCCCTAAAACTCAAAATTTGAAAAGTGACCCTTCTGCTACAAACTCTGCTATTTCCCACAGAGTAATTAGAAAAATCTACTGTACATACCTAGATTCTCCATTTAACTTGACTTTTATGCTATTAATGCTCATCTGGCAATTGTGTAGCAGCATGGACAAGCGGCCTGTGCTGTCCCTTGACACGTTGAAGATAACTGCAATAAACAGTCCTGAGATAGACACAGTTATGTCTCCTTGGTCTTTGCTGCTTGGAGGAAAAAAAAGCCAACCTCAGTCAAGGAAACATCTGCTTTAAGGGAACAATCTAAAAAACTACCTGTAAATCAAGCTTGAAACGACTTTTTGCTTCTATTATCTAGAAGGGTGAATGGTTTTTCTAGGGATTAAAGCAGATTACAGACATGCATGGTATTAAAAAGCAGATTATATGTGTGAGTTTCCAGGACATTAATTTTCCACTGTTGTGCAGGATTTGACAAGTTTGCAAAAACATGACAATTCCACAGCAACACAAGACATTCCAGTCCTTCATGACAGATCACCCTGAAGGCCTCTGGGACTGCAGTAGCAGAAGCCAGTTAGCTAATACATCTGTAACCTGGTCTTTCTCAACTTCGCAGTTGTTCACTTTCCTCTTTCCTGTAACCATTTTCAATAACCCTTTAAAATGTACACATTCCTCCATTCTTTGTCCTGCCCCAAACCCATTCATTTTGTCTCCTTTCCGTAAAAAACCCCTCTAAGACCCCAACAAGAATATCCTTGTACGTAAATTCCAGCAAATTTAGGTATTAGGACTATGGCTAGGAATTGTAGAAGCTGTAGACCAACCAAGCAGGATACAAAGAGCTGAATGGATGTTAGAATAGCATTATAAAAACTGCATTTGCTGGAACAGAACTGGCACTGAAAGCATCACTTTTCACCCCTTCACCCTGATTACTCAGGTTTCTTTTCCCAGGCATTACTACAGTGGCTGCACCACACTACAGAGAAAGAGCCCAGCCAACATGAAGCTCAAAACTCGAGTCTCTCAGCTCTCCTCTTTATTTTTCAAGCTAGGGGAAAGAAGTTGTAATCCCAAAAGATCCATCTTAACCAAACCACAAACCACAGACTACCCCTAACCAAACCAGTGAGTAGTATGGCCTGTCACAAAGTCCTTCCCACCACCACTACCATTTTCAATCCCACCTTTCAGTCTGTATATGTGCATTAAGTGGCTATCTTGAGGAAGCACCACCCTTCAGACCCTCATTTTCCAGTCCCTAAACAAACCCTCATCCCAGAAGCCATTAGGAAAAGCAGATCACAGAATCACAGAATGTTAGGGATTGGAAGGGACCTCGAATGATCATCTAGTCCAATCCCCCTGCCGGAGCAGGAACACCTAGGTGAGGTTACACAGGAATGTGTCCAGGTGGGTTTTGAATGTCTCCAGAGCACATCATATGTGAATGTCTCCACAACACCCCTGGGCAGCCTGTTCTAGTGCTCTGGAACCCTCACCGAGAAGAAGTTTCTTCTCATATTTAAGTGGAACCTCCTGTGTTTCAGTTTGTATCCATTGCCCCTTGTCCTCTCATTGGTTGTCACTGAGAAGAGCCTGGCTCCATCCCCATGACATTCACTCTTTACATATTTATAAACATTAATGAGGTCATCTCTCAGTCTCCTCCAAGCTAGAGACCCAGCTCCCTCAGCCTCTTCTCATAAGGAGATGCTCCACTCCCTTAATCATCTTTGTGGCTCTGCACACCTGGAGGGTTGTGCAGCAACGAGACAGGTTAGTTGGAGAGTTTGTGGCATCACCATCCTTGGCTAAACATCACCACTAGACAGTTGACCTGGTCTAGTCTGGTGACTGCTCTGTTTTGAGCAGGAGGCTGGACAAAATGACTTCCAGAGATCCTTCCAACCCAGGTTTACCCATACTTCAGTGAGAGTGACCATTGAAAAAGGATCTCAGCTCTCCTACTCCCTTTTTGGGTTGCTTAGGAGATGAGGACATGCCCAGCTACTTAGGTCCTCTGTTCCTGCACCCTTATATGAGCTCTTCTTCAGGAGGACTCCTGATTCACCAAGGCATGGTCTCAGCTCCAGGCCTCCAGGACTAAAGGGCCTGCCAGGAGATTTTGTGACTGGCAGAGTGCTCTGGGACACAGTGGAGAGGAGGGCTACAGTCAGAGCTGGAAAAGCAGGGATAACACTATCATAACTCAAAAGCTGTGATAAGACCCATCTTACTGACCCTGGAAACAGCCCAGGAGGGGTTGTCAATGGTCTCTCTCGGAAAGCTCATTTTCAGCTGGCCCCTCTTAGTGTGCTAGGCTGAAAGCAACATGTAGGACTAAGGAATGGACGGGATGAAGAGTAGGGCATATTCTGGATCTGTCTAAACCTACAGCCACTCAAAACATCACATTGAACAGAGCAGCACAGATTGTTCTTTCTGGCCCTCAAAAAGGCAAGAAAAACCCTTCACCCCCCTTCACTCCACCAAAACCAGCTTTGACCACTTCCACCACGATCTGCTCTGACAAATCCTGCATACAAGCTCCCTGTTTCCCTTGCTGTCTGTGAAGTCTTTGGAGTTTTATACATCTGCGGTCCCTCTAGATTATGCCCATGTCCTTATCCTTCAGCAGGAGGGAGAGGTGTTTGGGAACAACTGCTTTGCCCTGCTGAACACAGTTTCCTTTTCCTAACAATACCAGTATGACAGAAGGAACAACAGACAGTGACAGCAGTTTCCAGCCACTAGTACTGAGACAAAATGCAGAACTGCATGTCTGTGCTCTTTTGAGATCAGGACATGCTGTGAAACTTGAAGCCTGGTGTGGTGATCCATCTTGCTGTACTATCTGGCTTGCGAATAGAGCAACACCTACTGCTGTTACCAGTTACTTCATGAACCCAAATTGTAGAGATCAGCACCTTGCAAACTTTTCTGATATCCCAGAAGTTTTAGCCCTCCAGCCCCCGAGAAAATCTATAATATTATACTAAAATTCTATAGCAAAAATGCTGAGATAAAATTGCAAAAATCACCATGCAATCATGCCATTAAAGACAATCTGATACTGCACAGGCTCATGAAGCTAACTCAGTTTTTGACAGCAAGTCGAATTCTGGAGTTTTCAACATTCTGAATGTTTGGTGTTGTGACAGTGCCCTTTCTTTAATAGGACAGCTTTGGAAGACAATATACACTGTACCAGCAAATAGATAATTAGCTGTAGAGTCAACCTTCCAGTTATACTGTGCAAAGAAAATAACAAACGTGGCCATTGCAAACTCTGTGATCCTGAATATTCATGTAATATCATGTAATACAGAGTCTGGGCAAATTGAGCATGCTAACAGATGTCTGACCAGATACTTCCCAAAGGGAAAACTTGTGGAGCAGAATAATTAAAAAAAAGAAAAAAAGCAACAAACAAACACCCCCCCCCCCAACAAACAAACAACAAAATCAAACAAATGAACAAAACCAACCAACAAAAAAATCCTCAAACCCCAAAGCATTAGTTGGCAGAGGATGTTTCCGTCTTTAGAAGGTTATTCAAATAGATTGTTGTTAAATGATAAAGCATATTTGACCTGAAAAATAATAATTGCCAACTAGATTTCTGATTTTCATTTGCAGTCCTTCTCCCAGAGCTGCCCCCTGCACCTTCATTGCACTGTACAATACTTACAGCAGCCACGTGTTCATTCTCCAGTCTGCACTGATGGTAGCAGAAGCATTTGCCACTGACAGACTAATACCAGTGTCAGGAATAAAGGAAGCAGAAGTTTCTGGCAAATCTACAGCATTAATTCTGAGCCTACAGAATACAGAAAGGGGGATATTAGACTGCATGTCAAAAGAGGAAACAGGACTTGTGATCACTGAAACCCCTTCTGCTATAAAAGGCAAAGTCTATGCTTCGGTAAAAGAATTTCTCAGAAATGACTGACCATTGTATATTTTAGGACAGACAGACACCTGCACCATTACACTTAGTAGCATCCTTGGAAAAACAATCCTTGGTATCTAGCCAGGGACAAAAAGGATGCCTGGCGAAAACAAAAACCTTCCCTTGGAAGAAAAACTATTTAAAGTGAAACATGCTTGCTAGGGGAAAAAAAGTGTGTGTTAAACCCAGATGCTACATCTATAAATAAATCCAGGTTGTCTGAATGCTAGCATTTGCTGAAGAACATCGAAGTTTCTCTTTCCTCATTCTGTATTCCCTCCCCTGCCTCAGCAAAAGGCTCTGGGGAGGATCCATTTTTCTAAACAAAATCTTACTTGAGGATTTCCCTGCCAAAACAGATGTTTCTGATCCTCAAGGACATTGTCTTGCAAATGAGTGTGTTGAACTGAGCTGAATATTATAAAGATATCAGCTGTAATCTTATCGTGTAGTACACATTCCTCATTGTTTCCTGATATCTGGCAGAGATCTCTGAAACAAATGCCTTTAATCTACTTTCCCTAGGGCAGAAGGCACCAGCTACTTTTAGGTAAAATGACCATAATTTTCCAATAACATCTTGGGCAGTAAGGCTGCCTTTAGTAATCTTGTTTGCAGTGCGCTAAAATCAGATTATCCACTAGGAAAATGGCCAATTTCAAGAACTATGGTTGAGAGAATGACCTGGCGTCTTTAAGATCATATAAAAATTTAGGTTGGGATGGCACCTCAGGAGATTTTCTATTTCACCCCCCTACTCAAAGCTGGGCCAAGTCAGGCCTTGCCTACTCCAATCTTGAACACCTCCAAGGTGGAGATTCCCCAGCCTCTTTGGGCCCTTGTTCTGGTGCTCCCGAGAATTTTTTCCTAACTTTTAATGGGAACTTTTCTTGATGTAACTTACATCTGTTGCCCATTATCCTCTCCCTGTGCACCTCCAGGAAGAATCTGGCTCCATATTTTCTATAATCACCACCCAGCACATAGTGGAAGACATGCAGTAAGACACACACACCTCAACCCCCATAGTCTCTTCATTTCTAGCTTGTCCAAACACAGCTCCTTCAGATGTGTAGGGAATTAAGGTCACAAGGATGGTATAATACAGTGAAGCCTGCCAGAAATCAGGCTATTTAGAAAATATTGGGTATAGACAAAGGATGCAGGCCCTATCCAGCAGAAAGTACATGCAATCTCTCAGACTGGTATTTCTTGCTCTGGGTAATTTGTAAAGAAAAAGAAGTAAAACGCTAATGAGCAGCAGAGTTTGGCTTGAAAGTAATATTCAAACACCAGAAGTTTCCGTTTTCCTGTTTTAGCTTATTGGAAGATGGGGTTGAAGGCTGTAGAAAAACCTGCTTTTCTATTTGTCTCCTTATTTGGAGAAATTGTAGGAAACTCTGTGAAACTGTTTTTCTAATGGCTGCTCCTGGTATGATGATTTTCCTCAGCAGGAAATAGGTGTCAATCCTTATCCAATCAAAATGCTGATTTACCATTGTAAATCCATCCCAAAAGATTCTGTAAAAGTCATCTTCCTGCCATGTCAACCCAGATATACCATCTGCCTGCAAACATTGTCATCTTATCCCTTCGTCAGCTTTTTGTCATCAAACACAAGCAAATTGTTTTTACTGCTACAAGTCCTTCGTAGCAGCAGACTTAATAGCACCAATTCCACCCTGTTTCCCACCCATTTCTCCTGCTGTATCATAGCTGTGTTTACACCTGTCTTGCCTCAAACTCTGACACAAACGTAGTAAAAAACCAGCCAAGGTGCTCCTTCAGAAGCTTTCTAAAGCTCATCTCTGAGTGAGGTAGAGGGAAGTACTTAAAAAACAAATCAATGTTTGAGCAGTGGGAACAGAGTTAGATGAATCATTAAAATTTTACACTGAACAAAAAAATGGCTGCAGAATTATTACTATGGAGTAATAATGAGCTGTTTCATCCTAAAACTTTGAAATGTTATTTCTTTTACTTACCTGGAAATGACATAGTTGACCTTAACAAATGAGAAACTCTCCTGCCCACTCCAGCTTGGGAAGGTCTCTCTCAGTACTGCTTGTTTCAGGAGCTCCATCCCAATCCTCCTGCCTACAAGGGGACAGAAGAAAGCACATGCCTTGCAGACTGGATTCAGCCACCTAAAGGTCCAGATATACTGCCAAATAATTTAATCATCACTTTTAACACAGTTCTTCTAACGCTCTGATGCTATGATCCTTACCTAGACCTCTTTCCAACTACTTCTATGCCCATTTATAACTTCTGTTAGCCCCATATACAAATCATTTAATCCAAGATCAAGATCATCTGTTAGTACTGTCTCAACTCTTGAGTTCTATTTCATATTCTAGCACTCTTGTTGGGTTTCTGAAACTACTTCCTTCATTTCACTCACAATGTGGATAGCCTTGGGAAACATTTGGTCATCATCTTTACCTCAGATTGTCTCATAGCTGTTGAATGAAAAATCCAGTTAAGAAGTAACAAGACAACTTCTATATGTAGTGTTTATTTAAGCAAAAATCGTGATATATGCATCTGTCATGCTGGTATGTCAAATGCAGAACTATCTGGATTGTTGCTTGTGTAGAGGAAGTTGTTTGTGGTTTAAAGACAATACTTTTAAATGTTTTCTTCCCCTTTCAGAGTACATAGGTTTTGCCACTGCACCTTATGCATTACACCATGCTGCTGATTCTGATTTATTTCCTTCCCTTCTCTCCTTGCTTTAAGGAATACCTGCTTTCTTGAATGCTTCAATGCCACTTGTGCATTGATAATGCACACAGACCCTGTCATCAACACACAGAACATCTTTAAATTCGAAATTACTTGTGTCTTCCTTCCTTTTGCTCATCTGCTAAAACTTTAATACTGAATTATGTCCTGCTTTCAGGTATTTTTAGCATGAGTTTCTTTAGCTTTTGGCCTCACAGTTGCTGAACACAAAATATCTATTTTTTTTCTCCCTCAGACTTCAGTATATTAAAAAAGCAAAGAATTTAAATCAATGATAACACTGGAATACAGTTTTTATAAAATGCATCTTTTATGAAGGAGAGGTAATTTATGGTTCCCTGGGAATTCCTGCCCACGAAGCAAAATATGGGCTCTGACTGAAATAACTTAAAGCTCTGTCACAACTGTAAGTGAAGGCAGTCAGTGATCCCAGATGTAATTTCTCTCAAGGTTCTTGTGGCAGGCAAGGAGGGTGCAGGCAGGATCTACTGCCTCAGCCTTCAAATCTCATATTAAGGGAAAAGACAATGACAGGCACCATGCTCTTCAAATATGAGAAATACTTTTGGGAGGCACCCCGTTAATGTCTGTTGTTACTACTAATGCAGAGGTGTGCAAATTTTGTTTGTTCGGCACTTGAAGGCCACGCTGAATGTCATAAAAACTGCTGAGCTAATACTAAGAGATAGGCTGAATTCTCATTTCTAACGGCATGAGAGATCCTTAGGGAGCAATTTATCCTGTGTCTCATAAAAATATATGGAGATAATTTCTGGTTTGGGTGACCAATGTTTGCTCTGCACTCCTTAACTTCTCAAAAGCCCTTAAAACAATGCTTATACAGGGAAATAAGTGGACCTGATCCTTGCTTTCATCTCAAAGGCATAAACCCTGAGCTTCTACTTTTCATCTCACAAGTCCATTGTTTACCTGTCAGCATGTTCAGTACTTAAATGACGATTAATCCTTAGCATGACCCAGCCTTTGTTGAATTTGTGCCTTGTTAACCTTTATTATTAATATTAATTCTGTAAACAACTGAAATTACACTGTGTGCTCTCCACACCCATGGATTAAGGTAAGAAAAAGTGGAAGTTAACATGAATAGAAAGAGTAAGGAAAAGAAATTGTGGAAACTGCTCATATTCTGTTAAAAGGCAGAATTATGGCAGACAGTTACTAGATTTTTTTAAAGAATGGCATGTGCAAATGCTATCCCATGCCAAATGGAGGAATAAGTGCAAAGGTGTACAGGTACATGGCTGTTCCAAAATTATAAGCTTTTTTCCAATTATGTCTTATTATCTTTAATTAAATATTGCACTTTCAATCATATTTTTGACACTTTAAAAAAAGAAGCAATTTTATGACCATCTCATTCTGATTCTGAGAAAGTGGAACAATATGAGGCATGTTCTCTGTTAGACTGTAGGAAAATGCAATCACCAATGCAAGGATAAATTCGCACAAAAAAGAAATAAATGAAATAAGAGACAAAGAGTTTTCCTGGTGTAAGGTGACAAAAAGAATTTATTCTATTTCAATATTTAAGGAACTTGTTTCTACATTGCACCTTTTTAAGGAACTATATTCTGAGCATAGCGTATTTATCATAAATTAACTTCTGGCAGTGTTAGACATACCGTAGTCCAGCCCCTTCTGAGTAAGCCTCACTTTAAGACCAGGATTAGCCTCAAGTGGCACGGACAGCCAACACAGCAGGAAAGAATACCATGTCTTTGGCATCTTCTCACCTTTGTCACAGGCACCTGTTAACAACACTTGTGATGCAAATGTGATCATAAATGATGCATACCATGAGTTGCAAAAAATCTGTATCCATCACTTCTCTCAATGAAACTGGGACAAGGCTGGATAGTCAAGAGAGGTTTAGTCAATGATTTTACTGCACAAAGCAGTCAGTGTGGGAGCAGAAATGGATTTCTGATTACTGGGAGAACCCTTTGGCAGGCATTAGCTGTTGATGAGGCTGAATGGTTCTGCTCCACTACTCCGTGCTTCCCCCACTCCTACATCTTGGCTGGTTTATTTTAGCATCTGTCCTATCTCCTGCAGAGTGAACATGACAGAGCAATCCCAGCCAAGGAGGAGCAGGTCTGTCCTCCTATAGAACAACACCCTTTTTATATATACATCCCCTAGGTGCCTGCAGCACAGTGTCTTTGAGTGCAAAGTGAGACCATGAGCTGCTGTGTGGTGGGACGTAACCACACAACACAGCTTCACAAAAGTTGTGACAGATTATTTCTTTCTGATAAACTTTCCTGGTACAAAAGTAAGGTTTCTTTGTTTAAAATTCTTGCATTCATCCTGATTTTCACTACCAATGACAGCTACTGCTCAATTTCCTAGAAATAACAATACTGTTTCTCAAGACCACTTACAAGTCTTCCTAGTGCTGCATCAGGAAATTGTTTATTAGGGGTCTATGGTAACTTTACACTGGCTTTACCACTGAGGGGAGTGGCATATCCTTTTCTAACATATCTGATTGTGATTGTGGTACCTGCCCATGTACAAACGATGGTAATTAATCAGTAGCAAAAAAGTCTTGCTAGTATCCCAGGTATTCCAGCCTATGAGATAATTCCTGGATTTCTAATAAGTACCATATTATCTTGAAAAATTCTGACAATTTATTCTATTATTTGCCAGAAAACATACAAATGCATTTAAACAAACAAACACCCAACAACAAACTTCTTTGGTAGTCTTACTTCTGTGTTGGAATTAATATGATCAGGTCAGACTCTAAACAGTTGCAAATCCAAGATCTACCCAGTACCTCACAAAATACCACTCTCTGGTGGATTTATGAACTATGCAACAGGCAAAATGCATTATCAATATTGTCCTGATATCGCTTCTCTGAGGTAAGCCTTACAGTGACCCCAACACAGTATGCAAGAAAAAGTGACTTCAGGGAAAGAACATTCCGAAAACATAATTGACATTGTTACAAAATATTGAAAGTCTCCCCCTTCATTGGTATTTCCATCTCTAGTTCTTATGCTTTTCTGTTTTTCTCTACTTTAAGCAACTCAAAGTAAAGAATTACTTTAAGGCAGCAATGTTACATTAGGCAGAACAGACAGCTGGAGTCACAGATCTTAAACTTTTTTCTAGCTTTTCCTGCAAACATGCCATGTTTTACCCTGATTATTAAGGTTCAATTAAAAATCAGTGTAAAACCAGACAGACAGATTTTTCAATCATTAAAGTACTCAGATATCTACCAGATGCTGGAAGCATCGGTGCAGGTGAAGTACTTCATTCTCAATGAATTTCATTCCCACTGAGGATCAGAAAACAGCAATCGTAGTCACTACTGTGCTTTGTAGTTAATAAGTTCTTGTTTGGCTCTTAAACGCATGCCAGGCAAGAAGATGAAAGAACAAACAACTGAACTGCCATGGCAATAAAAGTCAGTATCATTTCATACTGCTTTTTCAAACCAGCAAGCTTTACTTTTGCACTCTCAGGCTGATATTCTTGGTTTCATCAAAACCCCAAGCTTCTGTCAGATGCTGGAATTGATTGTACAAGGTTAGTCAGATGACTGAGACAGAGATGGAAACTGTCAGCTGCCTGATAGTCTAAATCAAAGCTGCCAATTGCATTGTTGATGACAATGGATGGCAGACAAATTGCTCTGATTTTTATCTTCAGTAACTGAGCATGCATCAACCAATTCATTGATGTAAATCACTCTCTTAATTCTTTTGTCTTCTCAGAGATAGTGTATCCAACTACTTTAAGTAGAGGAAAAAAAGATGAAAAACTCCTTTGTTTCAGTCTGTGTACCTGTCTCACCCTAATGAAGTACTCTACTTACCAGTCTGCAGATACCACATTTGGTTTCTCCTTTGTGAATAGCCTGCAAAAACTTCAAATAAATTTTGCAATAAAGATTACAGCTGAAATCTACCTAAGAACTAATAGAGCTTCTGATGAAAAACAAAAAAAAGTCACTATCATTGTCTTGTACATGTTTAACACAGCCATAAAAACACTCTTAAACTGACCAATCTCTGTAATAGAATAGAATATCTCTGAAAAATATTTTTGTCCTTGTCTTGCCTCAGTCCTGCACAAAACTCTACAGTTGCAGCCCAAAAATTCATAAAAGAAACCTCAATAGTTAACAAACACAGGACAAACAGTTTTCAAACATGATAGCAAATACAGTGCCTACCCAACCTGAAGTCCAGAAAGAGCTCTTCAGTTTCACAAATAATTCTGCTATTAGCCCAGAACTGGAACTGGAGTTTTCAGTTTCTCCCTTGCTCCATTGTTTCTAGTTATTCCGCATGCTCAAGAACAGGTAGGCTTCTTGCAGCTCACTCAACAATGTCAAAGCAAAAAGAACTCAATAGCTTCAAGATTTTAACCCTTCCTATACACTGATATTCCATATGGAAAAATCACCTCTGACAGTAAAGGAATACAAAATTTATACGGTAGGAGAGATACACTGGCAGGAATGCTTAAAGAAACCAGTAAACGATATAGATGGGAGTTTGCTAAATGACATAAAAACAAGTGATCCCCTCCATGGAGGAGATCCATGGAAAAAGAAAAACTCCAGTAAGTTCCTGTTCATGATTTCCTCCATTCAGTGTGGAAAGCAATGCTACCCACTTCCCAACTCATGAGGCAGCAGGCGATCTACCACAATGAAATCTTCAAACAGAACCTATAGGATGTAACGGCCACCCCTGTTCCCACAGGTTATATTTGTGAGTAGGTCTGGGACCCCTTCAATCTTTCTGAGGCTTTGCTGTGTTACCACAGCTTTTTCTGAGCATGGCTTGCCTGCTGATGCTTTTCATAAAAGCTTTCAAAGCCTTGGAGCAGAGTTGCCAGAGAACTATTAATCCATGCGAGGCTGCAAAATAAATACCAGCTGCAAAGCCTACAAAGATTCTGTTAACAATGCATAACTATGTTGAGTAGCAGTTGTCCAATGAGTTAGTGGAAAATGAACACTTTCCACTGTTTGGATCTACTGAGTTCACATTGCTGACCTCTGTATCTGCCCTGTCCTAGCACCTGAGCCAGGACTATGATGCTCATTTTTACCAAAGCCAATTTAGCAAAAAAAAAAATCCATGTTATTTTTCTAGCTCTGCACTGTGCACTGCCCTCACAGCTAAGAACTGTAAGGGTGCTCTTAAGCTGGTCTCTAAGAGACAGGGGAAGAGTAAGAAATACTGAGACCTTGAACAGGAATGCAGCAGGCATTATTTTTCCAGAATCTGCCCAGATTCAGACCCAAGTCCACCATTTGAGTAAGTCTGTTCTAAGTCTCTTCTCTGCTTTTCTTCTGGTTGCATGGCTCACTAACTAATCTCTGGTACAACCATTCAGTTACTTTAATGGAGCTGACAGCAGGATGAGGCACTGCCTCAACTTCCGCAGCTCCTGCCCTGGTTTTGTATAAATTGCAGTCCTGTAAGAATTCACCATAGATTCCTAGAAGGCGGATGTAGTAACCTCAGTAAGAAAAACCTGACCCTTTTAGTTCATCACAGACATAGGAAATCCTCCTCTGCGAATCTTCCTCCATGGGTGAAGCCTCTATTTACTACCCAGCAAAATGTGATTTTGGTCTGCTAATGCAAAGATATCAAACTCTGTCTTTGATGTGACACTTCAAAGACTTTTGCACTGCACTCAACTCCCAGCAATTCAATACTATAAAGAAACAGATAAATCGAAGAAAACGTGGTAGCTAAAAAAGTCTGAAGCAATCTGTCCAGCCCCAGAAAACCCACTGAAAGGTCCTCTGCTCCATATGACCAATATTTTAATCAGGAACAGAGGAGTTAAGAGCCATGTGTGCAGACTTTGGATGCTGCTTAAGGGTCATCTGTAGACAGCCAACCTGAGATGGTGTAAAGCAGAGCTCCACTAAATGTATCAGCTATAGGCCTCTAAGTACTAAGAGCTTTAAAATACCTTTTACTAGTGAAATTGACCACCATGAAGCTGCAAGAAGTTAGGAGGTTCTTTCTACTGCCTTTGATTTGAACCTCCTCCCCAACTGGCTCACTTAAAATGGTACTTGAGACTTTCACAGATCTCCTGATGATGCTCCAGCCTTCATAATCTCCTCCTCCTCACTCGACCATTTCTCACATCTTTCAGTGTGACCCTAGTCATTCAAAATACCAGTATCATGAGGGTTAATATATACATATATATATTTATTTAAACATATTATAAAATACATGTTTTGTAGTGGCAAATACAGAAAGAAAAATAATGGAAAAGTTCCATTAGCTCATAGCTTTATTACTACACTTGGCTTTCAGGAAAAAAAAATCCAGGAGGCATGTAAATAAACCAAAGAGACCTTTACTTTTTATACTTCTCTGCCATGGGAAGCTGACTGTAGGTCAACAGGACTACAGCTATTTTAAGTTTCAAATTTCTCAAGAGAAACCACTGGGGCTATCAATACGGTTTTATTGCTTTGGTGAAACAACTTCTATGGCTTGTGTTGTACGCTGACCATGTCGGAGAAAAACCCTCAAAGATGTATTTTGAGTTGAGAAAGCACATTGTCTTTAACAACTGTTCTGAGATACTTAATGCTGATAAAGAGCTTTCCTTTGTCACCACATTGTATGTTTTTCTAAATAATCAGACTAAAAAAAAATCAATCACCATTTTTAAAAGTTCTGTATACAACCATTATTTATTCAAGCTCATAAGCACAGAGGTTTCCTGTACTATTTTGACATAGTGCCTTTCCCAGCCAGAGAACAACTTCATACTTGGCCATTGGAAGCTTCCTGTCTGCAGACTGAGACAAAATGGTGGAGAAAAAAAATGTTACTCATCAAATAACAGGCCTTTTAGAAAGACATGTGAGGGGAAAAAAAATACGGTGGTTTTTGGTCATTCAAAATTAGCACAGGCAAACTTGAAAGCTTTGGAAAATGTTTTAGCCTTTCACCATGATTGTTTCTAAGGAGCTTCTCCTGTTTAGTACTTAATGCTGTGTGGGAAATATGTCTAAACCTTACATTGTGGCATGACTCATAAAATTCAAAGGAAAAAATAGCAGAATGCCAGCAGAAATGCTCACTTGTAACTGGTGTAGCTGGTTACCTAATGAGTGCTACAGCCAGCTTCTGAGAAACGGAACCATTTTATTTCACACAATTACTTTAGCTTGTGCAAGTTACTGAAATGGTGCTTCTGCTGGAAACATCACAACTGCACCCACAAACATTTATGGTATCAGGGAAGCCTCCTCCACCCCTCCTGAATAGCGCAGACTAAGCAGCCCTGGAGCCAGTGGGAACACAGGAGGTTGCTGGGACAGGGACAACACTGAAGGACAAAACAGAGCAGGATGTCCATGACCGATGGAAAATCCTCATGATGTTGAAGCAGCAGCATGACTCACTTTGGATTCAATCCCTTTTCAAGAGAGAGGAAAGCAGAGTTTCTGACAGGCATAGTGTTCTTGATCTCCTTTCAGTCCTCATCCCTGCCCTTGCACTTCCTTCCACTCTCACTTCCTGCTGCTGCAGCACCCTACCCTTCTAGATTTGTCCAGGTTGTGGCCCCACTTGATGATGGCTACATCAGCACCTCTCCAACCAGTGCAGTGGCAAAGGCTGCAGTAAGCTTGTCAGGAAATCACTTGTTTTAATGCTCATGGTTGAAGGACCGGTATAGAACACCAAGCTGACTTCATAAGCATCAGCTCTTTGATTGTTCAATGAGTAGATTCTTCCATTGCAGTAGTCTCCTTGACTTTCGTTTTATCACCTCCATCAATACTAGCCTCTCCTTTCCACTGAGAACTTTATTGACCTAGTGAAATGAGATAATAGTTGCCCTCCAGCTTTAGATGTATTTGACAGCAAACTCTAAACTGAAATCTAGCAACCACATTTATCAGGGTTGGATGACCACGTTCAGATGGCATAAAGGAGATTTCACCCGTAGTCCAGAACAAAATTTTTGAAGCTTCAGTCTCCTTTTCCTGACTGGGCCCATAAGTTGTGGAAGGTCACAGATAGGGCTGTTCCTATAAACACAGGGTTAAGCAATGTGAATAGTACCAAGAACAGTTGGTAGGTGTGCAAGCCAGGTCTCTCAAGTTTGCCTTACGTACTCTTATTTTACTATTATATGCCTAGAAAACACCCAATTTTTCCCCTACCTCCTATTTCTCCTATTATTCCCTGTGTGGAGAAATGTGGTAAGTAAATAGTATAATCTGAGAATAAGCATTGTTCAAAAGTTACTTCTGAATTCACAGTTATCTGTAATTTAATGTAACTAATTAAACAAAGTAAAAACTTGAATTGTGCCTTCTACCTTTACCCCCACTGACAGTACACTTCTACAAAGTGCGTATTTCTAGGTGAAGTGTACTTGTTGAAAATGTCTAAGGTACGTGGAAAAACCTTTTTTCAAGTATGACAGATAAAGGAGAACTAAAGCCACTAGTACGAAGTTTGTGACACTTCGTATTTTTTTGAATTAATGACTGCAGGTGCTAAAATGTTACCTCAGAGATGACAATTCAGTAGGCTGACTTTAAAAAAATACATTCTTCTATATAACTAAACATTCCTGGGGACAGCACCTTCCTTCAGCCCTTCCCCTAGCGCCTGTTTCCATTAACTTCACTAACATAGTTCAATGCCCAGCCAGCAACAGGCTCTCCTTGGCACTTCCCTTTTTAGAGTAACATCTAAACCGATATTACACCGAAGAGGAAGGGAGACAAGCGGCCCAACCAAGCGCTCTGCACAACAGCAGGCAGCCAATGTGTAGAAATCACTCCCTCCATTGACTTTACGGCTCCCAGGCGCGGCGGGGATAAACCGTTGAGGGAGAAAAGCCACTGCCGAACAGCAGCAGCAGCACAGCAACCTCAGTAATGGAGAACAGGAGCAGCCACCACTCCTGCGATCAACCGTCAGCCCCCAGCAAAGATGGCGGACGGAGGTGTGAGACTGCTAACAGCGCATGCGCGCGCACAGCCCGAACACCCAATCATCGATCTCCGGCGCACAGACCACGGTGCGGCACTCGGAGTCACCGATCGCCCGCGCGGCCGGCGGCGCACGGAGAGAACGCCTCGGGCCCCAGGAAGGCGGGGCCGAGCGGGGGCGGGGCCGCGCCAACCAAAACAACGACACGCCCCGGCAGCCCTTGCGCCCGCTGCCCGCCGCCACCATCGCCATCGCGGCCACCCGGCGGGGCCCGCTCTCGGGGGGGCGAGGCCGGCGCTGAGACCCGCCGCCGCCGCCGCCATGAAGCTCCGCGTGCGGCTGCAGAAGCGAACGGCCCCGCTGGAGGTGCAGGGGGCGGAGCCAACGCTAGGGGAGCTGCGCGCGCAGCTGCGCCAGGCCCTGCTGCCCGCCTGGGGGTACAGGTAGCGTGCGGAGCGAACCATCGCGGGAGGGGAGTGTTTTGGGGGGGGGGGGCCGCGCACACGCAGGGCTTGAGCCGGCCGGGCCGTACCACGCGGTGCGGGGGGAGGGGCCGCCCGGCCCGGCCTGGCTCGGCTCATCTGCCCCTCAGGTCCCCCGCGGCGGCGCTGCTGCCCCCTACGGCGCGGGCGGTGGCGCGGCTGCCGCCGGGGGCGGGAGGAAGGAAGGGGCGGTGGTTGCTGATGGTCGTGTGGAGGGAGAGAAGGGGCAGAGCGGTTGGCGGAGGAGGGTGCCCCGAGCTGCGCCACCGGCTGCGGGTCGCGGCCCACGGTGGCGGGTAGGCCCGTGCGTGGCGTGCCCTGGCGGGGCAGGAGCGCACCGGTAACGCCTCACACGGGCGCCACAAGGTTGCGGGCCTGGAGGCGTTACCCGGCTCGGGAGGGCAGGTCTCTTAGAGAATATCTGACTTTAAATGTCATAAGCCACGGATGTCAAACTCGTTTTCACCGGGGCCCACGTCAGCCTCGCGGTTGCCTTCGAAGGGCCCAGTGTAATTTCAGGACTGTATAAATGTAACTACTCCTACACCTATACTGAAACGGAGAAATAAAGCCAGGAGAGTCAATTTTATCAAGGCTGGGGAACACTGGGGATCATCCTCTGTAAGTGCTGCAAAGATGGATCCTCTTGCGTTGCATATATTCACATAATTATTACATATACATTACAATTTTTGAAAATTTTGACATACATCTATGCTAAGAAATAATTGATTATGTTAGTTATAATAGTTTCTTACTTACAATACATAATTATTAGTTAAATATAAACTAAGCACTCTGCTTCTAAATGATGTATTACTTAATCTTCTGTCTCCCTCTTGTCATGCAGAAGGATCTAAAACTTGAAAAATATACCCTCATTTTGCAGGTAGTCAGAAAGTATTTATCATGTCAATTGGTTAATGATGGGTACGTCTTTTGTAACTTAATCACTGTGTACATTAATTTGGCAGCTTCTCTTCAATACAGTCCTAAAATTATATCTGACCCTTTGAAAGCGACGACAAGGCCACCGGTGACAATGAGTTTGACACCCCTAGTGGCATAAATGTTTTATCTAGGGAGAGCTCATTGCTGCCTTTATAGGTCATTAAAGTCTGCAAATTCAACTTAAATCTCTACCCAAGGGGCTCATTTTCTGATGATGGCTGAAGGGTTTGTATTCACAAACCTTTAATTAGGTACTCTGTGCTGATGTTTCACTGGCAGTGCGTAACATTTGATAACATTGCTCTGTGCTGCATAGCAGTGTGGGCTGACGAAATCTGAAGTTACAACTTGTCTTGCCACAGTGGGTGTGTTTTATAGCTGATTCTGCATAGCTGCTTACTGCTAAGCAGTTGCATTACTGTTTGGAGGGGTTTTCTGTAAGTTCTTGCCCTGAAACATCTTACTACCCTTATTTGCAACTAGCATGCTGTAGGGCAGCTGCTGACCTTTCAAAATGAATATTCAGCTTAGTCAGAGAGCAAGATGGTAGAGTCTGCAACAGTGTCTTGTTTTTAAATAGTCTCAGCCAGTAATGTCTTTAAAGCTAGGTGAGATGTCTTCTAATTTGGTGGGCACTTGTTTGCTTTTCTTCATAGCTGTTTAATGAGCAATTACTGTAAATGAAGTTATACCTGCCAAGCAGCTACAGATACTTAAAATGTACTCAGAGAGAAACATGGGGGAAATCATTTTATACCATATTTTTTCCCCACTCTTCCTTTAATATATAGCTATTTATTAATGGATTAAAGCCCAGAGCATAATATTATTGTAGAATGCATTTCTAATGGTACTTCTGTGTCCAGTTACCCGGGCACCACCAACCATGTTTCCTTTTTTTTTCCTATTTTGCAGTTCTGATACCAAGTTTTCCATAACATTGAACAGAAAAGATGCTCTCACAGAAGATCAGAAGACCTTAGCTTCATATGGGATTGTTTCTGGTGATTTGATATGCTTATTACTAGAAGAAGCAAATGGACAACCCATCCTACCTCCTCCTCCTTCTGTCCCACTTGAGAATGGTCATGAGCCACCCACCTTGATCCCCAGCAAAAGTCTGGCTAGCAGTTCAAAAGAAGAAGGGCAGAATGAGCAATCTGACAACCAGAAAGCTCAAGTGGAAGTTCAAAAAAGTGATGAGAGGGTAAGTACATGAGAATTGGCCTGTACAACACAAGGCACAAAAGAAGGTATCTTGTGTTAATTGCTGTATATAGCAGAGAATCTTTTTCAGAATATTTAGCTCCTTATACTTGTCTGATATATAGCCAGTTATTTGGATGGAAATTTGTCTCTATTCATTGTATATTAACTGTGACAGAGAAGCTAATTCAGAGACCCTGAGATGTTTCAGGTCTGACATTTTTACAGGATGTAATGTTTTTGCTGGAACATGCACTTCCCATAAGGAGGTTAGGGGTGTGTTTCTTACCTGCCTCGGTGCTGAAGGAAACTGATTCTCGGTGCTGAACAAATGCAACAGGTGCTGCCTGTTGGTAACACCACCCGCATGATGAGAGCACGATTCCTTTCTAATGGGTTATAACAGTTCTCTGTGGTTCAGATGGCCTTCCATGGAGAGAGACGTGTCTGGCTTGAGCATGGAGGTTGTGTTGCTGAGGTAGCTGCTGCCTTGTGCTTTGTAGGTGTACAACTGTGTGACCCTATATGCTTCATGCAGTTAATAGGCACAATTTTCATATTACTCAGTGGTTTGCTTCCCATGTGACAGGACATAGAATAGTTAAGCAGATAACAGCTTCCACCAGCTGCCGGGTCCTGTGGTGAATGATCTTCCTAGAGGAGATTCTGCAGATACGGCTTAGTGCAACGGTCTGTCTCCTTATACAATCCTGTATAGTTTACACAGGAGCTTGAGAAGCTGCAAGGAAATAGTCTTCAAACTTTTTTTCAAAGCAAGTAGGTTTTTTGTTCTGGATCAAATTTAAAATACAAAATGTCCTTCAATACTACCTTTATACAAGGTCTTTTAAAAATATTGTTTTAACACATGAAAACTAAGATTTAGGATAAAAAGAATTGTAAGTAATGAAAGAAAATGTAGCTTGACCGTTGTCACGATTCTTGTCAGGACCAATGATCCTTACATGGTGCTGTGGGCAGGCAATCTCCCTATATGTGTCAGTCAGACCACAGTAATCTGTGCAGAAGTATGTGTTTCATATTTATTTAATATTTGAAGGCAAGATGAAATATTCTCTTATCTTCCTCCAGAATTGTGGTGAAAGATGGCAGGAAAATTTCTAAGCAACTAAGAGTCACTGCAGAAGAGTTCTAGAAGGCTGAAAATCTTTAAGTGGAGCTATGTCCATTGCTGTTAATAAGGGGGCTGAAGTTCCATGGGTGGACAGCCATGCCAGTCTCATACATACATAAAGATGCCTTGTGCCATTGGGGATGGGTGTGGGGGAGAAGTAGCTACAGCTCTAAACTCTTTTTGTCCCCTTCCTGACCCTTCCTGTAGGTAAATCTACTTATATTTTTCATGCAGTACTATTATTTTTTTAATGTGTCTGTGGGTAATTTTATCACTTAACCTAATAACATGGTGTGATTTTGATAGAAGAAAGGAAGCCACAGTAAAACCACAGTGCTTCTCAAGTGGCAGCAGATATATGCCATTTATTTTTTTTTTCCCTAGCTTTTTAGGCCTATTGTATTTCTAAGCAGTCCAAGTTATCATTTTGGTGACTTGTCGTGCATGTCGGCTGTATTTAAATAAATGGTGACTAAATTATTCTTGTGTATGTCACAAAAATCTAATATTATAACTTTGTCTTCAAGTAGTTTATGCAATCAGACCCTTTTATGAAGGGCTTGCATTATAAATATCAAAAAATACTGAAGGTATGTGTGTAGTCTCCAGCTGGGATACTAGGAAATGGAGATGTATCCAATCTGTAAAACTCGCATGAGTAGACTTGGTTCCTGTGTGGACTGGAATAAACAGACAAATAATATTCATGTATATAGAGGTGTACTTTTCTGAATGAAGATATGTTTTACTTTCCCTTGAAGGCAGGATCCAGCCTAGAGTTCCCTTCTGGATTAGTCCCGGAAGATGTTGACCTGGAAGAAGGTACAGGTTCCTATCCCTCTGAGCCCATGCTGTGCAGTGAAGCTGCTGATGGTGAAATACCACATTCCTTAGAGATGCTCTACCTTTCTGCTGAGTGCACCAGTGCCACCGATGCCTTGATTGTTCTAGTACATCTTCTCATGATGGAGACAGGCTACGTACCTCAGGTAGGTGCACAACCAATCAGGAAATTTCTTAGTATGTGAAAGTTGTGCAATATCGTGGGAATGTGTGATACATGATGCATCTAAAGATCCTCTTCTGGCTTTGAATATATCAGAAGTGTCAGCTTCTCTAATTTGCCTGAATAGTGAGCCTCAAGGCTAAATACTAGAGCAGCTTTTTGATGAGAAAAGGCCTGTCCCTGTGTTTCAGTCCACAGCCTGACTTGGACCCAGCTGATAACCTCCTGTTTCTGCTTTATACTGTTTAGCTTTTGTGGATGTGCTTAGACTGTAGTGCTTCTTTGAAGTGCTGCCTTAAGGATCAGTATCATCTCAATGGTATCCTGTTCATATGGTGGTTAACAAGGCTAGGTCTGACAAAATTGTGTCTTCAATTCTGTATTAACTTCAGCCGAGTTCAGTTAGGCTTTGGTTCCACTAACCTAGAGAGGTATCTACCTTATAGTCAAGAACCTACATCAGTACCTCTGTACAATGTATGAATTCACCTTTTCCCATTAGATTTTCAGATTTGCATTCATTAATATGTGGCTAAAATGCAAAAAAAGTATTTATTCTCAGGGAAGGTATTTAAATTCTCATGTTTTTTCTCGTGGCAAGGCTAACTAAGCACATGTAGGGAGTCAGTGTAGGTGTCCAGTTGACCAGTACCAGTTTACTAAATCTGCTAAATTATTTACATTCCTATACTATCTGAAGAATAGATTTGCCAGTGGGAAGAAAGTTTATTTGTGTCAAATTGTTAGGCTTGTAAGTCAGGAAGATCATTGCTGTGCAGAGTTAAGAAGAAAGAGAGAGTCTACTTGTATTTGTGACTTTGTTGTGCCCCTCTCTGGGATGCCATCTGAGGCTTTTCATGCTGAAGCAAAAAACTGTTAGTTCACTCAGATGTTTGAATGGATTTAAGGTGTGATTCTTCAAGCTCTGTCAGACCTCATGAGTTCACAGAAATGGTGCAATAACTTGCTTTTCATGCAATAAATTAATATGCGTGCAGGAGTTGTCAGAATGCTGGAATAAATGATGGAATGAAGTACATGTCTCAAAGAAATAGGTGTGTGTCTGCTCACTGAACAGCCCTCGCTATCAGACACTAGGACAGGACAAAAATTACTAAACTTCTCCTTAGATTTGCTGTTAGTCTTGGGGACAATAGTAAATAATGTTGCAGTTATAGCCTGTGTCATAATCCGCATTGGGACTAAACTAAGATTGGAATTGCAAGCATCATTCTCGCAGTGATTGTAACTTGTAATTCTCTTTGTTTCATCCCTTAGTCTTCGTGCATTGCTAAAGTATGACAGTGTTATCTCTGTGTATTTTTAGGGGACAGAAGCCAAGGCAGTGTCTATGCCAGAGAAATGGAGAGGGAATGGTGTTTATAAGCTCCAGTATACACATCCCCTTTGTGAAGAAGGTTCTGCTGGTTTAACCTGTGTGCCTTTGGGGGATCTTGTTGCTATTAATGGTAAGTTAGTAAAGTTTTTATCCTGGATGCACATGGCTAAATATCACAGTTGGTTAGCAAGAGAAAACTTAAATGTGCTTTTGTGCGCTGTTTAGAACTGCACCTTGATTATCCAGGTTGCTGAGGTGCAAGAGATGCTGAATGTTCTTGGCGTTTCCTGTCTCCCTGTTAACTGTTTCTCTCTCTCTAATCTTAATAGCCTAGTCCTTAGGGGATTCAGCTGCCCTTTTCATTGAAATGTTGTACAAATCTGTTTCTTGTCTCATTTCATAGGAAGTTTGGTATACATTGTCAAACATTAAAAGAGGTAGATTTACTCCAGCTACAATATTTTGTCTCATGTTCTTTGCAAGACTTATAAATGACTTTCAGACTATGTATTCTTTAGCTTTAATGTAGAATCTTTCCTGTAGTGTGCTAACAGTTTAACTGTAGTCTCAAAATTGTATTTAGTTTAAGCTATTCAGTTCAGAAAATTTAGGGAAGTCTAGTTTTTTTTTGAACAACTCCATATCACTTGGTAGTTTTTTGGATTTTTTTTTTTTTGTCTTTTTGGGGGTGGGGGAAGTGTTGCTTTTTTTATATTTTATTTACCATTTGAGAAATTTTACATTTTTGCAGAAACAGTATTAAATTGGGACTTGGTTCTAATTTCAAGATAACTTTGATTAGAATTTTTATATTTATTTGTAAAACTTGTAATTGATAATGCCAATTTGTGTAAGCACATATATTTTCTCAAGACATGTACACAGCTTGATCAAATGTTTTAGCCTAGTCAGGTTAAGGTTAGATTTAGGACAGCATTATAACTACCGTGCATATGGTGTTTTACAGTAAGCTTCTTGAGTCTTTCTCTAGTAAAGATTTCGTTAACTGGGTTATAATAATGGTTTGCTGTGTACGTCTTTTAGCTGTGTTACATCTCTTCCCACGTGATACAATAGTTGAAGGCAATGCTTGGTTTCTGTCACCAAGTTCTTTGTTTATTCCTTGCTATTTTAACTGCCGTTTTATTTTTCTGGATTCATTTGTCTAGCTGCTTGCTATAGTTGGGTATTTTCCTTCAGGGACTCTGGTAAGGGAAGAAAGTAAAACACCTCTGAAGGATAAGGCAGTAGTGAAGTGATCTTTGTCATCTCTTAATGTGTTTTGAACTTTGGAATGTATTTTTTTTCTTTCCTCTTATATTTACAGCAACATTAAAAATCAACAAAGAGATTAAAGGTGTTAAGAGAATACAGCTATTGCCAGCATCGTTCGTTTGCTTTCAGGAGCCAGGTATGAATGTGCTATGATATTCCTAGTAGTAAACTGAAAAATAGAGAATTCACACAGTAAGGATATACTTCAGTAGAGGACCAAATAGGTAAAGAATAGCAAAAAAGAATAAAAATATGTTTGCTGTTTGAGTGAGTCATAGCTTTGTGGTAAAAGGAATTTGGAGTTGTAGCCATTTACTCACATCTTGCTGTTGAAAAAAATTTGAATTTATTGGGTTAGCTGTGTAAGGAAAGAACCTTGCAAAGCCTGAGTCATTCTTTGGCTCATATGCTCTTATTTATGAGGTCCTAAGCATATGTGTGAATCTCTGGGGCAGTGATGCTGTTTATATGCTCCTCTCTGCTTGGCAGTTCAGGACTTCAGAGGCTGATGGTACCTACACTTTTGTTGTGGCACCATGATATAATTGTTTTGTCAGAAAATATGTGCTGACCACACAGCTCTCTCCAGAATTCCAAAATTAGTGGGAAGACTAAGGCTGGGGAAGAGAGAAGGGCAGATAGATGTACAAGTCTGCTGAAAGGCTTTAGAAGAATAACTGAGCACCAAAATGTGTCTGATAGAGTGGTAGAGTCTTCTGGCTCCTGTTTCTTTAGACAACAGCATGGAAAAATGTTCCTCTCGTAAATGCTTGCAATATTAATTTTTTTAACACAGGTGCATGTTACACATGAGCTTTGAAATCTAAGAGTTTGAGAGTCACTTGTTTCTGAAGGACTCGAGTATTTCTTTTAATGGTGCTTTTTAAGGCCGAAGGAAAGCCTAACCTGACCATGGAACTGGTCTGTAGTTTGTCGATGAATTACTTATTGCATGATCGTTACACTCTAGCTGCAAAGCTGCTCCCATCAAGATTACAAGCAGATTACACTTCTGCTTGTAAGAAGATCATAATTCTTTGGCTCTTATATAATTTTTGCATTATAACCTGAAGTTATTTTTTTTTTTAACCTCTGTTATTTGATAGAAAAGGCTGCAAGCGTTTACAAAGACCTTCAGAAATTATCACGTCTCTTTAAAGACCAGCTGGTTTACTCTCTTCTGGCTGCTGCCCGGCAAGGTGAGAGAAAAACATTTACAATTAGAGATGTACTTCACTTTTGTGGATGGAAGGAAAGTGGTCTATCTAAAGTCTTGAAGGAAAAATGTTAGAAACAGCTGTTTAGTGATGAGTATACGAAGAGTAAGCATAAAGTGATTTATACATTCTAAAGAAATTATACTATTCCTTCTATCTCAGAAAAATGTTAATATAATGATAATTTCCTGGTTTTAAATTTTGATTGCTCTCGTGTTACTTAAGAGACCGAAGTGGCTGTTTTCCACACTTGGTGATGAGAAAATCATACGATAATAATTTTGTGGCGGTAGTTCTGTGGTTTTGATCCATTTCTTTGTCAATGCAGGAAAGAATTACTTAGTATCATATTTGGAAGTCTAACCCCAGGAATGATATCAGTAACCGGTCATTGAGGGCTTGGAAAGGATGGCAGGAAGTAACCCAAGCTGGTGTTTGTGGAGCAGGAGGAAGCCAGGCTTTCTCTGCATAGCTATTGCCATAAAAGGTCTCAGTTATGAATTTTGAAGACTATTCAATGGAATTCCCTCTAGACTGCAGAGCTGGAAGTTTTTATGTGACGCATAAAGCTCTGCTTTTCATGTGTTTTTTGTGGGCTCATGAAATTGGGCAGGTCTGTCTTTCCTTACCTATTCCTTTGTTCTGTAGCCTATAAACCTAGTTATATGTTTCTTAATGTTTCTTAGGTTTACAGAGGCCAATAGTGGTCAGTATAAAGTGTCATTTGCCCTATTTTGTGCACTCTATAAATATACTTAGAGTTGCAAGAGATGTGTTTTATAAGAAGTCACGTCACAGTACTTTCTGAGAAAAGTGATGTAACTCGGGCATCAGAGGGAAATGATTTAAGGGAAAGATTAGAATGTCCTTCCTTTCTTTGCAGGTCTTTAGAGATAAACTCTGCACCACTTAGGTAATGCTTCTATTAATATTTTCTTGACTTTGTAGCTCTGAACTTGCCAGATGTGTTTGGATTAGTGGTCCTTCCCCTTGAGCTCAAGCTTCGGATTTTCAGACTTTTGGATGTCCGTTCACTCATCTCTCTTTCTGCTGTTTGCCGTGATCTGTACACAGCTTCAAATGACCAGCTTCTATGGAGGTTTATGTATCTGCGAGATTTCCGAGGTAATGTTGCAACACGTGTTTTTAATTGTATTCTCCTGTGAACAGAGAGATTAGGTCTGAGAGATTTGATATGAGGCTCCTCAGGCAGTCGCTTCTGATTTTTAAACACTGTGAGTAAGTACAGTCATTTGTGATGCTAACCAGTATGACTGGTCAGGTGTAATTCAGGTGGATGCTCAGTTTTTTGCCTTGAAAACTGAGCACAATCTGCTGACCATTACTGATGGACCACGTAATTCTTCCCATTGTGTGGTGCAGACGTTCCTCGTTTCCATCCGCTTCTCTGGCTACCTTGGCGTGCCAGCTATTGCAGACATTAGGAAGTGGAGGGAAGAGAGATTTCTGCTGTAACTTCTCACAAGACATTGAAGAAATAATGTGGTCAAGGGAGGTGCTGTCAGAAGTCAGAGATGGGGACAGTGTTCCTGGGATTTCTCTACTTATTCGATAACTTTTGGAGATTATGCTTTATGGAAAATGGGTGTGCAAGTATGTTACCTATTGAATGTCCCTGGAGTTTTTAATTTATTAATATTATCTTTATGAAAAATACAGGGTGTTTCAAGGAGATGGACCCAGTTCGAAATAACTGTATCTTTGAAATGGGATCCATCTCTTTGAAACACCCTGTATGTTAGCCAAAAGTGGATTTTCATCTCTCGATTCTTCTGCAAGTTCTGACAAAACTGTGGGCATCTGTGGCATGAATGCTGCTTCAAAATAGATTGCTCTTCTTAAACTTTTGCTTCTCTTTGTAGATCCTATTATAAGGCCTTGTGACACAGACTGGAAAGAAGTAGGTGACTTTTTTAATATAATTTCTCTGAGATTAGTCTCCATGGGCTAATTTGAGAATAAAGCATAGACTTTAGGAGGCAGTAACTTGGAGTTAAATTTTAGTTTAAAAGTGGGGTGTTCTGCATACACATGTTGAGGTTGGTCAGAGTAGGAGGAAAACAGCATCGAAAAGTTACATGGTGCATGGCCAGATTGTGGGTTTGGGGTCTTCCAGAGATGCTGTGTTTGGTATTTGGCAGGCAGGGGAGCTGCTGCTCTGGGTTTTCAGACTGGGAAGGAGCGGTTTTCTGAGATGTGCTGCAGAGCTGAAGGCAGTTGCTGAAGGTGGAACACAAAGCACTTGCAGAGCTTTAAAATTCCTTTGTTTCTGTCTGCAGCTGTACAAGAAAAAGTTGAAACAGAAGAAGGACGCACTGAGATGGAGGCACATGATGTTTTTGCCCCCCACACCTCATCCAATCCCTTTTCATCCCAACCCATTTTATCCTAATCCCTTTCCTCCCAACCCATTCCCATCAAACCCTATCTATCCCCCAATGATCATTGGTGGAGAATATGATGAGAGACCAACACTTCCATATGTTGGAGACCCAATTAACTCACTCATTCCTGGTCCAGGAGAAGCACCAGGCCAGTTTCCTTCATTCAGAGCACCGTTTGACCCAATTGGTTCCTTGCCTGGAGCAAACCCCACACTTCCAGGACGAGCTGGTCCCAATGACAGGTTTCCACCTAGACCCAGCCGGGGCCGCCCCATGGACATTCGCCGTGCGTTCATTTGATCGCAGTTTTTTCCTTCAGTGAGTTTCCTAGTCCTTGCGTTTGCTTTGTAACTGCAGGAGATTGCAAATCCCAGGCACTAACATCTGCCTTCTCTTCAGATTGTGGTGAGAGCAGGTGTGCATGGTAATGTTTTGGCAGCAAAGGCTGGGTGTATTTCATGCTCTGGTATCACCTGGCACTAAGGTCTGTTTCATGAAGAGCTACAATTTAAAACAGGTTGTTCTGCTTCCCCCCCCTTAGTCATCTGTGAAATGCTTCTCAAGAGACCAGGATACCAGCCCAATGTTTGCTGCATCAGCTACAGGGCACTTTAAGTACAAACCCTATAGTTGTCTGTGTTATTTGAAGAGTTATTAAATAACCAGGAAAATGATGTTGTTTAAAATCTACCTGGCTAATAATCTTTATTAAAAAAAAAATTTACAATGTTCCACATAAAACAGAATACTACCCCTGTTGTGGTAGATGTGAGTTCATAGAAATTGTCAAAGATGGCAGTTCATTTTTCATTTAATGTTTTAATAGATAAAAAGCATTTTTTATATTGTTACTTAGTACACAAAGAATACAGGGAATGGATTTTCTTTACAATGGAAATCTTATAACACAAATCAATTTGTTTTGCAAACAGCTGAGTAAAGTCATGCTACAGTGCAACTCGGAAGTCTGAACAGAAGCAGAGCAATTTTACAAAGAACCAGCAGCAAAACTTTTGTCTTTCTCCTTGACTTTACAAAAAAAGGAGTTATAGTACAACTGCATTTACTGTGTGTGAACTAAAATTGGTGCAAAAACAAATCTTCCTATTTAACTTACTTAAGGGATTAAATTGGTTGACCTGGTTACAGTGGAAATGGGATCACAACAGGAGAAGCAGAGTCAATTCTTGCTTTACTCCAGTAGAGTCCATCTAAATCCTTTACTTAAGTATCGAAATTTATTGTGTCAAGAGGAGATGTGTTGTACCATCTTATGAGCACCTTTCAAGTGTAGTCTTATTAACTAATGAGCAACTAACAAGACCACTGTTGAAGTCTCCAGATGAGATCTGCAGGCTGATGATGGAGCTCAATTAAAGGAAGACTGGAATGACTAAACTGCTAGAACTTTTCATTTCTTACATGTTTTTTAAGATGGATTGATCTGTGTTTCTGTAAATGTAAATGGTACTGATGACTGTTGTGACAGCTGATATTATTTTCCTAGATATTTTTTGAAATTCCAGCAGTGGAAATGGAATTACTTTTCCTATTAAATACAAGCTGTTTAATCAGTAATACTCATGTGCTTTTTCAGGTGATATTTCAGTTATGCATCTTCTTGTTCTGTATAAAATCAGCTGACTTCAGTAGGGTCAGGAGGTTTTGCCATTAGCTCCCGTGGAAGTAAAATAGAATATTTTGCTGTCAAAAGTTGTATTTCTTCTTCCCTTTTCTATTTCACTGCAACACATACCAATGCAAATCCTGCCATGATTAAACATCTAAGAGTATGTATTTATAGAGCCTGGGGACAGTGGTTTCCCTTTAATACCCCAATTAGCCTTAATTTGTAACATTTGCTTGCAGTGGTTGAGTTGCCTTGTTCCAATGGAGTTTTCACTAAGCGTATAGCCAGGCCTCTTAGAGCTTAGTGGTTCCTTATATTCTGCTGACTATAAAAAGGAAAAAGGAAATCTACATTGTGTTGGTCTTGCACCCTTTTGGCGAGTGCTTCAGAAATGCATACAGAATTTTCAGATGAGGTTATCCAGCCTTAACTGATAAAAATTTGTAACTTGCTCTTTTCAGTTTTTTCAAGCTCTTTCTGGGAACAGTAGTCTCTCTGTGTGTGAGATATGTTGATGTTATGGAGTTGGGCCCTCTCTGCCATGAACACAATGCAATCATACTTCTGCCAGGCTGATGCCACAGGTTCTGTTCATCCTGAATTTTGTTCTTTTTACATTTGTTTTTGAAGAAATAAATTCAGCCTTTTTACAGATACACACTAAGTGACCTGAAGATATTCCTTCGTTGTTCCTTCATATTGTAGTAAAGGTATTTTGAGCCAAACATAATAGTTCAGGAGAAGCCAGGTTCCTTTAAGTTTACTAAAGAAGAGTTCCCTTTATTCATAAAACCAAATATGACATATGAATTGAATATCTCGGGACCAACAGTATGAAAGTAGAAGATAAAACAGAGGAAATATTTGAAAACTAGCTACTTATTTTGTTTACTCACCAGCTCCCAAGGCAGGTATGTGTGTGTGACTGCTATTTGCAAACTCTATAGAAGAGAAATCACCAAAGGTGAAATGCCTGAAGATGGGCATTTCTTACCTGCACCGTTCACCTGTAGCCAGCACTCTTGGGGTTGCTAACAGCAGTCACTTGCCAATAAGGAACAATTGTCCTTGGATTTTCTATTTATTGCTTTATCTTGTTCATCAGACTTAAGCCAACCAGAAGAAGCAACTGCATCATGTGCAGGTTGTAAGGTCTTTATGTACCTGCCTGTGATTAGTGAGAGACAAGAGCGCTGCATTTGTTGTAGCAGGACTGCTGTTCTTCTGAGCCTTAGCTTTACACAAGACGTTTAGTTGCATGTGCACTTGAGTGACGTTTGTCTTGAAACACCACACCTATATACTACAAGAAAGTGAAGATGTTTCTCATCCTGCATCTAAACAGAAAAAGGGAAATCAGTTTTCCAGGTGGTGGATATGAGTGGGTGTCATAGCTGTGTCCCAGCTCCTTTTTGGGCTGGATCCAAAGACGTGAATCTGTTTGTGTTTCCTGGCTTCCCTGTGGGAATTGAAGCATGCAGGACAAGAGGGAAGTTTTGACCAGGTGTTGAATTTTCACAGCTGTGTGAGAAAGATGCCAAGGCACGTTGTGGGACATGTCTGCCCTGTGACTTGAATCGAATGTCTACTCACCAGCTTTCCTGTTGCCTTCTTGCTACCCCTAGCTCCAGCTATTATTTTAGGTACCTAAATACCTCTTGAGGTATACCGTGGTTCCCCACAGAGAATATAGAATCATTTTGGTTGGAAGAGACCCCCAGGATCCTCAAGTCCAACCATAACCCAACCTAACTAGCACTGAACCATGTCCCTAAGAACCTTGTCTAAACACTTTTTAAACACCTCCAGGGCTGGTGACTCCACCACTTCCCTGGGCAGCCTGTTCCAATGCCTGACAACCCTTTCTGTGAACGATTTTTTTCCTAATATCCAATCTAAACCTCCCTCGGTGCAACTTGAGGCCATTTCCCCTTGTCCTATCACTACTTGTATTTCCTCTCTGTCTTGCTTTGTTAGACTGGAGGGATTTTGGAATAGACACCCTGCATCAAAGGTGATAACCTGAATATACAATGATGCACTTGTGACTCCCCTGCTAGCCACAGCATCATAGTTGTCGATTGAAGTGTACTGTTGGAACATTTATAGGACCTGGTATAGAGTTTCATCCTTTTAACTTAGGAAATCAACTCATTGTTTTCATTAAAGCACCTCTGTGGACAGAACTGAAGATGCTTTTCAGGAACTATAGGAGTAATGGAGTTAAGCAGAAAGTGCCTGTTGCTTTTACTTGTTTTTGCAAACTGGAGCTAGGGGGGGAGATGCTGTTCTGTTTGCTTGTCCCTTGAAAGGTGACAGCTGGGAGCTGCAGGCAAATTAAGAGATCTGAGTCACTGCTGGGTGTCGAGTCAACAATGCTATCCTGTTACTGCAGTCCCTTGGAGGGACAGCCCTGCTGTGTTCAAATGCAGCATCAGCAAATGATGCAACTGTTGTGGTTTCAGTGATGAACTGGGGCTGATTTATGGGGCCATGTCGCACTAGTCACTAGTTAGTTATATTTTGTATAGGTTGTGTTGGTAAGAGAGACATAAAAAGGTGCAGGGGATAGAGCAGTTGAGGATTTTGGCAGTAAACTGTTATTTTTGTCTTCGCATCTCTGGTGACCATTTAGCAGGGAAAGGCATAAACCATAGTGAGGGAAGTGTTATAGAAGGAAATCCTCTCCCACCAGGGTTGTATTACCTCCTCTCCATATAGTGGAGCCTGTTAATCCACTATTGTTCTTGCCAGTGGGACAGAGCTTGCTCAAGGCCGTTTGTCACTCTTACTGCGCCTGGAGACTGCAAAACAGCAGGGTCTTATTTTTTTTTCCTCTGAGACAATGACATGTATTTATGATGCGATATTGTAAACTGTTTAGCAAACCTGGAAGGACAACACAGAACTGAAAAAAAAAAGTAAAATCAGGGAATAGGTTAGTTCTATAATACTGAATTTGAGATATAAATCATCAATCCAGATGAGTCTCTAGAGAGCTTTCCAACCTGGAAAAGCTATGCTGTGACTTACCTGAGACTGCACAAGTCACAAAAGGCATTATATGTGTAAAGGCCTGCTTGGGGGTAGGTCATACAAGGTCCAGATGACTGCACTGGATTTAGATGCTCATTACAGGTGCTATGCAGGAAGGAATTGCTTATTTGGCGTTATTCCCACCAGTGAATCATAAGATTCTGAGATGGCAAATGCTGCTGTTGCTTTTGCTGCTTTGGGGATTTCTCCGTTTAAGTGACAGCAAAGATCTGTGCCCGTTGGCTCAAATGTTTTCAAATTACTGACCTCCCTGCCCCCCTTGGCATTCATAAGTGTCATCAGTGTGAAGCTGCTATGGGGAACACAAAGCCAGAAGTCTGCCCTTGAAGCTGGACGCACCGTTTGTGACTAAAGTGCTTCACAAAACTTGAAGAAAAGTTTGGAAGTGGGATGGGGACTGGCACTTGCATTAGGTGTGCTGTAAATGGAACTAACATGGTGCAAGGGGTAGATTCTCCGCTGGCAGAAATAGCCATAGATACACTGATTTACCCAAGGTAGTGTTTGTTTTTGTTTATTTTTTTTTTCAATTGCAAATGTAGCTTGTGCCATTCCAATTTTTTTGCCTCGTCCCAGTTCTACCCTGTTTCCCCCAAAATAAGACAGGGTCTTATATTAATTTTTGCTCCAAAAGATGCTTACATTTTACATGTATAGCTGCCTGGACACTATTTAAATTGACTTTTTAAATGAACTGTAACTAGGGCTTATTTTTGGAGTAGGGCTTATATTTCGAGCATCCTCAAAAATCCTGAAAAATCATGTTAGGGCTTATTTTTGAGGTGGGTCTGATTTTTGGGGAAACAGCGTAGTACTTGTACTCATATGCAGCTTTATTCTGTGTTGCAGGTTTAGAGGAAAAGCACACCTGGCAAAGATCCATCTCTGGAAGAATCATTCTTGGGGGTGGTCAGGGAGGACTAAGACTGATCATTGTGTGCTTGGGGGGAATCCCATACATGCCCTCCCATGGCTTGGTGTCTCTGGATGGACCCCAGCTCATCTTATTTGTGAAGGGGAGTTTTCCTGTTCTATTGCAGGTTTGTCACCTTGCATTCATTTTGCACTCACCCCAGGGAAGTCAAGGGGAGTTCAAGGAGGGAGACAGGATTTCACTCCACCTCTTTGGCCATTCGGTATTATGGAACACTCAGCACACAAGTATGTGCACTTCATCAGCTCTGCTATTAATTAAGCATGTTCCTGGGAGACATACTTAGCCAGATGTGACCAAGTCACCAAAGTGCTTGGAGTTTAGCTGGGTTTTGTCTGGAATTTGTGTGAACTGTGAATGTGAACTCCAGTGTTTGCAGGGGCAGGGAAAGAAGTTGGGGTTTTTTTTGCATTTGTGGAAGACCCATTTCTCAGGTTTTGAGCTGAGTCTACAGGGTTAGAACATGACCTTTTTCTCTCAGAACTCAAGAATCACATGCAGGGAACATAAATGCAGGGCATGAAACAGAGGTGTTTTGTCTGCCATGAGCAAAGTGATCTGGAACAAACCAGCAGTCTATCTAGATGACCTCGTCATGTGGTCTTCGGCGCATACTGATGCCTGGTACTGTATTTAACTTGAATGTAGTTCTGCTCTGAAAAGTGACTTTATTATTTATAAAGCCAGTATCACGAAGTTCCACAGTTCACTGTGTTTCCATGCTCCAGCATGCTCACTTTATCTGTGAATGAATACTTATTCTTGACTCTGTCTTTGCACATCTGTTTCTGAAATAAGCCTATATTTATTCTTTCTTAGCTTGACCTCAACAAAGATTCAGTAATTGGAAGTTAGCAATTGTATTGACTATATACAGATCAAAATATAATCTAGTTTGCACTGTCATAACTGTGTTGACTCCACAGGGGTTAGCAAGAGTAAAATTTGCTTTACAGCTCAGTCATTTGAACATATGTGATTCAGATTATGCAAAAAACCCAATGAAATAGTGCCACTTTTACACAGTCACTTTTCAGATCGTTGTTAGAATATTTTCTTTGTATTAAAACAACTATAGTTTTCTAAATTCCCTTTACCCAGGTGTTAGTTGTAAATGGCTGGGTACCACTGAGTATATTCCAGGATGACATCAGGTATGCTAATATGAAGAGTGAGGGCTGAGAAAAGCAGATCCAGCTGCAGGGCTGTTAATCGGAAAACAGGCTAGCAAATGATTTCCTCAGGTTGCGGATGGTCTCAGCTTTTGCTTCATCTTCATTGGCGTTTCCCCGCTGAGAAGATTCAGATATGCTGAAGGTGTTTGTCAGGGACTGCGATTTGCTGAAATGGAAAGCAGAGTTCAGACTCAGCAGAAGCTCAAAGCTCGTTACTGATGCTTTGTGCTCCATCACACAGACAAACTCAAGGCTAAGAGGAGATGTAAGCAAAGAGAATCTCCATATTCTAAGACATCCGTGAAGTAGAGGAGGGGAGAAGATGTGGCGTGGGCAAGTGACTCATATTGATCATAGTTCAGACTAGTATGTGTTTATGAAAACATCTGATTAAAAACATAGCATTGCCATTTGGTGCTACTGTTTTGAGGAACAGTTAAGTAATTTTAGTCCTAATACAGAAGAATGGATTCATACTGAGGGTCACCTCTCTCATCGGCTGTACCATGAATGGCAGTCATGTTCTTTCAAATGTGAGAGCCAGAGGTTCAGCAGGTTGGTGGCTGTGTCCCCTGCAATGTGTGCTGTTGCCCGCCCTCCCTGGCACGTCTGCACTACCAATTGTGTTATGCAGGTCTTTTGGTTGGCCACACTGCGCCTGTTGGGTGTGTATCTGCTAGTCTTCAAGTTCAGATCAGGACTGTGGTTTTCAAGTAGATCTCTCAATATTGCCCACTACTACGCTTTGTCACTGTATCATTGCTCCCAGTCAATAATAGGCATTCAGCACAAGCCCAGACTCCAAATTAAAGTGCCTGGAATATGTGCAGTGTGGCAAGTGCACCCTTAGCACCAACATTTTGATCCTTAAGTCCACCACTCTTGGTTTGCCTTTCTAATATAGACATCATCACTGAAAGCCCGTTCCAGAACATCGCTCCTCTGCTGTCTAGAAATTGTCTTCTCATTCCTAGCCTGTATTTTGTTCTAGTCTGTTCATACCAATTTGCTCATATCAACTTTTTTTTTTTTCTTCTCTTTGGTGTCAACACCACCAAACATTATTTTAACCAGCCTTTCCTGCCATGGTGCCAGCCAGATATGGTCCGTGAAGGATGGCAGGAAAGGCTGCTACCAAAGATCCACAACAGTTCAGTGATGTGCTCTGCTCCAGAAGAGCACTTAAACACACAGTCACCATCTGGCACTTCATATGGATGAACAATGCCACTTGCACTCCCCCCACCCTTTTTTACTACCAGTGGCAAAAAATTGCCCAGTAAAGAACCTTGTGTGGCTCCTGCATTCAGGGAATAGTGGGGGAATGACTCTTATTGAGCTTTCTGGCCAACAGCGTGCTGATTACAGCCTGGAAGGAGCATAGACACTGCTGGGAAGGCAGTCGCTGTGTTAATATGGCTGCAGCAGAGCATCCAATTAACAATAAGCACGTGAGCAAGAGGAAGGGTGCAAAATCCTAGGGATGTCAAGCACAACTTGTTCTTCCTGACAACAGTTCAATGGTGGCTTGTTATGCCCAGGCATATAAAACTCTGAAGTCACTCAGAGCTGTCTCTAGGCCTTTGTCCCTGGGGACTACTACAGGTCATACGTTCTTCATGCCAGCTCAGGGTACTTTTTTTGACACTCTTATTCTAATATGTGCAGATATTAGTGGTTTAACAGAGCACCTACTTCAGATGTGGGTGTGGGGTGGCTTGCTGCTTGGACGTTTCGGTGGGGCTTGGCTGGCTGGGAGCCCGGCCTTGAGCAGGAGGTCTAGGCTGCTGTGGAGGGAACACGCCTGCCTTGGAAGCCTGGACTGGAGAGGACCCAGTTGCTGATCGGACTTGCTGTGGAGATCCAGGTGACCTTTGCTGCTGAGGTGAAGTGGACTGGGGACTCTGGGGCTGCTGTCCTTGAGGAGAGAGCCGCTGCTGCGGAGGCGCGTTTGTCCGTGGAGGCTGAGATCCCTGAGGCTGGCGTGGCCCACCTGAAAGGGACACATAGACATAAGCATAAGGAAGTGCATGTGGTGGACAGCAAACAAGTAGCATCTGTATGGAAGAATGGGTTTTGCTAAGAGGAGAGACTGTTCAGTGTAACTTCATGCAGAAGGATAAAGGAAAACCTCTTATAGGCATAGCAGTGGCGTCATGCCCATGTCTCTAGAGTTGTCCATTTCTCTACCTCCTTCAGCACCAAAGAAGCTCTGATGCTCTCCCCAGAGCACTTCGATGTGCTGTACTCTTCCATACAACTAATACATCTTATCCTTGGCAAGCGCTTCCTGTGTTGAGAGGGAAAAATCACTGGAGAAAAAGCTCTCTGCAGGAAATGAAAGCTTAATCCGCTGGTTTGGGTCAGCAGTCCCTTCATGGGCCCAGCAGGTTGATGTCAGACTATGCACCCTATTGCTATCCAGACGTCTGTTCCAGCACTGTCAGCAGGTGGCTTCAGCTGTATTGGTAGCAGACTCTCAGAACTGAAGAAGATGTGGAAAACAATTGGATGTGACATGAGAAATTGCTGGACATGACAGATAACAGTGTGAGAAGCTGTCAAAAAGTTACAGATAGCCCTGTGAGGGCTGGCTGGATTTCATAGGTAGTCGAGGGGGAGTTATGTGAGAATAAAACTTCACAAAGAATTGAAGGGGAGTACTGGAGACAGATGAGTGAGTAGCATCCTGCAAAGCAAACAATTCCTAGGTCATCGTATCTGTAATATTATATAAAACCAAGATTGCATAGATGCCTTTGGTATCAGAAATATCAAATTTTGGATACAGCAAAACTGTGATGAGGAAAAGGCATTAGTGGTGGGTGTTAACTCAGCTGAAGATCGGGGTGGAGAAAAGGAAGGACAAAGCAAAAAGGAAGGTCTAATTGGTTATGTGAACTGAGAGGTTGGTGTGGGGCCTGGGTAGCCACAGGGCAGCCCTGTGCTTTGTCACCTCAGTGTAAATCAGGACAGTAAAGCCAGTCTGTTGTTCTGACCAACCACAAAAGTCAAACGTGCCTCTGCTACCAGGAGGAGCTGGGGGTGTCCTGGCATCACCACATTGTTGTCTGTTCCAAGCCTGACATCACCAGCATCTTCCCATCACATCTTAGCACTTGCAGCCAATACAGCTTTGTGTGAACACAAATAAACTGTGCCCAGCATCCCGCTCCAGTGCTAGCTCAAGTGGTCTTGCTTGCCTGAGCCAAGTCATACCGGCAGTGTCAACTGGACCTGTGTCAAAGTTTCACCCCACTTTCTGAGCTGCTGTGGAATGTGACAGCAGCTGCTTTAGCTGCACACGGAATTTGCTGCCTGCTTGTCAGTGAATTGGAACAATTAGTGAAACATTTATCCTGATAGAGCTTTTATTTAGAAGGCAAACTGATATGTTTCAGTCCACACCATCATGGGGCCTGAAGAACTGTACCTTGGGGAGGAGGCCGTGGTTGGGACAGTTGTCCAAGCTGAGGTCCAGTCTGAGATTTCACTGATGCAGGCTGAACTTGTGGAGGCTAGAGGAAGAAAAGCCATTCCAGTTAATACAGAGTCCCCAAAGAGAAGCCTTGAGATAATACAGGAACACATGAAGTGTTCCTTAAATACACACACACGCAGAGCATCTGGTTGGTAAAATCTCTAGAGACCAAAACAGAGAGCTGAGTAATAAAGAGCACGGAAGTTGTTTGCTCACAGGGGATAACAATGAAGTTACAGTTTAGAGTGTTTTTTAGACAATTGAGAATTACCAAATGTATCAGGCCCGAGGGGGTCTCCTAGTCTGATCTTCCATTTTGGACAGCTGCCAGCACCAGATGTTCCAAAGAAAGGAGGGATGAACCACGGAAATATCTATGGAGTAATCATCTCTTCACCCTAAGGGGTTTCCTCTTGATTGCTAATAAGCAAGGGCCCGTGTAAACCCTGAAACATGAAGCTTACTTCTGCTCCACAAAATCTTTGCAACAGTTCCAGGTATTTTGTTTTGATATTTACACCCTGACCCTTTGAATCTTGTTGAGCTCTCAGCCTCACTGCTTTTCCCATTTCTTAATTCCATTGCTTTTTTTTTGAGTTTTGAGAATAGACCTCACAACATACCCTTGCTAGGCCATTCATTATTTTGCAAACCTTTACTCCCCTCTCCCTCATGTACCTCCTTTCTAAAGCCAAGAGACTGAATCCCCTCGGTCTCTCTATGGGAATGTTTCGAGGCCCCTAATTATTTTTGTCACCCACCTCTCTTTCCCAGCTTTGTGATTCCTTCTGCAGATGCCAGAGGCAGCTCTGCTCACATTATTCCAGATGCAGCAGTATCTGGGTTCTCTGTATATATCACCAGTGCATTTTTCCTGCATCCCAATTTCCTGTTTCTCTCTTGTCAACACCGCCGTAGGCTGAACTTGGTTTTCATCAGCCCGTAGGTGACAATGTCTTTCTCAAGGGGCATGGCTAGTGCCACTTGCAAGGTCTACAGATTGTTTACATTCTCCCTCTCTTTGCCCTCAGCTTAGCTTACCTTTCAGTCTTCCCTACCGAGTTTAATTTGCTGTTGTGATGACTTCACATACATAGCTCTGTCAGATGTTCTTCCCTTCCATCCCTGGTCCTGACTAACACAAATAAGTCAGTGCCATCTGCACTTTCTTCTCTCTCACTGTTTACTCTTTTTGACAGATATTTTAATAAACAGATTAAGTAACACAGAACTGTTGCACAAAGAGCTGGTCCAAGGTTAACGAAAGTCTGAGTAAGCCTATTGCACAAAATTGTTTATGAAAGCAGGGGAAGCTGGAGACAGATAGGCTGGTACGTGCTGAATTGTTTACACGGAGAACACAATGATAAAAAGGTCTTCAAGGCTCCTGGAAGGTCAGGAGAATGAGCTAAGTGATTCTGGAAATCAGAAGAAATGTTTCATAGTTGGAAGCATTGAAATGAGTTTCAACTCACTGACATAAATGCAATGAGGTTGCCAGCCTATCTTTTACACTATTTATCCGAGACTTGCCAAATGGAGAGGAAAACCTGAGAATTTTCCATTCATGGCTTCTAGTCCTACGATAGTTTGGGATACTAAACCTTGCCTTGGTGTTGGTGGAAATTTATAGTCCTAATGCTGTGAGACATCCTGATCAGATCAATCAAAGAAATGGCATCAGATCTCATGTTCACCTTTACAGCCTTTGCCTACAGCCAACCAAGTTCATCTCAGAGATGAAGGCAAAATGGGATTTTGAGGCTCAGAGATGAAGGGGCGAGGGCCAGCACAAGGTCTTCTGCCTTTGGAAGGAAACAATGATGGGTAGGGACAGGAGTGGGGCAGGGAGGTGAGCAGAGAAGCGCAGCTGTAACCATGAAACCAGGTTTCATATAGCCATGAAAAAAAAGGTTGCTGTTAACATCTCATCGTGTCCTGGGCTCAACTACTCCAATTACCAACATGGCCAGGCTTAGCATTCTTTATGTATCCCCTCTGCTAACTGTTTGCCAGAATTAAAATCTCTCATATCCATGACTTTGGCTGAGGCCAGCTTCTGTGCCACAGTGAAATTTTGCCTTTTAGCCCCTCCCTGCTTGCTTTCTGTAACAGTACTTGTATGTTACCTTACCTGAGGCTTTTTGAGAGTCTAGCTACATTATTTTGACTGATTGCCTGTTATCTACCATGTTATGAAAGAATTCTCAATAAATGATGGTAAAAGAATCAAAAGGAAATTAATGGGACATTTTTCTTTGCAAAAAAAATGTGGTAGATGATCTTAAGCCATAGTTCTGCTGGTTTACTAGTCTCTATTATTCTTTAAGTTATTGTCTGAGATAATTCGTAAGGTTCATGACTCTAACAACTTTTTAAACACATATTTTTTATTTATTGTACACCAATCCTCTAGAGCAAAAACTATTTCTAATGAAATTGCACATTTTTTCTTGGCAACCTAGTCACTTCCTAAATTCAGTTCATTGGATGTAGCCACCTGGGTCTGGGGGCTTAATAATTTAAAAAAAAATATCAGTTGTCACTGATTTAATCACACTTTTTGCTCTCACTGTTGTCTTTCTTATCAGGAAGAATTATTCCTAGTTTAAAAAATTCCCCACTTTTCAGCAATTAAATTTACTAGAGTCAAAAAATTGTCCCTATTGTCTTCTTTTCTCCCTTAACTTTGGATGATCCATAGAGCCCACCAATTGTTTGGTAGGGTTCCATCTTCTGATTAACTCCAATCATTTGTTTAATTCTTCCCTTTGTCTGTTCCTCAAAATCAATTTATATCTTTTTTACATTTCCTTTTATTACTTGCATGGTGGTGCGTAAAGGTCGCCTTAAATGTCAAATTTCCAAATTTGGAAGATTTTTTTCTACATGTCTTGAATACGTTCTATCATGTTACCACTTAACTCTAGAAGTTTATTTCTTGTATTCGTGGTTCAGAAGCACATTGGAAATTTATATATGCATTCTGGAAAGCAATGCTCTCACAAATAATGTCCGTACAGCTTTACTTTTAATGATAGGGAGTTGATTAATTTTCTCATTTTGTTAAAATCATCTTTTCTAACTGTTTGTGTCATACTCTTACTTTTCCATATCACATCTGTCCCTTTGACATCAAACCTAATAGTATATATTAACTTTCTGAATTTGTACCTGAATGTTTCTTAAGATTAGATCAAGGTGTTTTTTTCCTATTGCACTTGAAATTTGCAATTTCAGGAAGCAGACATCTAGAGAGATGGGCAACTCTCTCTCACTTGCTGTCCCACTATGCTATTAGACTTGCTTCTTGATAGCTGTAGTCTCACATTATTATGACTTGTTGCTTCTTCCACCTCTGTCAATGACACACACTCGGTTTCATAATTTGTTGTTTTTTCTTGTCCAGAGACTAATATAGATGGCTCCAATAATATGTATAGATATTGTATGCAAACCCATACTATATCCAAGGATTCATATTTCTCGTTTTTCAGTACTGCTGCCCTTCCATTCAAAATTGTTGTTTTTCTTTGTTTGTCACGTCTTCACCTGTAGTTTTAGTTCTGCATCTCACCAGCCTCACATGTAGTTGCTTCTCTCTGCATATTTGTAACTACGCATAACAGTACTATATTAGTAATTGTAGCTCGTGTGGTTTTGCAATGTTTGTTGTACTAAGATCTTTCTCTATAGTAAGAAACTCTAGTTAACATGTTTGTGACTTTAATTTTCTTGACTTCGTGTATAGATATTTGTAGGTTCTATCCTTGATGAAGACCCTTTTCTTATTTAACTCTTCTATTTGACATCCTATCCCTTCAAGACTGTTTGTTTTGTTCTTATTTTGGCTCTACTTTAGGTCTGTTGTAATCCAATCCAATCCTGTACCAGTATACTACAGACATAGACAACAGATGCATCTGTCCATGTTCTCAGTTTCTGTTGACTTCCCCTTTCCTCTTAGTTTATACACCCTGTATCTTGGCTATTTCAGATGGCAGTTTTCGATCCACTTTGGTCAAAGTAAATCCTATCACTTCTGTATCACTTTCCCCGCCTCAAAGACTTTCTAGTGTCTATTAAATGTTTACGCCCTTGCTCTAGCTAAAACTCGGTTTGGAGTTACCCTGACTACCCTTCCTGCCGGGGACCTGGTTTAGCAGGAGTGGGCTGTCAGATGATAGAGAGCCATAAAGTGCTTTCTCCCATTTTTTGTCTCAAGTAGAAATGGAAACTGTTCCAGTGGTTACTGTCACTATTATCCCTCAGCCTGTTTACTCTCCTGTCCTTTCTTTTGTACAGATTTGTTGTCCTCAAACCTTTGTGCTTGGATCCCTGCTAGATACTGAAAGAGGTGTAGTGCACATACCTGGACACACAAATTGTGTTCTAATGTGTTTCATTTACACAAAGCTGCCACTGGGAGATATGTTACTAAGATTAGGTACATTTGATACTCAAAAATGAGTCTACATGAGAAGCACTAAGGGGTCAGATTAAATGCAAACAATGACAAGTTCTTATACAAATTCAGCATTAGTCAAGCCTCCTTCTGATGAAGGGGGTGAAGGTCATCTCCAAAGAAAAAAGGCTGCAGTAAGGAAAGGAACAACTCTTGGTGGAAATTCCCACTTCCTGTTCTGTAAAGCACAGATTTTCATCAGAGATGCAAAAACTGAAATGAAACCTATCCTGAGAGATAGTGCTAGATGGCGAGGAAGTTGGGCATTACAAGTGCCTCTAAAAATGGCTGTCTTCAATATGAATTCAAAATGGGACTTGAGTTAGCAAGCCAGAATGCCTAGATGCCTTGCCCACACTACCATTGTGGTGCCAAGATTATATGGAATGAGAGGAAGGGAGAGACAAGTGTTTCCTGGGGGCACACCCTGCAAAGAGTCTATGACAGACTTCTTTGGAAGATCAAGAGTCAATCTATCCAATACAGTCCCATATGGAACTGTTCAGCTCTTTGAGATGTCCAACTGCCTGACACCAACAGGGAAGAGACAGAGTTTGGTAAATCAACTTGGCTCAAAGGTCTCTGCTTGCTCATACCCAAGGCCTCAGTGGTGATGGCGTAGATCCAGCAGTGATGACAAGCTGAGTCATTTTGGAAACAACCAGGTCAGCTATAAGCTGTCTGTCCTCTTCCACATGCTCCCCAATCAGAGGCATTGAGCTGTCCATCACCTGCCACAGGAAGGAAAAACAACAGTTAGTGAGGAGGTTTCCTGGTGCCAGATGCCTTTTTCAACTCACCTCTCACACCAACCTGCTCTGTGTCTCCACATTCTTGCCAACACCTCTAGTCACCACTGCCCTCCATGCTGAAAGATGCCTGACTTTCCTACATGTGAGATTTCACTTAGGTGAGTTTTTTTGGAAATGGCTTGTACTTTCACCCACTCCCCCATCTTCCTTCCCATCACAACCTGGAAGCCAAGCCAAGCCTTCTGGTCGCTGGAGGCTTTCTAAACACAAACTTGCTTCTTCACATGTCCTGAGGAGATGCCTCTGAGGGATGAGGTCTCTCTGGCATTGTCATACAGTATTTGGGGGTGACATTGCAGCAGAAAGGGCCACAGGAGAAAGGAAACAACATGTACCAAAGCCTGAGGAGATGAGAGCAACAGGGATTGAAGGAAACCAGGAAACGTTTGGGATTAATCAAGACAAAGCACTGCACCCTGAGAGGGGAAATAAACACCACAGATGTGTAATGAATAGGATGTCACCAGCACCCAGTGCAGGAAAGTAAACTTATTCTCTGCATGTCTTCTTGATTTTGTTGTGATACAACTGCTTCCCAAGCAAGTGCTACAACTGTGCTGAGGAAGGCTGGGAAGAAAGGTATGGGGGAAGGAGAACTATCAAAGGGACTTTGAGGTAAGAAATGGTCTGGCAACAACAATAATAATGAAAGCATAGCAGACCCTCAGCTGTGTAGCGGCCCTAAACATCATTTTCAACAGTTCATCATAAATCAAATGCTTTGCAAGCACTAGCTAAATCCCACATGAAGAACTGCACTGTGATGAAGTTAAGATTCAGCTGCAGTAAGTGTAAGTGTACCAAAATATCAGAGTTGGAAGAGTTGATTTTATTTTGCTTTTATTTTTAAACCAACCATTAAAAACCTTGGAAATGCAGAGTTAAAGGTTGCATTGCTCAAGAAAGGCCCTGACTCATACTCAGATAACCATCAGAAGCACATTCCACCCTGGCAAGGCTGCAGGAGTCCACTCTTGCAGTGAAATGGAAAGCTTTGCACTCTGTGGTTTTTTATTATTATTATTTTTATTTAACGTAAGGGAAATCAGTGAGGTGACTGAGTTTGTTTTCTAGTCTTTTCTTGTAGAAAAAACTGTTAATGTGAATTTATTTCTATAGATGTCTTGTAAGAACACTGGAGAAGCTGCCTGAGAAGTTTTAACTGGGGTTCATGTGAAGAATTGGTGTTTATATCCATGGCCTACTTGACCTAGGGGGTGAAAGGACGAGGTTAGAAAATTAGATGGCAGTGCTCAGCTAAACACACAAAGTAGCTTTTCATTCCACTGTCCACTTTGCTGTTTCTCCTGTTGAAAAATGAGGTGGACAAAGGACATGTTCTGAGCAGCGTCGAGGAACGGCCAGTTCCTGCCTGTGTCTCTTCACCCAGGGACTCCTGGGGGTCCTCCAGCAGGTTCCTGCGCAGGTTTCCTTCCCCTCCACCTCCGACTTTAAAAACATTCGCATTTAATTTGGCTGTTCTGATTCATGCGTGAGAGAAGAGGCCCCAGCTCCTTGCGATGCACCGTGCGAGGGACCTGCCTGGCCACTAGATGATGCCATTACCCTGCCAACAGCCTGGCCAGCCAAACCCAGCTGCTGACCCCCCTTGCGAGTAACTGGAGTACAGCTCTGGTCAAAATACCCCAAACCCCTATTTCCCCGTTTTAAAGGACTGCTTTCCCCTCCTTCTGTGGCATCAGTGGCTGGAGAGAAAGGGGAAGATGCTGTTTTATAAAACAAAGGCACCAGGGGGAATGAACCCTGGAGCAGGTCCCACCTGAACTAGTGGAGGTGCACCAGGGATGAGCATATCTGCTGTCCTGCTGTGTTGTGTCTGGCATAGAAATGCGAGCTGTGGGAGGTTGCAAATATGGGAATGAACAATCACATGCATAAGGGAAGGCCTTTGAAAATGGCAGTGGTTTCTGTGGGCAAAATAACACAGCTGGTTGCCACCGAACTGAAAAGAAGCGTGAGATGTCACCTTGCCTGTCCTCCGGGAAAGGGGAATTACTCTGGAACTGGGCAGATATGAATGCTAATGCTGAAATAAGTCAGATGGCTGAGAGGAATATGTGAATCACAGACAGATTGCACTCATCTCTTCCTGGGGAGATCACAGAACAGCTGGGCAAGAGAAGAAGATGTCGGCACATATAGACCCGGCCTTTGTAGCTGCCCAAGGTCAGCGGCTGCTCCTGATGCAGCTGCTGTTGCTTGATAAGGTGTGTGAGGGGGGAGCGGAAGGCCACCTGGCAGAGGAGACACTCGGGAAAATCCCGTCCTGTTCCTCCCAATGCGCCTATCTGATGATGAGGCCTGAAGGCTGGACTTGTTATTCCATGCTCTGATGCACAAGAGTGGGGCGTTAGGTGGTTTTTTAGGGAAGGAAGGAAACAGATGATTAGATGTACCAAATAAATGATATGGCAGTGCTGATGGGATAGGCAGAGCTTCTTGCAGGGCAACAAGGAGCACGTCTAGTAATGTGTGGCAGGTAGGGCTTAGCTGATCCAAGAGGAATAATGAATCATGTGGATCATTTTACTTGCCATCCGCCTGCTCCATATTTGTCAGTGTAGCAAAGATATGGAAAAAGGTTAGATTACAAATAAAAAAGTGCTATTAAACCATACAATCTGCTGAGGTCTTTTGAGAATCTGGTTGCTAATAGGTGGTACTGAACTTGCACTGTTTTGAGGATCTGGACTTCTGATCAAGTACTGACTATTCAGGCTGAACATTCCCTTAAAGTGACACAGTTTTTCAAAGCAGAGGAAAAGTAGTATCAGTGTTTACCATTAAATTCACAGCTGTTTTAATAGAATGAAACTTTGAAGAAATCTATGGATTTATTCAACGTTTTCAGTATGAGCCATGAAAATGGTGTAAAGTGTGCTAGTGCTTTGAAGGGCAGAAACATACCAGATTGTGCTGTTTGCCATGGGAAAAGAAGGTGAAGTTCAAGTAACAGCAGATACCATGGGTGCAAGATTACTCTTGTGCTGTGTTGAGAACTCATCTGTCCTAATCTGATTCCGTTTGCAGCAAACCACTGGGATAAATCTCTCTTCACAGAACTGCCCATAACTACCTCTGCGAATCTTTCCTAGAGAACTGCTTTGCACTGTGAAAATTAATTACTGCCTGCAATTGCATTGTGCAAATTCCTTATTTGTTCAGCCCATTTAGACATGCTTTCTTGTAAAATGTCACAGCACACTGTTCCTTCTCACCAAGAAAAATACAACTGTCGCACTGTCAAACAACTTTTTTTCTCCCACTGTCAAAAGAAAAAAGCAAAATAAAGGATCAGTTTCAGACCAAGAAAAGTACCCCAGGAAATAGGCTGGAGGCAATTAATTACTTGTCAGCATCTCCCTCAGATCTGCATAAAGTAGAAAAAGTGCCTGTTTGGCTTTGTTCTGTTCTTTGTATTGTGCTATTCTACTGCCTTCCAAAAATGTCCATCAGCCTGGCATCTAAATGCCTGCTAGATGTTGGTACATCAGGCCTGCTCATTCAGGTTCTTTGCTGGGATAATTCAGCATGACTGATCTGAAGCTGCTGTGTTTCTTCTGATTTATGTCATATTACATCCATTGCTTTTTACCTTGGCTTCAGAGAAAGAAATATTAGTGTGCATTTCTCTTTGTGTGCAAGCTGATGATGTGCTTTTCATCCAGTCAGTCACATACAAGGGCAGATGTGAAAACCCAGAGGTACACCCAGATAGAGGCATATAATCCTCCAGGACACAATTAGCCATGTATGCACGTACCTAGGCTTATGTGCAAGAATAGATGCAGGGATATGAAAAACACATCTCACATCTGACCATGTATAGACACAGTCCAAATGTCCTTACAGTTGTCTCAAGCAAGATTGCTTTCTTGTTCTTCCTTTCTCAGCTACACGTGCACGGAGATAAAAAAGTGCACAGCAGGGATATTGCTCTGGGGGATGCTCCTCTAGGTGCTGATGAATTGCACACAGGAGCAGATCCGTCAGCCCTGGCCCCATCACTTCTGGAAAGACGAAGGCTCAGCAGCGTTTGGTTGCTGGCAGCGCACTTATATCACATGGCCTTTGACAGGTCACTGCTCCCCGGAGAGCAGATACATAACGCAGGAATGTGCAGTCGCTGGAGGGCTCATGTGGTTCTCATCAGCATCCCAACCCTCAGCGGGTGGGACCGCTCTCCCACACATAGCTTTCCAGTGTGTCAGCACCCCTGCATGAAGCCACAGGCTGGCCCTGCTCATCTTCCTCACTGGCCTGTGCTAGGGGAGTTTACAGCAGGTCAGATGCTGTGTCTCCTTGAGTCACATAGTGACAGAGGCACTTGCTTACTTGCCAGATTTTGTCTCCCCCAGAGTGTCTCTTAAGTTTCCACTTTGATTTTCTGGCCAACTTTCGCTTCTCTGCTCTGTTAGGATGACCTGAGTGTGCTATTTACCCCACTCCCACGTCTGCCTCCCTGCATGGTGAGGGGCACGTTGAACTTCAGCTCTCAGAGCCCGTCAGTCCCACTCTGAACACAAGTCTGTAGACCACACTGCCCATAGTAACCCTGTGGTGCTTTGTCTTCCTGGTCTGTTGTTGTAGTGAATGGTCTCCAAGCAAAATATTTTAGAAAATACACCTGTTATATAAATAAATTGTTTCTGCAACTTATCAGCCTTTTTGCTATACCCTCGCCATTTATTTTAATCTTCTAAATAAAATGCAGCTAGGATTTTTGTGACTACAGTTCACTTTAAAGTGATTGGAGGAGAAAAACAGGTTCATTCAGAGAGAAACTGAGATTTTTAATTGACTGAATCACCTGCTGGACCCCTGTGTAGATAATGGCAGGAGTTTAACACGACTAATATGCTAACATCATCTGGCACATGTATTCAGGTTGGACTGAATATGAGCATGTTTATTCACGATGTTGTTATCCCTGCTAGCAGCTGTGAGAGATGTGCTGGCTTTTCAAGTGCTTAGCCTAGGAAAGATGGTACTGGGGCACTGGTGCGCTGAGACACACGAAAATTTGGATACTGCCAGCAAAACTTGCAGGCTGTTATGTGCTCGATAAGAAGGCAGCTTCATGCCTGTCTCACGCTGATCAGGTTCTGCACAGTCGGAGTTTATCAGCTGGGAAGCTGGCAGTCACACACTGAGAAATGAAGGCACTTCAGCCCTGACATGTTTCTGCATGTCTGCCAGTTTAGCTGGGACTCTAAATCAGTTTCTTGCATATCAGTAGGCCACAGTTTGGAGGATACAGGTGGGCACGGAGGAGCAGTGACTGCTGGACCATGGACACAGGGTTAACTGAGGACATTGCTACTTGTGAACTCTGAGGGAGTGTGTTTGCAGGTCCACTTCCCAAAGGAGACTTGCATTCAGGTTCCCCATGCTCTCACCTCAATGATATAGTCTTTTCCATCTTTGCTGTGGACAGCTTTGACGGCACAGATGTCAAGACCTCCAAACATTTCCGCGCAGGCATCCGCCCAGAGTCTGTACCTACAGAAACCACAGAAGCATGGCTTGGGATTAGCTGTCATCAGGTAGTCCACCAAATCCAGCCACCTGTCCTGCTGCCCATAGGCACACAAAGAGATTCAGGAGTCCTTTTTTTGCCACAAGGCAACTTCATACACATTGCCTCCCTCTCTTGCACAGCAGATGGAGCAAAAAGAAGAATCTTGCCTAAAGTGTGTTTTCTTTTGAAATTGAAACAATCCTGCCCTCAAAGTCACTTTAAAATGTTTCTTTCCCTCCTTGGTATTTGCATCAGATCTCTGGCTGGTTGTCATTTAGCCAAGCTATAAATATTTAGCTCATTTAATCTCCCAGTAGTGTTGGCCCCTTAGCATTTGTATTGGCTTTGCCTGAAAGCCCTCCATTATGCAGGGCAGCTTTCTCCTGATAAGATGTCCTGCACATTAGGGCTGGAACAGGATCAGAAAGTGAGTGCAGAACTGAGCAAGGAGTAGCCATCCCCTCCTTGATCTGTAACCCAGCGGCTCCTGCTTTTTACAATCTACTCTTTCCATTTAATCCTTTTACTGTGTCCTGCTGCCTTTCTATTCCCTGGGTGTTGCTCCTAGCCAGGCGGTCCCATCGCACGGACCAGGCACTGTGTTGTCAGAGGGAGAGCTACAGACTTGCAACCCTTTTCTCTGGCCATCCCAGGATGAGAATGTGAGCTGGTGGCCCCTTAGCTATCCTGCTGTCATGGGGAGAAGAGAGAATGACAAGAGGTATATTATGGGGGGACCACATCCCCCCTACTGTGGAAATGAGGAGAGAATGAGGCGGCCTGGTTTTATTTCCTGTGCAGCTGTGCCGCAGTCCTGACCATTTCAATAAAAATAATAATCTCAGAACAGCAGATCTGTAAGCAGGACTATGACAAAATGCGGAGAGGGGAGGGAAGGCCACAGTCTCACGAAAACACTGACATTTTGAAGACCCTACAGGGACTGGGAAAAGAGATGTTCTGGCCAAAGAACAAGTTTAAGTCCTTGAAGCCAGACAGCATCCCCATAGCTTGACAATATAATGATCAACTTGTGTGAGCACAGTGTCTGTGGGAAGAAGCAAGAATATGGCTTGTATGATTACCGGTGCTCCCTTATCCCTAATGAGGAATCCAAGCATGTTCACTCCAGCCCCCTTGATGAAGACAACAGCTGAAGAGAAGTCAGTAGCATAAGGAGGAGCAGAACTGTGGACCCTGTGAGCGAGGCAGGAGGCACAGTGGGTGTCCCTCCTGCACTGCTGTGGCCCCACACCATGGGCCACCATCGTGGAAACCACCTCTCTTCCTGAGGGATGTGTCTAGGTGCCACACAGCCAGGCTCAGGGAATTGTCCCTCCCAGCAATCCCAGTAGTTTCACATCTTCAATGCACTGCAAGGTGTCAGGGCTGCTGGCGTGGAATAGCAGTGCTGTGGGATAGAAGAGCTTATTATGCATATCCATCAGGAGTAGCATTTGCAGGGGATTTACTGCCCTTTTGCCTGGTATTACTTGAACATGTCAATCCTTTGGGCTACTGTTCAGTACAGTAGGTACTTCAGGTTGCTCCTGCTCATCAGAGGATTTCAGCACACTCATGCCTTGCTGCTTGAACTCATGATTCATGGGATTTGTTGCATTTATGGCTGGATTAGGCTATAGTGGTGAATTGTGGTACTACATCTATAAAATGAACCTTCAAAATGCAGCATGGCAAGAATCTGGGTTTTAGTCCTACAACACTGCAATGAGGGACTGTCTACCCTCCATCTCTCTAGATTCAGCTGTGTTGTAGACAACCAGGATGCATAATAAGGTCCAGTTACCACAGTTCTGTCAAGATCTTGCAGAGTCACCTTCAGCATCTGCTTTGGGGCTTGGCTTGGCTTGGCTTCCCTGTTGCACAGAACTGAAAGTGCAGAAGGGACCTTAGATGATTACCTGCGCAACTCTTGTACCCCAGAGAGCAGACATTTCTTTAACCTGGTCTGAAAGAGTACAGAGATTGCCTGTCTCCTCCAGGCAATCGATTTCTGCGCCATGCATCCTTACTGTTAGGAATTATAGGAAACGTTCAAACAAACCTTTTCCGCTATAATTTAAGCCAAATATTTCTTACAGTATTGTACTAGTAATATAAAGAGTGAGTAATGTTCTACTAGTAGCCTTTTACATATTTGAAGAGCTTGTGCTCTTTAAAGCTTTTCATCTTCAGAATGCAGTGATGTTCAGCTTGTGGACAACTTCTTCCAACTTTGTGACAGCTAATGAAGGAAAGTGAACCTCTGCACTGCGGGCATAGATTCATTATGCATGAGTCAACAACTCTAGTGGAAAAATATCAATGGTCTGCCAACTGAAAAAGGTGGAAAACTATCTAAGCAATTGTTGCATGCTTTTTGACTATGTTTTCTCTGAGCATTCCCTTTATTGTCCTTTGGGCTCTTTCCAGTTCCTTACTATCTCCCTTCCAATGTGATGCCTAAACCTGGACAGAGTCAGAATTCATCACGATCCTGACAAATTTGAGGTATAATCTGAAAAAATCTCAGATTCACTAGGCATGAGTTGCCTACACATGATCTATGGCTTCTATAAATCTAAGAATAATTTACTTAAATAGGGTGGAGAACAAGTGACTTGATAGCAGTTCTGCAGAATAGGGTTTAGGAGATATAGCAGAGCCTAAGTTACCATGAGTCAACAATGTTGTGCAGTTCCAATATTAGCAAATATCACAGTGATTTGAGTATATGGAAGTACCGTCTGCAGATTTTAGTCTGTAAGATGTGTAAAGCAATTCCTTCTGCTCTGTTCAGCTGCAAGAAGACCTTGCCTAAAACAATGTTCACTTTTGGGAGGCTAATGCAAAGAAGTGCTTTCAACACTTCAGCTGACAGAATTTCTCTCTGTTGAGCAGAACAAAACCACTTTTCTCTGTGTGCCTCTCATTAGTAATGTACTTAGAATAACTTCTTGTTACTTCTCGTTATGTGCTGTGACCTTTCTGATTTTATCCCTACATGTTTGTGCTTGTGTGCTTGACCTTAGCATGCTGGTCTTGTTTCCTGTGGCTACATTCACTAAAGATCTAATGATTTAGCAATGTTGGTCTCTAGCTGTACTTCCAGTCTGTTCTCCAAAATAGGACAGTTTGCCTTTGTGTCATGAATATTTTTTAACGAAACACTTAGTCTTTTAAACTCCTTTATCCAGCCTCCTGGGAGACCTCACTTACTGGTTCTCTCAATTAACCAAAGTCTGAAGTACAATTCCTCCCTTCTAACCCAAGAATTGCTAATATTGTCTTTAAACCCTCTTCCTTACCTCTCTGTCATTGCGATCTGTTCTAGCATTGCAGAACCTGTGTTTGCCTTCCAGTTTCCAGAGATGGATGTCCTCCTAGGAAAACAAACCAAAAACATAACCTGAACATGAAAATACACTCCTGACCCATCCTCCCTCATACTGTAGTCCTCATTCTTGAGTCAATGCTTGTACAGCAGGGGATGAGGTGAGGCTCTTCCTCACAGAAGCTTTTCCAAAGCCTCCCTGAACCACACTCCATACAGGTTATGTTGTTTAGACTCATGAAAAACTGAATGAGGAGTTAGACAGGGAAACCTCCAAGGAATCTTGAGCACACACCAAGCTCTCTGAGTACTTTCTTTCTTTATACATCACGCCCAGGATTGCTGAAATGCCTGTATAAGATCTCTGGAATAACCACCCTTGTGTTCTGCAATGGGTAGCATCCTCTGTCTGTGGCAGAGCAACTCTCCAGGCAAACTTTTGCCTCAGCAGCTTCACAAATGTCAGCTCTGACATTCTGGGTCTCCCTAACTTTGACTTCAATTGTACTGGTGTCATAAACTATATAATTATACCATATTTTCACTGGCTTTTCATTGACCTGTCTATGGCTCACTGTGTCTGGACTTGGATAATTTATAATTGCAAAGCTGTTGGAGTCTCATTAGCTGCAACTGATGGTTAATTTCCCACACAGATAATATTGCTGGCAAATCCTGGGTTCCACCATCACCCATCAAGGGGTGAAAATTTTCCCTTTCTTGACCTTAGGCACACAGCAGACTTTGGGCAGCCTGCTGTGACAATGCTGTGCAGATAACCCTGGCATAGTGTCCAAGCTAGGACAAGTTGACAGGCTGACAGGGTACATCCAGGGAGCATCTCCATGCTGAAGAAGACTTAGGTAGAGATTTATAAGGGGGGTATGAGGTGTGATCCAACACTTCAACAAGGTTGTGGGAACCCTTGCTGCCAGTTCACTCACCTTTTCAATGTGATGTGGAAAGGAGACTCTGAACTTGCAGAACTATGTGAAACAGTGGTAATACTGATGTTTTGCTAGACTATAAACCTGGATCATTATAGTTGCATACCTAAGGTTCCCCTTTACTCTGGTGAGGGACAAACTGGAGTCCTTTTTCTATTTCTTTTCTAAAGTGGTACGTATAACTGCTGTGAAATTTAAATTGTCTTTGTAACCATATTTAAAGGGGGGGGGGGGGGAGAGTACAGAGGGCAAGGGAACAAGATTACTGCATTGAATAACTGTGTTTCCATATAGTCGACTCTTGTCCCTGTTCCCTTCATCCAACATCAATCTTCCTTCTCTGCACTCTAAGCAAAAGAATAGGTTCCTCCTGTTATGAGCCTTTTGATGGCCTGTAAGGTCAGTGTTCAACCCTCAGCCTCTCCTTTTCTTTTGTCATGCAATTCTTAGGATTACACTTTCCAGTTCTGCAATGGAAGAGCCATTCTTTATTAACATTAGGTTCAGAAAATTGCTCTGCAGTGGCAGGTGGCATCCAAAATCCCATTAGTACTGATGAGAACTCCTGAAGTTTGATTAGATGATTGGATATCAGTGTTTAGAAATTATACATGGCATACCAAATGTAAGCATCTGTGTCATCCCCAGGAAGACCAAACCACAGCTATACAGTTTTCTAAAGAATTTGTTGTGGGAAAGCTCCAAAAGAACTTTGTTCTAGATGTTGGGCTGTTTGGCTTTACTTGTTTATGCCTGCCCATCTCCAGCCCATATTGGGCATAAGATATAAAACACTTCTCTCAGCTGTATCCCTAACTTTTTCTGTTTAGGAAACTTGCCTATTTTAAATGGAAAAGTTTCATTGGAAGCCTTCTGAACTAGTCACTGAATTCCTACACCACAGCCTCTGTCAAGATCACTCCCAAGCATGTTTGAGAAGTTAAGGTGTCAAGTGTGCCACCAAATTCTTCTAGTTTCTTTCGCGTTTTGTATTCAATGTGAAGTGGAAACGGAGATTGAAAACAAAAATATTTCCCTAAGGTTGCTTTGCATCAAGCCCTGTTTCTCTCAGGGACTGGAAGTCAAAGTTCTTCCAATCATCCTAAACATCAGGGTGCCACAACAGTGTACAGTCAGTATCTTAAAGGAAAGGACCTCAGGCTTTTAGGAATCTATTGATCAAACAGATCTGTGACCAAGACACCTTTGGCATTGCTTAGGATAAGTTGATAGAGTAGTAGATCATGGGCTATTGGCGTCCTATACTCACCATCTCCAAGCTGTGCCATTTTAGTCTAAAAGTGGTTCTAGTTTAGACACAGTTGATGTTGTATCCCCTGCAGAGCACATTGAACTGCATTTGAGGTGACAAGAACAGAAGTCATGCTCAGGAAAATAGAAAGGAAAGGATATTAACCTCTTACTAAGAGCTGGTGGCAAGGAATATCCCACCCCTGGGAGTCAGCAGCTGCTGGCTTCATTCCAAGTGAAGAACATTTCTCGAGTCCTATATGGAAATGATCCCTCTGTTTGCCCCCAGTTGGGGTGAGGGTGGAAGCATAATTTCTGCCCCAGTTTCCCCTGCCACATGAGCTTTATTCATGTTTTCTCTTCACCAGTATTACAATGACAGTCAAATACATTTGGTGGAATTTTAGGCATGTATCACATGCTGCTTATCTCTGTTTTGAGCCTGGCCCAAGGCATGGGCTAAGTAGGTGTTTGTTAGTAGTGTAAATCTGGAGTCACTGCACTGAAGTCAATGGGAAACTGAACTCCAGCCTTGGGTCATGGGCTGGAAGGAAGTGCATGGAACATCTGGGGCGGGGAGGAATGCATGAGTCACCCTGCAGCATCCTCCCTCTGGCAGATGCTTGGTGCAAAGTAAACATATTCTGGAGAATTTCCCCACACAGACTTTTCTCAGAAGGAAGGGGGCTTTTAAAGTCTATATGTGTGGGTGAAGGTATGAAAATACTGAGTAGATTCCATGGCTCACAGATCAAAGCAATTTATTTAGTATGACACTACTGCGGATGCTGCAATTGCCTTTAAGGCTGAGATTTGCTAGCATGACTAATGATTTTGAGACTTCTATTTGAGAGACCAATGAGAGCTCTGATATTCTGGGTGCTTTTACCTCTCTCCTTAGACACAGTAGGGACTGATTTATACCATAGGAATAACCTTTTATTCTGTCCGATGCTGGGACAGAAGGAACAACCCCTGATGGGACCGACTATACCTTTCTCCCAAGCTCATGTCCATAAATGTCTCTCTCAATATAAGTCAGCTTTCTGGGTTAGCAAGTTAGCTGGTTGCTTTCTTGGCTAATAAGCTTAATTTCTCATTAAGGTGTTTTCTATTCATGGCTGTCTTCATGTGAAAATACTTTTCATTTAGCAAACAATTGTTTGCACAGCTATATTCCCAAGAGGGATTAGCTCTTAGTGTGACTGCTTTCTTTCCTCAATCATCTGGTATTATTTCTGATCCCTGTCTGGATGAGTGTGTGGTGAGTACAAATAATAAATGGGGAGAGGATATGGTCAGGCTAACTGGGCCTTTGTTTCGCTTACAGGCAGGCTGGGAGCAGGCTCTGGAACCAAGCCTGGGTAGGTTGGCAGGAACAGGGAATTTTAATTGATATTTTAAACCTTCCTTCCTTTGGCCAATTTGAGCCAGACTCCCTGAGATGTTAATGTAATATTAGGCAACTGTGCTATTGTTGACCTGATCAGATTTAAAACAAATTTTCTCTCATTGAATTCCCATGAAGTAGCCAAGTGTCCCACAGGTCCTTCCCATGAAGAATGTGACTCAGTAATTATCTAGTTTACTTAAATACCTCTGTGCTAGGAATCCAACTGGGAATTTTCAGCAGCTATATCTGAAATATGTGCGATCATGTACACTTGATTATCTTATTTAACTATATGTTTCACCAGAACTATGGCCCGAGGGTTTGTAAACATGAACCCAAAACTCACATTATTGTGGGTGTTAGGTAACATATGAAATATATCTGGCGACCTGAAGAATGTACTGCTGGAGCTGTCTACTTGTCCAGAATTTTGTGGCTGGATAAGGAGCTTCTGGAGAAGCTGTGCTATTTGGCCTTTTTCATCTACTGGTTTGCTGTAAGAAGAAACAGGTGTCTTACTGACTCATGTGGTCATATCTTTAATTGAGCTTGACAACTACTGAAGTTTGTCTGAATGCTTTTAAATATTTTTAAACATACCAGTGTTGAGCGTTGCCTTGATGCTACCTTCCTCACTACCCCAGGGGGCAGGGAGGAGCTTTGGGGCACCCACAGAAATGTCTCTCCTTCTCCTTTCCCCTCCTTCATACGCTTCACAGAGCACACATCCAAAATGCCCACAGAAACCCTGTGTGCTGGCCAGGCTGAGGCTGCTCGTACCGGGTGCTGTGTGTTCCTCATGTCCTTGTGTGATTGTGGTGCTGTCATCTTCGACTGGGAGAGGATGGGTTGTTGCTATGCATTGGACACTGTAGAACTCCATGAGTTGCAACTGGCTCAATCTTTTTTATTGTTTCCCACAGGTGGGAAGAGAGTGGGTTTCAGTTCCCACTAGAGGGTACTGGGAGCTGGAGGATTTTGCTGGGAAAGATCGTAGAATCATTTAAATTGGAAAAGACCCTCAAGATCATCAAGTCCAAATATTATCCTAGCACTGCAAAGCCCACCACTAGAACATGTCTCTGAGCACCACATCTACACATCTTTTAAACACCTTCTGGGATGGTGACTCCATCGTTTTCCTGGGCAGCCCTGGTCTCACTTTGCAGTTGGCACCTCTCTCTGCTTCTGTGGCAGTGCGGCATGTGAATGGCTCACAAATATGGTTGGTTTATGCAATGCTTTCATAAAATAAGAAAATCTCGCAGTGCCTCTGTAGTGAGCTGTTGCTTCTGGCTTAGTTTTTAATGGCTTGATGCTCAGCTGGAGTAAAGAAACTTAACTGTTGAGACAGTGAAGCTACAGAAGTTTACACTGAACTCTGTTGCTCCTGATCTTCTCAGTCATGGTAGATGCTTTCACTAGTTATGGCCAAATATATACATTGGCAACAACACCATCAAATAAAAAATAAATTAATTTTGACCCATGTCTATCCATATATACACAATTCAGAGAAACTGGTTAAAGAGAATGATAGCACATTTTTTGAAGAAAATCTTATGAGAGTCCAGTTTTAATAATGTGTCGGTCCACCAGTCTCATTGCAGAAACCTGAGAGCTCCCGCTTTCAATTTAAAGTGCTCTCCTCCACACATAGTACTTCTCTGAACCTGTCACTTCTCAGGAAGCTCCTTCTCAGGCAGTCTGCATTTTAAAACAAGCAGTTATGACAGTTTTCACTGCAAAAGGGGACAAATCAGTGAAAACAGCATATATAGAAACTTGGTTATGATAACCGCTAAACAACAGTGACCAGCGCTTCGACAACAGGATGGAGAGGTGATAGGTGATGGCGGAGCACAGTTGTTTTAGTGGGAACTAACTGAATCTCAGAAAGAGGTAGAGGGAGATTTACTTTCCAGAAACAATAAGCTGATGGTGAGTAATGGAGAAGATGATCAGTGGATGAGGGCTCTGAGTTTGGAGGTGGGAGAAGAACAGCAGGGCTATTCTTCAAGAAAATTAAGTCAGCTTCCTACTCCTGCCCAGAGCAGACACCGACTGAATCACTTCCACAGCACCGTCTCCCCCTGTCTCACTCCAGCATAGCTATGCACTCACATGTAAGCCTTGTAGTTGCTGCCGATTTTCTGGATTCGGATGTCATACTTGGAGTCAATGAAGGGCTCGGTGGTGGCATAGGTTCGTGCCATGGCTACTATGCTGGCCATGTCCCGGAAGTCGTGCTGGTTCTCAACTTTGACCTTGATTGCCAAAATCCAGTGAAAAAGTGACAAGAACAAAAAGAACAGGAATACTTTGTGAGCAGAAGTAATCTCTGAGCCTGAATAGCACAATGTCAGTTAAAAAGCACATAGATGGAGCTGAGGACAGAGCAGGGATTGTGTGATTTAAAGAGAGAAGTTCCCCAGACAAATCCAACCCAAAGCAAGTCAACCCCTTTCTCCTTCCTCACGCACAAGCCCTGGTAAACCTGGCACCAAGGATGCAACTAGGTCTTTGCCCAGATGGCTTTCGCTAATGCGCATTGCTTTTATGATGCTACAGAAAAGTATTCCATCTCTTAAGGGGCATTACTTCATTCAGACATTGCAACTGCTATTTCCCATGTTGGGAGGGATGAAAACAGAATGTTCTGGGTGGTCAGGAAATAGAAAGCAATGCCAGGAAATCAGCACAAGAGCTGGTTGTCTGCCACCTTTAGGCTTCAGTTCCCTGAAATTTCACATTGTGCCCCTCTGGAATTTCTTCGAGGAGCGGTGCAAGTCTCCCCACTGGAAACAAACTCTGAAGGAAAAAGATGTCTCTGGGAGGCCCAGTGATTCTTGGGGAGATTTGTGTGAGTGTGATGCCATGGGCACGTGTGTGGGACAGCTGGTTGGGTGTTAGACTTGGATCACACTTGAAAATGAGAGAGCAGTGGCCTATGAGCTGGAGTTTTTCTGAGAAGCTGGCTTTTCACAGATTTGTATTCAGTTATGAGAAATGCTCTGTATCTCATCCTAAAAAATAAAGAAAGAAGGAGCAAAACAGTAGAAACTCTAATGACAAGATCAAATCTCTACAAAAGCTCATTGATTTGGAGGAGGAAAAGTGAACAAGCAGGTAATGAAAACATAGTGGAAAACTTGTTTGGTGCATCAGATAAACCCATGCAAGTTTTGTTCCTTAGGGCTGGATGGGTGCAGAAAAGGTGGGTTAATTGGTGCAAAAACGACCAACACTGTGAAAAGGGTGAGTGAGTGACTTTCTTATGGATTACCTATACTTCGTAGTTTGTTAACACTTTGAGACTACAGGTAAAGGTTGCAACTCTGCTTTGCTAAGTGTCTGCTCACTCATGACAACCAGTCTGTGTCTGCCCCAGAAGAGTTTCCCAGTTGATTCAGTGTGTGTGTTAAAGGAGGGTGATGCCAGACTATGTGGAGCCAGCTGAAGGAAACGCATGCAATGGTATTTGGTGTTTCTTCGCAAAGAACAAACAAGTGGTTTTACATATCTGCCTTTAACCACGAGAGAGCAGGAGCCATCTTCACTAGAGAACAGGGGACAAGCTTGTTGCTAACCTGTTTTACGCTATTTAGATGGTTTTGTGTAAGCACCAGCTGTGACATAAGCCCAAGATGCAGCCACATCCTGGTGCAAAAAATCTCTTGAGAAGTGGACAGGTTGTGGGGAAGGTGAAAAGTGCAACCAGTTTGACCTGTGACCTTTTCTAGATGCCTGAATAAGAAGAAAAAATACCTGGTCTTTGCTTCTCCTTTTGCTGAATGTGAAATACCCCTAGTCCTCCGCCCTTTTGCTGTGGTGAGGGCTATGTTCTCTCTATTCAAGGACCACTGAGAAAAGGAGCAGAGGAAGAAGACAGTGGTCTGTGGGGTGGGAAGGTAGGAAAAAAAAAAAAGAGGAAATAACAAACATGAAGGGGAAATGTAAAGGCAACCATTGCACGTCACCCAGGAGGAGCAGCCTTGCTCTGGGCTGTGTTGTTCCCCTCTGTGTCTGTGTTGGGCTGTGTGTGGTCGTGGCTGCTCCTGGTGTAGCAGGACAGGGTGAGGTAGTAGGAATGTCCCAGAGGCAGTGGAGGGAGGGGGAAAAGGGAACACCTCACATGGGGGAGCCCCCAGCCTGGGCACAGCTTGCAAAATACAAGGGGGAACAACGCAGGCTGTGTTGGGGCTGGGTATTTTTGCTGCACAGATAAGAGCTGCACTGGGTTGAATGGTGTTGCGTGAGAGAGTCCCACCCAGATGAGATGATCGCAGGAGGGACTGTGTGGGCAGGCGACCCATGGTGTTATGATATATTATCCCAGACCCTTTCGGCAATGGGAAAAGACAAAAACTCTTATCTAATGACCTACTTGGAACAAGGAAACTTGTGGGATCTGAAACAAAGTGCTGCACTTGTGCAACAGATGTCTTTGGGCCTCAGCTGAAACATTTGCGTCCACAGCCCAGGAACATTTGTCCCAGAGGCAGAGGAAAGGATACTGCTTCCCTCTCCAGATTGGAATTAGCCCTATTGTTATTGCTAGAAAGAAGCTGTATGCTTGTCTTGTTAATGAGATTTTTTTCCTCAAAAATACAGCATGCTATGGAAAGGAAGAAAGGAGGAGTCCATTTCTGCCTCCTCTCCATTGCTCCTTTGCTATGGGGAGAGAGGGAAAGCACTTGAAAGTGTTTTCTCCAATGGGCCTGAGGATTTTTGTCTGGGTAAATAAAGAGGGGGGACTCTCTGAGGACACAAAGTAGGAAATGAAAAAACAAGGTGACTCCCCCAGTGTACACCACTGCACAGTCCTCAGCAAACAGGCCTGCCATCTTCCTTGGCCTGTGCCAGAGCCTTTCGCATGGGCTCTTCAGAGAAAGCACCTCACAGAGGTCCCCTCTAAGGAGATCATGGCTTTATTTCCCACCAGGCATCAAAATAATCACCACTCCAAAGCTGAAATCTGAGCCACCATTTGTTAATTGTTAGAGCTGGGCAAATTTGACAAAATAACAGCTGTGTCATGGGTTAAGGCTGGTTCAGTCCAGGGTACATTATTACTTCATGAACGGGAAGCACTCGAGTTACGGTCAAATTAGATTTATTTTCATGACTTATCTATCAAGTCCACCATTTTATTAGCTTTCTACTTTTAAATTTTGTATAATTCATTTCCTCCTGCCTTGTAACCCTTTTATGTGTCAATAAAACATCCATTCTCCAAACAGGAGAAAAAACCCTAGAGATAACCAAAGCCAGGGTGGATGTGGTATGACGCCAGAGGGCATTATTTAAGAAGCGGCTATTAAAAATCATTCTAGAGCAAACAGCTACCAATTTACCTAATAAGGGATAAATCTGTCTTCTAAAATGCAGGTTGACCAATGCATGAAACTGAAAAAAGAAGTTGGAAAGAGATCAACAGGAAGCCATTTTTTCTCTCTCTCTCTCTCTTTTTTTTTTTTGCAACCTTCTTAGGATAAATGCAATATCCCATTAGCTGCGTAGAGGAGTGCAAACAGCGAGTGCAAACACAGCGCCTGCCCTGGCGGCCTGTTTGCTTAGCTGCGCTGGCTGTTTGAGCAGCAATAGGCTCATTCTGGAGTCATCAGCTGCTGTTTGCTGTAGCGTTTTAGTGACCTGCTGTGAAGAGTTTGGACCAGTGTGTTGACAAATGCCTTTTCTGAGGCATATCTCCCTGGGCTAGTCCCTGTTTCCCTTGTGGCTCTCTCCTTTAAGCCAGGCATCAGCTGTGCCCTAGCATGCTCCTTGTTGCTGCACTGGAGAGGGGAGGCTGGCTGGATCCCTGGGAACACACTCACACAGATGTGACTGTCCCTTTGCCCTGCGGGGTCTCAGAGGCTGATACTATGTGACCTGCAGCTGGTGCTTGTTCCTGTCCTCAGCCTGCTCAAGAGGCACTGATCTTCCTGCCCTTTGCTGGAGAGCTGTCTGAGCGACAGTTCAGGAACCATAGAATCAATCATTTAGGTTGGAAAAGATCTTTAAGATCATCGAGTCCAACTGTTAACCAAACACTGCCAAGTCCACCACTAAACCATGTCCCTAAGTACAACATCGGCGTGTCTTTTAAACATCTCCAGGCATGATGACTTGACCACTTCCCTGGGTAAGCATACAGCATATTGCAGGTAAAGATGAGAATCTGACAAAAGCATCTCCCCTCTCCATGAGATGAGTGTGTTGTTCAAACTAAGAAGGATGTGAAAAGAAAAAGTGGGGGGAGAAGGGGGAGAAGAAAAAAGGAAAAAAAAAAGAAGAAAAAAGAAAATAGAAAAGAAGAAAAAGAAGAAAAAAAAAAAAGGAAGAAGCACTTCTGCCTCATCCCTGCTGTGAACTTTCTTTTGAGGCCTTCCTGCAGGACAGGATTTTGGCAGATGGGTCTTGGTATTGTTAAAATCCACTGGATATTTTCTGGGCAGTCTGAGCCACCCTGAGATCTATGTGGGCACAGGTTCCTGCAGTGAGGGACCTGGCTAGAAATTTCTGCTTTCTCTGTATCATAGTTGCTGAATCTACTGCCTTTTGTACACCTCAGGTGTTCCTGGACACCAGGATCCCAGGGCTATGTCATTCCTCTCTGATCTTAAGCCTAAGCACTTTAAGGTGTTGCTTCACAGTCTCCTTTTGCTTTTGTTAGTTATGTGGCCACATGAAAAAAAAGTCAGTCAGCCAAAGTGGCATAATTATAGTACTCTACTGTGGCTGCCTCAGCTTTGCCCCTCTGAGTGTCATCCAGAGTTGACTCTGCCTTATAGGTTAAACCCACATCACTTTGGATATGGCTTGTAGAAGCAGTTTCTGTGTCCAAACTTGGGTGAGAGGCAGGTTCAGCTGGAAGGTGAATGTCTAAGGCTAAGCCAGGGCTGGATTTGGCAACGTGGTGTTTAACTGGGTCTTGGGAGGCTTGTGAAAATGCCCTGTCAGAGTGTTTTCCTCCAAATGAACTGGAATGGTCACACAAAGCGTGTGATTTTTCACCCGTCTCGTCCTGTTCTGAGCCTTTCTGTAGTAACTTTGTTATTTTGAGACAGCAGGTCTTCAGGAATGGCTCTGCACAGGGCGTTTCCCGAGTCTCTCCTTTCCTTTACTCCAAATTATACTCTCCCTTTCAGAAAATACCCAATCCAACCATCACACACTGAGTTTAGGCCTAACTTTGACCCACTTCAAAATAATAAAGACACAACAGAGTTTGAATTTCCCTGTTATCCTCACACTGAAGTTCTCCAAATGTTTTGCTGCCTTTATGTGGGGGACTATGGTAGGTCTGTGGATTCCTTGATGGAGGGCATGGGAACAGAAATTAGCCTTGAAGATATGAAGGCCTACCCGTGAGAAAGATGGGAGTAAAGGAGTGTCTGGAGATATTAAGATGTACCCGTGAGAGAGAAGGGAGTAGAAAAGTAACCTTGATGATAGCAAAATTAGCTAATGAGATGTTACTGCTGTAACTTGTAACCAATAGTGGAGAGACACATGATTTGGTAAAATTGTATAAAAATGCACTTGTGGCGATAAATGGCATCTACTACTTTCATCCTGGAAGAACTTGGTCTATGTCGTTTGTCTGTCTCAACCACGACACCTTTAATACATTAAGCCTTATAATCCCTACTGACCCCCTAACGAAGAGCTTCTCTCAGCCCCAGGTCCTGGCAGCTTTGGTCCCTGGTGCCCAGGATCAGTCCCTGTTTTCTGTGTTCGGCAAAAGCTTCCAGACTGATGTGCAAGAAATGGCGATGCTTTTGCTATTTTCAAGATGGGTGGTACCTCCTTGCTCATGAGTCAGTGGGAACACAGTGATTGGGCTGCTCTGTTGTGAATGTTACATGTCAAGTCATTATTTGTCCTCCATAAAAAGAAAATATTTGTTCCTTGACAAACCGAGGCAGCCCTTTCCCCTTCCTTTCCTCTTTAGCAGGCTGGTTTTTCAAAGCTCTCACTTTTGGAACATTCTATTTCTAGTCCCGAGAGAGACAAGGTGACGAGCTGTCCTTCCTGATAAAAAGCTTGCAGTATTTTTACATTACAGAGTGGCTCTGTTTAGTTTGTGCTATATTTATACCAGGGTTAAAAAAAAAAAAAAAAGTAAAAGTAAAAAAAAAGTAGACAAGTCTTTCCCATCCAGTGAGGGAGAAAATAACTCTGACCACATTATTATGAACAACAAGTTTTCTTGTACAATGTAATAAATTCATCTGAGCCAGGATTTGTACTGGGGAGGTGTTTTCGTAATTATGGGGCTGGAGGGGACAGGAGGTGACTCTTAAACTGGCTTAATTAGAGAGGTCTAAAAATATAGAGTAGCAATATAAAAATAAATTTATGAAATTCATATAAACATCTATAAAGCCACATGAACAGATACTGGTTTTCCTGTCTTTGCAGATCTGGCAGTTGTTTCCTTCTCATGAGCTGATCAGGAAGAGGTGAAGAGGCTCTTTGAGTGAATTTGCAGTGCTGGGCTCTGGTCCTAGGGCACTTTAGGGTCATGTTAGCACACAAATGGCAGATATTAACACACTCAGAGCTTTGTTCTTTTCCGTGGGCTCTGGCATTATGAGATCCGGAGTCAGGAAGAAGTGTTATTCCTTTCTCACTGTAGTGCTCACCCCGTGGAACAGACACCCCCCAATCACTTCTGGGGTAGGTAGACTCAAACTGGACAATGCTCAAAAATGCTGTGACCTCTTAGGAACTGCTGAGTGAACCACAGGGAAGGACATCTCATCTTAGTGTACATCCACAACATGAGAAAGGTCTTTCTCTGCTGATTCCATTGTAGACAATCATCTAAGCAGTATTTCTGTAGATATTATTTTATTTGTATCAATACTGTATTCGACCAGCGGCACACAGAGCACTTGTTATGATCTTCCAGTGCCAGTGAAATATGAACTGACTCAAAATTTTGGAAGGGGGATAATGATGGTCATGGGAGGAGCTGACTTGTGTATGTCCTGTTTTCAGATTAGAAGATTGTTTGGGACTCCTTTGTCTCTTTGGCTGAAGGCTATTCCTGGTGTCTCTGCTCAAATCAATAGAGAGGCTGTTTCTGGATTTGTCAATGGAAATTTCAAAATATGCCTTTTATTGAAAATTTGTTTTCTTCATCTCTACCTATACCTTACATGCAGGCAGCACTTGGAAAGAGCATTTTACCAATAATGGTATACTGCCACCCCTTTTGGTTCTGACCTTGAATACTAACTGTTCCTCTTCCAAGCTGAAGACAGACAATAGAGCCTGTTTCTTGCAAGTCCTAACACAGTTATTTTTCATTATAGCTTTGAGGAGTCTCTGTTCAACCCTCTGATTAAAAAATGTGGTGAATGAATTTTGTGAAAATGAAAGCTGGACTATTGTAATTATGCTCTTTCTAGTTATTATTGCAAAATAATAAACACTCAGCACTACTTAAAGTGCCAAGAGCCTTATGGACATGAATTAGCAATAAGTATCAGGTGATCATTATAATCCCTCTGGTCTGTAACACAGAGAAACTGAAGAAGAACTGTGAAATGCCACAGATCTTCCTGTAAGTCAATGGTGGAGCTCTTTGGGAAAGAGGCCTTTTCTGTGTACAGAGTTTTTCTGGCTCCTGGCCACTGCCTCAGTACAAATAAAGAAAACACTGTCTGGACTTCCCATCTTTGTTCATTCTTCTAAGTCTTGGTGCCTCCTATTACATGTGATTTTATCATTAATAACAAGAAAAATGTAAGTAATTCCTCGACAATTTCTGCTGGTAATGAGATTGTAATCTGAATGCTCACGTACTTAACAGCACCCATTACAGGTATAAATACATGGCTTGCTATCTTGGCATCATTTGTTGCAGTTAAGTACTATTTTTAATACTTACATGTGTACTTTGGCTAATAGTTTGGTTATTTTGTCCTTTGTTTCTTCAGTCACTGCCTTTGTAGAAAACATGACCTGATGCAGGTGCTTTTTAATATTTATTTTCTTACACTCATCTAAACCAAAAGCAAACCTCTCTCTTTTCATATTACATATATTTTACAGCTAAAGACCTGCTATTTGCTGCTATCTTCTCTACTTCGGAAGACCAACCTCTACTTCTGAAGACCAGTGCAAAGAAATCCTTTAGCTTTCTGTATCTCCTTATCATCACTAATTATTGCTTTTACATTATGATGGTTAAACCCACCACTATATCTGCTGAAAATGTTCCTCTTCTGAATTACTTAATTGGAGGTTTGATTTTTTTTTTGCCTATAGGTGTTACTTTTCTAGTCTACCCATAGTTCTGTTAATCTGTATTTCTCGTGACATTTGCTGTAGTTTCTTTCTGTCAGTCCCACTTGAGTTTGAACCCTACTGTGTCAAAAATGACATGAAACAAATTCATGTTATTTGTCTTTTAAACCAACTGACTTGTCTTTCATTTTATTTTACTTCTTTATTTTCACTTTCTCCTCTTTTTGCTCTACGCAATGAAATGCAGTGGGACTAAAAGAAGACTAATTTAACTAGTCTCAGCTTTCCTTCAGGCTGCTTCTGGCTGGAGAAGGGCCCAAACTAAAACCATAAGGTCAACAATGCTTCCTTCCTAAATCTTCCCCGTCTACTGAACAGAGCACGGTTGAAGCTTTTGTGTCCAAATACACATCCAGACTTCGCTAGTAGTCCCTAATTCCGTAATGGACTAAACTAAACTTGGTCTCAGACCAATTCTTTCTTCTAAGACGCTGGCTGTCAGCCTATCTTCATCTGGAACAACTTCCTGCATACTCCCCTTGTACCACTGTATGGAATTGTGCCTGGAGTTTGAATAGAAACTCTCTTCCCCTGTAACTTGTGACAGCAAAAATCGACATCATTAAAGAATAAAATGGGAGAAGATATGGTGTCTGGTGCAGAAGACAGCAGTTAAATATTCTGCTGAGGGTTTTATCTGGAAACACTGTTAAGATTGGGCTACTTTTCTCTGATTCTGTCCTCATTTCTGTAGCCACCAAGGGTTCTTTGTGCACGAGAGAGACACATGAAGCCCTCCCTGCGTTACAGGTGGAATTGCAGTGCAGTCAGAGAGATCCAGGATTGCAGGATCTCAGGGAACTTGAAACCTTTCCTCAGGGAGAGGTTTCTTCCTCCTCGTTTGTCCTTTTGCTAATGAAATCCTTCCTAGGGACACGTTCAGTGCTCTACAAGGAACTCCAGGCTGTCCACATGTACTCTAATTCAATGACACCTTTGCCTGTTTAACATAGGCAGCACCGGTATTTTAACAGACATTTCCTGCTTATTTAAATGTTTGTTCTTTGATGCTGAAAGCCAACTCCACCACTGGCCCAGGGATTCAAGCCCACTTCCTCTCCAGCAGCTACCAGCCAGGCAGGGGAACACTGCAACCAAAGCAAGAAAGATTATGGGAGCTTCCATGTGCAATCCAGGAAGCCAGAAAGGGCTTCTGTTTCCAGAGCACAAGCAAACAAGCTGTACCAAGTTAAAGTCTGACATAGCTATATATAAAATTCAGGCAAAGTGTGAGGCTGGGAGGTGGTCTGTCTGCTCTAGGGAAGCACTGGGACAGGGGTATCAGTTATGAAGTTCATGTGTCACCCGTTTGGATTCAGAGATGATGCATCAGAATTTCCTACTTCTGAACAACTCGAGTTTTAGACAGGCGATGCTTTTTTAAAAGGTACATGCAAGAAGAAGGAGGGTAAAGTGCAGCAGGAATGTGCTGGCAACGCCTCACTGAAAGGGGAGTCCAGTTACCCCAAGAAACAGGGGCTGCTAATTCAATGGAGGAATAAAGATCCCAGAGAGCCTGGGAAAAACAAACAGGCCCTTCCTTCTGGGGAGTGAACTGTTTTTCAGGATTCCTTGGCAGGCAACCAGCCACTTGGCTTTGTAAGGTCTTGTTCTTCCTTGCAAGGACGAAAAAAATAACTGAAGGGCTCCTGTTTTATTGAATAAGGTCATCATAATGCTCTCAAAAAGACCAGTGCCACTGCTCCTCATTGTGAGAGCTATGGGGTGTAGCTGTACATTACAGGTGCTTGAATAAACAACATTTCCATTTTCAGGAGAGAAGAAATTACATAAAAGTCAAGCCTAATGACTTCGACCCAGCCAGCTTTCCCCCGACTCTTCACAACCCCCCTTCCCACATCCCAGGCAGCCTCCAACCCAATACCACTGCCTGTCTCGGAGTGCGTGACAACGGAAAAAGGCCTTTTCTCCCACAGGAACAGCCAGTGCAACCCAGATAGGCTGTGGGGAGGCTTAACCCCTTCGCTGGCTGGCCACATACCATGTATGATCGCAGGAATGCTGTGCCACATATATATCTGTTTCCTGAGCTACATGTGGTTTTTCTTTTACTTACCTTCCCCATTCCAGCATGAGCATGTCCCAGCTTGACCACTACAGGGAAATTTGGAGTTGTGAGCTGAAAGACAAAAGAAGGAGCTCCTCATTAGTTATTTCTTTTCAGCCATTGTAGTTGAAATAGTTTACTTTTATTTTGTAGCTTTTATCCCCTTCCTGGATGCTGATAGGAGGATAAAAAGGTCAAATAAAGATTGTCCAGGTGGTAGGACAATAAGCAAATAGCTCTTCATTGGGACCCATATGATCAGAAATGGAGACCAGGCATAATTCCTCAGATCTGACCCACTTTTGGTGCCTGGTAGCAGTAACCTCTAGAACCTTCTTATTTTTTCCCTCGGCTTTTCCCACCCTGTATGTATGGATGTGTGTACACTCACATGTGTGTAAAAAAAGCTGCACCTGCAAGCTTGAGTAAGTGAACACTTTCAGATGCTGAAAACATCTGAATTGTGAGAAAGACAAGGGTTGTTTGTTTTGCTTTTTCTTCTCCACACAGACTGCTTTGGTCTTTAAAGTGAATGTGAGCAGTCCTTCGGCAGCTCCCATTCTCCTCCTGTCAGCAGTGGTGGAGGCAAGGAGACAGGGAACAGGGGCCAACCCTTGGGTGCAACTCATAAAGTCCATCTATTCATAAAGCCTCTTCCTCTCTTCTCTGACTTCAGAGGTGGGTATAGAGAAAAAAAGAAAACAAAGAAGTGTTGGAATTGGTAATAAAAATAGAAAAAATTACGTCATGTCTCCTCCCTGGCTTGTGTGGTGTTTACATTGGGCAGGGTCCTGCCATCTGAGCCGTGCAAGTGCATCGCAGTGCACATGTGGGATTTCACTTGGAGAACTCTGAGTATCCTCTCTGCCTTCTATTCCCCAGTTTCATGCTCATGCAAGGATTCACTTGGAATGATTGGCTGAGGGCTGGGTAACTGGACTGGTAGGAAGTGCCTACCACCTGGAGTAACCAGGTGTGTATACACCACACCTCTGCTATGTACTGGGTGGTCCATTTCTACGCCTCTACCTGACACGCCTGTGATCTTCATCTTGTCCTGTGCTCCTGATCCCTATGATCTAAATGTTATCTTTTCAGTACATAACCTGCTATTTTTTATTTAGTATTTAATTTTCTTTAATAGGAATTATTTAAAAAAAACCACTCTGCCTTTACCTAAATGCCTGAAGTGATGGGCTCTACTCCTTAAGCAGTTAACCCAAAGATCTGGCAAGGGGAGGGAGTTGAATTTTGACAGATAAATGGGTCTCCTCTTTATTTAAGTTTGAGAATACATAAACAAATTGTTCTTGTGCTAATTACCAATTGTTTGTATGGACAGGCAGGCGCTACACCCTAAAGATAGAATGGTGCTGCAGTCTCCATCTGTGGCAGCTTGCTATAAATAACAAAACTAGTAATGAACACTGATGTGTTTTGCTGTTCAGCTGCTTATGTAAAGAAATATCACGAGAGAGGAGAAAAGTGAGCGCAGTATGTTCTCAAACAACATGTGTCACTTGTGAGGACCTTTTTCAGACAAAAAGCTGGAGGATCCTCTTTGGACCACAGAAGGGCACACAGCTGCAGTAAATCACAGTCCTGGCACAGGCAGGGACCAGCACTCGCTGTTTCAGATGAAGAGGCAAGAGAATGTGATAGGTGGCCATCCTGAAGTTAAGCATATGTCTGGGCACATGATTTTGTGCTCTATTTCCCCTTCGCCTCTCTAATTCATCGTAAGAGCCTGAAACTTAATTTGCTGCTGGCATAAATGAATCAAATGGAGGACTGCACCTGAGCCTTACTGAAGACAGGGCTATGGATGGACTGTGCCAGGCCTTTAATGCTGGTGGACGAAAGGCAACCTAGCAGTTAGGGCACCCACCTGCTCAGGCTCTGGGAGGCATGGTTTGCTTCCCAGCTCTGTCATCCATGCCCCATGCACACAGTTTGAGCCAAAGCACTTGCAAGCCCTGGCCTCTGTCCCCTGTTTGTGTGCAGAGGCAGCAGCTGCTTCTACAGCACAGGAAAAGCAAGCTGCACGCCACGAGCTGGCCTGGTACCCTGGCAAGGAGGCCAAAGAAGTGTGCGGGACAGATAATGTTATATCAGCAGCTCAGAGCAGCCTGGGGCAGGAAGCAATGTCTCTGCTGCCCTGTGTGTGTACCTACCTGCGAGTTTTGCTGAGGGAGCCTGGCTTGAGCACAGGGCCAGGGAGTGGGAAGCATCTGTTTTCCTGTGTACATGCAAAGAAAGTTTGGAATCCAATAAACAACCCAAGCTTACTGCTCATCTGGAAGAAACCACTGGCAATGATAAAGCTCTGCTCAAATCTCTCTCTTTCCCTTTGCTTCTTAGACACATGAGCTCAACTTTCTCGGCAAGACTTGGCCTCATCCTGCACAGGGATGCTGGAGTCACAAGCTGCTTGGCCTGGCCGTAGTGCGTGGGATTTGGGGTGAAACATGGAGTTCAGAGAAGGGCAATGAAGCTGGTGAAGGGTTTAGAGCGCAAGAGTTATAAGGGGTGGCTGAGGGAACTGGGGCTGTTTAGCCTGGAGAAAAGGAGGCTGAAGGGAGACCTTATTGCTGTCTACAACTAACCTGAAAGAAGGTCGTAGCATGGAGGGTGTCAGTCTCTTCTCCCAAGTTGTGAGAGATGGGATGAGAGGAAATGGCCTCAAGTTGGGCCAGTGGAAGTTTAGGTTGGATATTGGGAAAAATTTGTTCACAGAAAGGGTTGTCAGGCAGTGGAACAGGCGGCCCAAGGAAGTGATGGAGTCACCATCCCTGGAGGTGTTTAAAAGATGTATAGATGAGGTTCTTAGGGACAGAGTTTTGTGACAGTGTTAGGTTAACAGTTAGACTCGATGATCTCGAGGGTCTCTTCCAACCAAAATGACTTTATGATTCTATGTTTCTATGGATCCAGACCCTTAATGTGTGACAGCCTTGCTTGGAAAGCTACAGCTCCAGGGAAACACTGGCGCATGGCTTGCCAGGAATCTGCTTTTGCCACTGAAACCCCACCATATTTCCATGTACATAAACCTACTTTATGGAGGAAGCAATGAGAGAGAGCAGCACATACACATAGCTGCATTTTATAATGGGTTTATCTAGTGACAGTGGAGTTCCCTTAGTCTGAGCTGAAGTAAAGTGGAATCGAAAGCTTTCAATAGTCCACAGGACTAAAGCGAACAGAGTCCACAACCACCCAATAATGGACCGGGGAAGCTCTTGCTGAAATGGGCTGAACTTCACTGCAATCAATGGGGATACTTCCAGCTTGTTGGGACTCAAGTCCCATTTCTATTGCTAATAAGGTGGCCAGCAGCATACTTGGAAAGCACCCAGATAGACAGGGAAGCCAAAGGAAGGGAGAATGTATTATTATACATGCAGCTATGAGGCAATTCACACACATACATGGTGAGAAGTTCTGGGGGTGGCCACAGCCACCACAAGGGCAGACCCCTGAGATGAGTATTTACACACACTTAGTCATAGACTTCCTGGGAAAGAAGATGCTTATAATGAAAGGATAACATGAGTGTTTAATAAGCAAAGCATGCTTTTACTGAAATCATGCAAAGAAATACATCTGTGTCTTTCTACATGTTGTTTTTTTTTTTTTTTAATGTGTTGTAAGGGCTCTTTTTTTTTGAAAAATGTGGAAAAACACTTCGATGATTTTAAAAAGTACAGGAACTGTTGACAGGTCTGGTGTAGGTTTTGGGATGCGACTGTAGCACAACAGCTAGCTCAGTGATCAGGCACAGGGTGTTAGTCCATATGCATAACTCAGCCCTTTGAATTCTATAAAAATCCTATAATCCTATAAGCTGTGCGAATCCGAAATCCTATAAGTTTATTCCCAGATGTTGTCACCCAAAAGCAAGGTTTACCTGTGTCTTGAGAACTTGGTGTATGAAGATGCCTGTTTAGAGGCAAGCAGGAGTTTGATTCTTGAACTAAGGACTCAGCAAAGCCAACTTTGTTAGGGGTGATGGGAGAGTCATGAAGTTATTTCCAACTTACAACACTGCTGGCCCAAACTATATCACTTTAGCACCTGATTTTAAGGGCTGTGCTCTGTGTGTAGTGTCACGGCAAAGATCACTTTGCAGTTAATCAGTATTTTGGCACTGGTGTGTAAAAGTGAGTGCTGGTATGCATACATTAGCCTTTATTTGAAAACGTATGGCTGTAAACTATGACACTTTCCCCCTCACCCTCTGTCCCTCCTTTCCAACAAATAATGAGGTTTTCAATATTTCTCGTAAAGGTATCAATATTTTCTGTATTTCTTGCTGTTGGAGCAGTAGAAGAGAGTTGGATCTAAATTGATCTGAAGTGAAGAATCTTAAAGGAAACCTGACCTATCCTATAAACACAACACTTTCCACTCCTTTGTTTCACTCAGGGCGCTCAAGAGAGATGCTGATTTTGGGTCTGTGATTTTTTTGTACTGCCCTGTAGTCCATGAACAATGCAGAATGTCTCTTTTGGTTTTCTTCTGCCATGTTTAGTTTTGTGCATCAGTTCACATTATCCATCTCATATTATGCACTTCCAGTTTCCAGTATTATTCTTTCTTCTGCAAAACCTTTCCAGTCAATGCTAAAATGAATAGTCCAGGTGCAATGACATTATGGATACTATTAGAAGGATCTGGGGAGATGGGAGATGGAGTCATTAAAACTTTGGTCTCTTGGCACCAGTATTGTCTTACCACAGCGTCTGGTATTTTCAATCAGGCCAAAAGCTCCCATAGCACAAGGTACCGTAATTTTTGCTTCACCCTTCCCCCAGAAGTAATACTGTGATTTTTTCAAGCTTTTATACTCTAACACTGACCTTTCAGTTTATTTAGCTGCCTCTACTTGTATGACGACAAAGTCTGTTCTGGGTGGTTACCTAATGGATTATGGGAATGTTTTTCACGCATTTGAGAGCTAAATGTTGAAAATAATGTGTGTGGCACTTCCCTGGTGTCAATTAAGTTGGAGGAGTAGTGAATATATATGATTTCCTGTAAAAACAAGAAGGCTGATTCAAATCTACAGGAAAGTAATGATGTCATGACATGATGTCATTGTGTTTATGGAACTATCTTACTGAAAATCTGAGCTGAAGATCAGCACTGGTTGCATGCCAACCTTGCCAGGCGTGGCAAAGTCAGGGCTGTACAGTGAAATATGGAGGAGAAGTAGTAGTGCTCCCCATTATTCATTTACTAACGAGTCGACATAATCACCAACCGCATGCGGCCCAGCTCACTCAGCAGATTAGTACTTTGGCCCCATGGAGGTTTGTAGTGGCAAATGACTATGCCAGACAAGCCCTTCCCCTTTGCTCTTTCCCAGATCAGAAATAGTGTAAGAAACAACAAGCAAAGATGGGACAACGTGTTGAACAATAAGAGTTGCCAGCATTAACATCTGTGCTCTATTAAAGACACGTGATACAGATTCCTTTAAAACATACATGTGTGTATTCATTACTGTATTATAATTATAGCACAATGAATTAAAAATCATTAGCTGGGGAAAGAGGGCCTATGCTTCCAAGCCAGATGAAGTAAATCCTGAGAAGGAGTAGGTATCCTCAAGGGTCTCCAGAGGAAGGAGGAGATAGAGATTATGATAAGAAAAGTGATGAGATACTTGTGACAGGAGGAGTTCAATAACAACTGCATCAAGACAACATTGTACAAGGCAGGACATGATGCAGTATGGTCATTGATAGATGGGATGGCAGCTGGAGTACAACAGGGCTCCTTCTTGCAAAAGAGGAGACAGCATATAATTTAGGATGGGTTAAATTTTACAGAGCTTTACTGAGCTGGGGTGATGAAATCATGGCTGTGGACGGGGTGGATGATTTAGTCTATGGTACTTTTGGTAGTCTATAAGGGACGCCTGTAAAATCAAATGGGAATAAACTGACACACTTGATGCAAAGCACTGTGAGGGTAGAGGCCAATGTTTTAGCAAGCAAGCAAGTTTTGGAGGTGGCATAAAGAAGAGGCAAGAATGAGGCTGCTGATTAAAAGGTTTTGGAGTAGAAAAGGGGACTTCTCTGCTGCAGGCCTGGATATCAAGAGAGCAATGGGAGGACCAGCATCAGTGTAAAGCAAAGGATCAGATTTAAGGTGCTTTAGATGGATGGACATTTCATTTCTTTCAGCACTGAAGCTGAGACCCCTGGCTTTGGATAAGAATGAACTTAGTGAGTAACTAGATAGCGATATTGCAGAAATTAGTTTGTGCTACCTGAAGTCAGCAGTGCTTTAGGGTGTGAACATCCTTTGGGTTGGTAAAAAATTAGCTTTTGATTCTGACATTGCTTTTAAAACGCACCACACACACACAAACACCAAAAAAAAAAAGAAAAGAAGAAAAGAAAACCCAACAGCAACATGACTTAGTTCCCACATCCTTGAGTAAACAAACCACAAATGAATGTTTCATGGCTCCTAACACTTGCTGTGGTTAAAACAGGTCACAGAAGTGAGTGGAAAGGGTTAAGCATGAAATGGAACCTTTTGTTGTAAATTCCACCTCTAATGTTGCTTAACTTCTCCTTTATTTGAGATAAGATGCTTTTGGATTTCCAGTAGTCCCCCTCAGCACTTGGAGGATAAGAGTGTGAGCATTTGATATTATTCTCATTACCTTGGATCTTCAAGCATGAGAACTATATGAACATATCCAGACAAGCAGATGCTCAGCAAAAAAACAACATAGTATGTGTGTGTATGCATGTGCTTGTGCTTGTATTCGCACACATATCTAGCAGTCCTGGTCAATAAATCTCCATTACCATATCTTATAATACAGGCAAGTTTTTAAAAGTTTGCTATGAGTACATAGAACAGTTTAATTTCTCGATGTGTGCTGTTCGCTTAGCCAGTATTTTGCAGTGTGGCCTTTAGGGAGCCCTCTTGTCTTTCCTTGTTTGCTAGGAGAGTGAATACATTCCCCCAACTCAGTATGTTGAAAAGCGGTGTTTGTTTGTTTGTTTGTTTGTGTTTGTTTGTTCTTGCCTTTGTTTTTGTTTTGTTTGTTTGTTTCCCCTGGGATACGGTGGAAGAGAAGAGGAATCTCTTCAGTGTCCTCTTCCCCCTGACCTGAATTGGGTACTTTTGCTGTGTTTTTCTCTAATTAGAAAATTCTGTTCCCCATGTAAACACATTGCAGAGGGTGAGATGGTGAACACCAGTTTTTGACTCTCTAGGAAATTTGTTTTGATGGGTTACCCTTGGAAAAACTGTAGCGCCTAAGCTGTGGTAGAAGATACAGGAAGGAGATAAAGAGGAAAAATGCTGGAGTCTTCGAAGACATCTCTGATCCAAGAGTCCCTCAGGTTCACAAGACATTGGCTGACAAAGCTCTCTCTTCACTCAGAAGGTTGACAGTACCATTTTTGGGGCAAATTCTGAATTCTCATTGATTTCAAAATGAGTAGCATGGAGTTTCTCTGGAGAGAACAAAATTCCTTGAACTTCACAGTAGAAAACAACCTTCAGCAATGGACACCATAGGAACAATTAGATCCCACTGAAGCTGATCGTGCCTCTGCTACTGCTCGTCTCTAACCTCACCACGCAGTCTGCTGCAGGTGCTTTCCCATCTCCAAAGGGCAAAGTGAGTATGGTTCTCACCCCAGCTTCTACGCAAAGTGAAGCTGTGTTCCCTGGCTGCAAAGCACAGGAGAATCACACATGGCTCCAAGGGCTTGTTTGTGATTTAACAACCTTCTGCAACACATTTGAGAGTGGTGCACTTATGTCAGTGTGTAATAAAATGAGAAGCAGGCCCTGGGCTTATTAGTACATTCACTGAGAAATACTCTGCCTGACACAGAAATGGCTCTGATGTTTTGTTGTGAGTCTCATGCTGTTGTAACTGTTCCAATGACCCCATGAGGCCTTGGCTGACATTGCCATGTCAGACGCTGGCAGGAAGAAGGCCACAAGCAATGAGGCATGGATGCTGCCTGGTACAGGGAACGGGATGCCATGGTCCACTGGAACATTTGAAATACCCCCTGGGCTCCTGAAAGCTGTTGGGTAATGGATCACTGCCTTCTTCCTGCTTGCCATTCTTCAGCGCTCAGAGCTATAGAAATAGCAGCACAGCGAATGAGGCAGTCGCAGCTGGACTTTTTTTGGAAAGATCCCTGTTTTATTTTTGTACTGGTTTAAAAGCACAGCCGGTGATCTTGATTAATGTTCCAGAGCATAAGGGACTTTGGACATAAAGAAGAATGAGGAACATGGGATGTGTCACCCTACAGCTGGTATCTCAGGCTATGTCTATACTAGTAAATAGAGCAATGTCATAGCGAGAACAACAGCCCTGAGTTGACTATACTGTTATAAATTGTTGGACTGTTCTCTGGCATATTCTGGCTCAAGCCAAGTAGCCTTCTCCCAGACAATTCCCAAGCACAACGTGGAAAACAGCATGACAGCAGCCATACCCCCTTGGGTACTTTGGAGGCTGAGAGAGTTTGACAGCGTGGCTGGGGTTGGACCATGCCAGAGCTGCCAGACAATGCACCTAGCACTGTATGGTTTGCTGCTGCTAATGTAGCCTCAGTCTATCTCTTGGGGTTGAGCTGGAGTGTAGTTTTTTTTCTCACTTTATCATAGGATAGAATAATAGAATCACTTTGGTTGGCAAACACCTTTAAAATCATCATGTTTAACTGTTAACCTAGCACTGCCAAGTCCACCACTAAATCATATCCCTAAGAACCTCATCTGTCCTACCTTTGTGCCCTCTCACATTAGTGTTTTATTTCAGTTGTACACATGAATTATTTATCACATGCGGCCATATGTCATGCCACTCCCATATGATAATTTCCACTGACTACCTTTCTCAAACAGAATTCATAGTGGTTGCATTTTCACTTACAGCTACAGATATTTACACCACATTTCTTTTGCCCACTGACCTGGAAAGTCAGGTGTTACCTCACATGAGAAATGTTTATGCTGTGGGTTCAGTTTGTTCTATTTTACAGCCAGATTTTATTTTCAGCATTTTGAGCCCTTAGGCTCATGCAGGAAGTCAAATACTTCACTAATATGGCCTGTCAGTGAGATACACATCCGCTGCTCTTTGTGCACTGGGGCATAAATATGGACCGTGTCTCCAAAGACCTATTCCATGGACCTACCTCCTCCATGGGTTGCACATGGAGTTAAACACTGGCAGCAGGTCTTCTGAACCTTAAGGTTGCTGTAACATCTTTTGTAGCCATCTAGAACAGGTGGAGGCCAAGTATGAGCCTTGTTCTGCCTACATCCCTGTTCCCGTGCTTCAGAGTTTCAAAGTTTCTTTCTTCAGATAAAAATCTTCTATGTTTATCCAGACTAATTTTTGCCTCATGGCAGAGACACTGAGGACATGAAAGGCAGTCATTGTATCCTATGATTGAATTAGCTCTGTGCCTCTTGAGATTTCTTAGGAACTTTCAAATTATATGTTTTTGATAGGAGCCAAAAACTGTAGGAAGGGCTCTGTTTCACCATCTCTGCAAGTTCAGTAGTTGCCTGGGGAAGAAAATGAACTCCCAAAGTGCAAACTTCATATTTTCAAAGCTGAAAGAGTCATGTTTCAATGATTCTGTGAGCGAATACTAATTTAGTTTTTTTTTTTTTTTTTCTTTTAAATCCAAAAGGGAAATTAAATGCTTCCAAACAGTAAAAGGGAACTTTTCCTGACATTAATTCTATTTCTCCATGATAAATTCTTGAGGCTTTTGAGATTTTTACTTTGGGTTAGGAAAATAATCTGAAACCTTGAAACCCCTCGAGAGCTGAGAAAACTTTTTTCTACCTAGGCTTTCAGGGCATGAGCCCACAATGGCACCACATGGGTATTTGTCTCCCTCCTGTGGTTTATTCTATGAGATTAGATACAATCCTGCTCCACCTGTTTGCTAAAGCCATTAGAGCTTCCAACGAAGTGGAAGAAACATCTTCAGTGGGTGTCCTGTGTGACTATCCTATATGCAAACTTCGTCAGCAACCTCAGTGCTGAGTGACAACCCAGTTTGCCATTAATAGTGAAAACCATTATGGGAGTCAAGCAGGCTCCGCACAGCACAGAGTTATTTTCAGCTGGGACTGGCCTCTGTTTACATCTTTTCCAGCTGTAACGAGAAAGGGGCTCCTGAAGCCAACACATTCAGAGGAAGGCAGTAGAAACCACTGTGTGCATCAGCCTTTTTCATCTCGCAACCACCACCTCGGCCAGCAGCATTTTTCCCCCACTGAGCGCGCACATGGATGTACCGCAGGCTGCAGCGGCCAGGAATGGCAAGCGGCAGGAAGCAGAGAAATTCCTTTCCGAGTAACATGTAGACCCTCTTCTTTAGCTTGGGCGAGCCTGGAGTGGCAAAGGATGCTGTGGTCTCCGTGAGCCCACTCCTTCTGTTTTGTCTAGAGAGAAAGGGTTCGCCCTTTACTGGAAAAAGAGGTGGAGACCTGAGCTGATTTCATCTGTGAGGCAATATCTCCACTTCTCTGGGATAAATGAGACAAATGTGACTGAGCTGGTCCACACCCAGTACAGGAAGGTATTTGTTTCTTTCCCAGGCACATTACCAAGGCTGTCATGAGAGCCAGGTTGGATTTTGGAATGTGGGCAGAAACCCGCATGGAGGTAAAGGGGCACATGCCCGAAAGAAGAGCATTGAGCTCACCAGGGGAGCTCGTGCCTGGCGCTTGGGCTGGATGCAGAGCCAGGCATGGGGATGAGGTAAGAGGGGCAGAGGTACCACTCGCCTACGCTGCCTGTTGTCACCAAATGTGCTGTCCTTCCATTGCTGCACGAGCACTGTGCTCGCTCACAGGCAAAGTCTGAAACTAGTTCAGAAAGATGGGTTTCTGATTTCAATTCTACCTCTTTTCTTCCCATCAGACTTCATTCCACTAAGTTATTTTCCAAAAATGATTGCTGAAGTCTTTTAGAGTGGTCCTGGCTTTATTTCTCATCGAGAAAGTGCCAGGCTCCCAGAAATGCGGCAGCTAAACTTCTCTGCTGAGCTTGTGTGCTGCACAAACAGTCGCTGTCAAAACATATAGACCAGACTTCAGGGGAGTGGGAGCTCCTTTTAAATAACAACAACAAAAATATTTGCAATGACAAAGAAAAAAATTTGCTTTGTCAAAGAAGCTAAATCATACCTCAATCTGTTTAGGACTAGTCAAAGTCTGTTAGATGAAACTTAGTCTCAAGCGGGAAAAGCCAGCTGGCCTTTTCACTTTTTCTCGGTTTGTTTCTTCAGTTCTGAAATCAAAGAGAGTTTGGTATACACTTATCTTTGTGGTCATCTCAACCACCATCACCCGTCAGTTGTGGGTGGGACAGTGAAAAAATGTTCAGAACTTCCCATGCAGAGGTGGCTCAGCTAATTTCATGCTCAGAGAGTAGCAGGTGTCCAGGCAGTGTCTCTATGCAATTTTGGACTTCAGTAGCAAGAATCTCGATACTGGACCTTGAAGACAGAGTAGTATTTCATATACATCTTGTAGACAGCCCTAATTAGCTAAATTAGTTTGTCTGCATCATAAATGTAAAGCAGTGCATCCTGGATTTGTCTCTAATTATGGCATTGCTGTGGTGATGGGTTGCAGACTTTTTTTTTTTTTTTAACTTTCTCATTAGTACTTAGCTTTAGGCATTTGTGAGAAACCACAGCCTCCAAAAGCTCCCACTCCTGTCCTCTTAATTTTGACTCACAAGGTTTTAATGGATGAACAGAAAGCAAAGAAAGCCTTTGGTTCTCATACCATTCAGCAAATCTCCGGCTGGCACTGGCATTGTTTGGGAACCCTTGTGGGGATGAAAGCAAACTCTGTACAGATGTGGCCTCTTCTGAGACCGCTCTCTGAGGCCTGTTGATTCTCAGAACAAAAAGCACGTGAGGAGGGTGACTGGCAGGGGATTTCCATGAAACGCTCCAAGTGAAGTTATTTTAAACTCATCCTGCACCACACAGGGCTAGCGATATTCCTTGGTGGGGGTGGGAGAGGTTCCCAAAAGCACGAACGCTGTTGTGACCCTTTGTACACAGTGAATTTTTCCATAACCTCAGTGGGACCGGAGCTGGCACGTCTGCTGCACACAGTGGGACGACGCGTGGGGATCCTCTCATGATCGGCTCATGAAGCACGTCATGACGAAGGCTCACCAGTTTGGAGCTGGGAAATGTAGAGCTGAATGAATGTGGCAAAAAAGCTGCATGTAGACAGCTTATGCAAGGACAGCTCAGGTGTTTCTGTTCCCAGGCCTGTCTAGGGAGGGAGAGGGGGGTTAACATGCATGGATCTGGTCACTGTGCATTTTTAGACCTTGGTTTCCACCCATGAGAAGTTAATGGGGTGAATCCATCTGGTTGGCTATATCTGTGCCTGATGTGAAGACACGCTCATGGAGCACTTACGAAAAATCCTGTCCTTTCTTCCTGAACCTCATGTAGGGAGTTTATGAGGCATGATATGCGAACCCTGTCCCATGAAAGGATTAACCAGCTCTCAGAAACTGGGAGTGGTAAATGGGGTCCCTCCTGAAACAAATTCCACTCTGAGTACGACTGCTGATTAAACTGAGGCTTTGGATGGTAAAACTGTAACGGGGGCAGGAAATTTGATTACATCCATCAGTCCAGCCGTCTGACTTCATGCAGCTAATGCTATCCTGAACTCATCACTATGGCAGCATGGCATCTCATACGTAAAGACTGAAGCCCTGGCCGCACTGAAGGCAATGGGAGTTAGCTTATTCATTTCAATAGGGCTATAGTTTCTTTTGCAATGTCTGGTAAAGAATGTTTATCTCAAATTCCTCTCCCACTCTGAGGTATTTTCACTGTTTTATTGCTTGGTGATGCAACTTTTAAGCAATCCTGTCGGGATGGCCTTTCGTGCCCAAAGTTGAGGCTGACTTAGAGAGTAGGAGGGCAGCCGAAAGGCTGTGGTTGGTCACCCAGCTTATGACGCAAAGTCCCAGGGGAGACATGGACCAAAGCTCCATCCCAGTGGCAGGGAGAAACAAGGTCTTCCAGGAACTCAAAGCAGTGCTGGGAAAGCTCAGAGAGAGGGGAAGTAGCTGACCCCTTCTTTTCTCTTGTCTCTTCCCACATATCTGTGAGATCTCAGATATGACCATGAAGGAAAGGCAGGGATTCTTCTCTCCATGGTGGCACATCTCCATACCACACCAGCACTGGCCTGGGACCATGGCGCTTGTTTGTCCTAAAGTTTCTGGATTGCCAAGGTGATGCTAGGAGACACAAATAATTTCTATATGTGATTTCATTCTTTCATGCCATAAGCTAATTGCTTCCTCGTACCACAATATGTTCCAGCTGTTGGTCTTTATCTGTTTCTGGGTTTCTTCTGTCACTCTGGTGCATGGGTAATTTAGAAATGGTTCCCACATTTCCTCTTTTACTTCAAAAGAAATAAGAAAACAAAAACACTCACAGGCAAAATCTGCTTACTCCTAACTGTATTTGTTCATGTGAGAGGCTCCAAGATCTAATTCTCTAAAATATTGCCTATTAAAAGGGTTACTTTTCATTTGTTGATGCAGAGCAGAACTTCTTCCTTGGTGATGCTGCATATGCAGAAGCCCAGACAGAAACGGGACAAGCTAAGCTCTGCCGTATGTGACAAACCCAGCTTCGATCTTCAATATGTGAGACTACTTGTCCAAACTTACTGAGACTTCCCTGGCTAGGGAGTGAGGGAGAATGAGGACTCTCTTGTCTGTAAAATTTGATGTGATCCTTCTGTGTTCCCACCAATAGATAACAATAATTATTTTGAATTCTCTTCCTCTGATCTACAGGGCTGTTTCAAGAGGTGGTTAAGTGGTACACAGTATGATATAGACAGCCAGAGATCAGATTTTCAGAACTGTAAGGAATCCATGTGAGAGATGAATTAAACAGGTCCTTTTCCAAATACAGCCTCGAAACATTTTCCAACACCCAAGAGCAAGATTACACTTAGTGTGCTTTCAAGATATAGGGTGGCATATCAGTTTTAGTTATTTTCAACTACAAATGTTATGAAGGGAAGAGAAGAGGTATAAGGAGTTGCCCAGAGAGGTGGGTGAACTTGGCAGTGAGATTCAAAGCTGACCTTTTCAAGAGCTGTATTAATCACCAGCTAAGCTAACATCTGACTTGTAACTTCAACAGAAGACAGGCTGCTAAGTTTATGGAAAGAGTGAGGGAGAATTTTTCAGTGAATTGGGAGGAAGAAATGAAAATGGAAATGGCTGTATGGGATAGGTGTGAATTGCAAATGAGCTGGCTAAATGGGGTAACACAGAGGCTTTTCTGCTTTAATTCAGTGTGAGTGTAATGGGAGGCAGATGGCCATGGACACCCTGATGCTTGGGTCCTACCACTCTCCTGTGCTTACAGATTTTTGATGGGAACCAGAAATGCAAAAAATTAAATACTCAGGTGCAATCTGAACTAGCTCTGAACTTTGATGACCTCTGTTTCAGGCTTATTAGTCTGATGTGTCTTGGGAGTGTCAGCTGGTGGCCAGAACTTTTCTCCCAAAAGATAGCCAGCAAGGGAGGACTATTGCATGACCATGCCGTTCATGAGTTGCATCATGCAGCTTACAATGCTGTTGGGCAAATGTATCCAGCAATGAGCAGGGCAGATTTAAACTGTGCACAAAATTTTTATAATAAATGGGTTTTATACTGACTCCAGATGACATCAAGAAAGCCTAGTGCTACTGCTGTCCTGGCCAGTTCCTTTCTGTGAACTTGATCAGATGAGTCAGTGGTGAACAGGTACTTCAGCCCTTTGGGTCATGCTTAGGACATGGCCCTTGCTGCCAGGTTGGCTATGGGAAGTGTATCATATAGTGCAAGTCCATTTGGAGTATGGGGCCCAAATTTGCCACGTGTGTTGGCAGCCATGCAAGGCTGGGACTCTTCCTCTTACGTGACGTGACAGCCCAAGCCCAGCCATCCAGGCAGTCAAAAGATTGGCACTCTGAGCTCACACAGTGAGCCTCACAGAATCACAGAACTGTTGAGGTTGGAAGTGATCTCTGGAGACCATCCAGTCCAACCCACCTGCTCAATCAGATTCACTCAGAGCAGATCACGCAGGGATGTGCCCCGGCGGGTTTTGAATGTCTCCAGAGAAGGAGACTCCACAGCCTCTCTGGGCAACCTGTTCCAGTGCTCTGGCACCCTCAAGGTAAAAAAGTTTCTCCTTGTATTCAGATGGAACCTCCTGTGCTTTAGTCTGTGCCTGTTGCCCCTCACCCTGTTGTTGGGCACCACTGAAAGGACTCCGGTCCCAGCCTCTTGACACCCACTGTTGAGATATTTATAAACATTAACGAGATCCCTTCTCAGCTTCTCTTTTCCAGGCTGAATAGACCCAGCTCCTTCAGTCTCTCCTCATAAGAAGGGTGCTCTAGGCCCCTCATCATCTTTGTAGCCTGCTGCTGGACTCCCTCCAGTATTTCCTTGTCCTTCTTTACCTGGGGAGCCCAGAACTGGATGCTGTACTCCAGATGTAGCCTCACCAGGGCAGAGTAGAAGGGGCAGATAACCTCCCTTGACCAGCTGGTCATATTCATGGTCAGATGTGTCTGATTTACATTCACAAAGTCTAAAACAATGTATGTCAAGTGAATAAAAGAGTTTTCAGGCTGTTAGAAGTACACCTATGTAGGGACTTTGTGCAGGTAGAAAAATCGTAGGGCCGACCTGGCCTTCACACTGCTTTGGGGCATAAACCAGCAGCAGGAAGGGAGGAAGTCCCACAGACATCATGGTCTTTTATAATGAGGGGCTTGTGCTGACCATAGATTATGTCGAAAAGCACTCTGAGTGCCTTCAGGTAATAAAGTAACAGCGTAATCCCGTCATTCATTAGCTCCTGCTCATCCTCTTTACTGCAAATATAGCCTGAGTTCCCACATTTGGAGAAATAAGGGCTTAGGTCTAGGGTTGAATAGAGCTGATCAGTTTGAGAAAATGATTCAGCTAAAACCAGCACTGCCTGAAAACAGAGGGCACCTCCTCCGGTAACTGCTGCTCCAGTGCTGCCAGCTTAGGGCTGGGGTCTTCAATGTACTCAGCGTTGTACAATTCTATAAGGCAAACATACAGGTAAAACACGACTGGGGAATAAGCAGCAAAGCAGCCACGTGCGGGTGTAGTGGGAAGATGATCAGCACAACGAGTATGCATCACATTGTGATAGAAAATCTTTACCGGTCTTGAGTAGTTACCAGGCTAATCAGGGGTGGATCCTGCTATCGCGGTGTAGCTTACTCTGAGACTGATTTTTTGACAGATGGAGATGTGAGCAGCTGTCATAGCAAAGCAGGTCCCTCAGCCATTCACATGACGCTGAGTTTCCCAGGCGTGCCGGCTAAGTGTGCTCAAGCCAGAGTTTCTGTCTTACCTAACCCACAGGCCTGGACCTGATCTGTAGTAAAACTGCTGATGAAATTTCACACACTCCTTAGCTTGGATGAAGTTTAAGAATGAAACCAAAGAACTAAGCTCTTCTTGAAGATGTGTTCTTCGCTTCCAGAATAAAAGCCCAGGGTCTGGAAATCTGAGATCAGTATATTTCCATTGATGAAAATTCAGTTTTGAGCATGGTCTGACAGAACTCTGACTTATTGCCTGTCTGGGTGCAGTGGAAAGTATATTTGTTTGCAAATCCATGCATTGGGAAGGACTTGCAGAGATGTTTTTTCCTTGGAGACAAGATGACCTATTATCAATATATACAATTAGAAATTAAAATTAGAGTATACTATATTGAATACTGTGCAAAATAAACCTTGCTTCAAGCATTTACAGTCAAAACAGACAATCTGAAGGAGAATTATCTTCATTTTTGGAATGAAGAACTGAAACACTGGGAGATTAAGTGACTTGACATGAATCAAACAACCAATCTGTGGCAGATCCAAGAATAAAATCCAGATCCCACTGAAGCAACCTAACCAGGAACATCCTTCCCATTGAATAGTTTAATTAACATAAATTAAGCAGCAAGTTGACTCAACATGTTTTTAATTTCACATGTGTACTTCAGAGAAAATGATAATTGCATTTTATAATCTAAAAATAAACAAACACATATGTCTATCAGAAAAACAACAGGCACACAGGAAAAATAGTTCATCCTTTCATTATATTTGGTGTGAAGTCCTTTGTTAGGACTAAAATTGTGAAGGAAGAAGGCAAAGAACATTGTCCTTCTGCATGAGTTTATTAAAATTAAAAATAACCCTTCTTTTAGGTCTGTGCTGTCTGAGTGCCAGGGCTCTGTGTAAACAGAAGAGCCAAATGACAGATTCTTTTAACATGGATCCTGTCAAATCTACCACAGCCACAGTCAGCTCAGTGACATTCAGTGGGCAAGAGGCAGAGCTGAGAATTTGCTGGCACCTAATGTGTGCATTTGAAAGGATCCAAAGAAGGAAGGAGTCTGGAAAACACCTGAGCCCTCCCGCGCACTGAAAGGGAAGATGAGAGCAAAAGAGATACAATAGCAAATCCCAGTCAAGGGGAAGATGTCTTTTAAGCTCAACGACGAATCTGTCTAGTCTTTGAAGTTGGCTATGCCAGGCTTCATTCCCAGACAGCAGGGTGAGCATTCCTCTCTAAAATTAAGCCCCCGGCAATTGCTTCCCCCCAAGAATAGTCATGTACTGAGTGTAGGAAAGCTACACGAGTGACAATAGGATTTAAAGAGTAAGAGAGAGAGAGAGGAACTGATTTAGACCTCATGGGAACATTCACAGGGCCTTTACTACATGCAAAACACTTGCATTGAATTAAGCTAAATCAATATAAGCCAGCTGGAAATGGATCAATGGGGACAGCGTTCATGAGCAAATGAGAGATTATTTGTCAGGAGCTGCGCAGCAGCTGAAGGCCATGTAGCCCTGGTCAGCACAGATTAATGGGGGAAGGTCAAAAGCCAACAGCTCTTGTGGTAACCGCTCTTGCAATGCATGATGCGAGCACAGCCGCGTGTCTGCACACTACACCCCTCCCTGATCCCAGCAACATCCATCACCACCCCTGACAGCAAAGTACTGAGCCTGATGCAACTGCCCCGGCTGATGAGAATCTATCAGCTGGAGCTGGGTGCCCTGATAAAGGGTTGTGTATCTTCCAGTCAGCCTGGAGCACATGCTGAACAACTGCAAGTCTGCCCAGTGTGTGTTTTGTTTGTGGATCAGCCTTTACTATCTCGGAGTCTTTTCTGCAACTCTTTTTCCCACAGTTAAAGTGAAACTAGAAAATTTGGCAGACCCCTGGCTTTTGTCTACACAGGTGAAAAGGCACAACACGCTCGTCCTGTGACATTACTACCAGTACAACACAAACCCTGCTTTGATTTTCACTGGGGTGATTTAATGCACTTTCGTCAGTGAGGAATGTCAGGAAAATATAAGTAATATTTGATGTACCCAGTGTTATGTCTGAGATTGTACTCAGAGGCAGAAACTTGGCAAACTGGAACGTGGTGGCTGCATCCTTCCAGTGACTGCTCCTGAGAAACTGCTCATGTTCCACTCTGCTTTTCTTCCACGATCAAAGCTTGAAGACCTGTTTTAACATTTTCATTGTGCTTATAGGCTTCCATATTAATATCTCATTTTGGGGAGTAGGTGCCATTCAGAAGGAGGTGAGCAGTGGCTTTCAGATTGGCTGTGTCCTGCACACAGCATGCCAGGAGGGATCCCACTTCTGTGCCCAGGTTTATGTTACTTGCCTCTGAAGAACTGGGAATGAGAGACAGAATAAAGCAGACCACTGTCATACTCCTTCAGTGAGATACTTCTCACCTAATATTAGACACCTATGAATCTTATTTTTACGTCTGCAGTAGCCAGACTGGGTAAACTTTACAATCAGTGGAGAGAAATTGTCTGTTTCAGAGCCTGATTTGTCTGAACTATTTCAAACACATACCTCAGGCTGAGAACAGCTGCTCCCCAGTAATGGCTGTATTTCTCCCCACTGATGACAGACAGTGCTGGTGATCAGGTCAAATAGACACCTGCATAATACATATCTAGGGGATACATGTCTGCATTTGGTTAGGTGAGTCCTATCCCTTGAATGAAATTTATTTTGAGCAACACCCTGGTGCCCATAGGTAAAAAAAACACCTAAGAAAATGCTCTGACGGGAAGAGTGGAGTCATTGAAAGCCTCACCTTAAAGGAGATGGTGCTGTCTGGGAGTGTGATGGGTAATTGGAGAAAGTTTAAACAGGGCTTTGTTGTCCATCAGTAGATGCTGGGAGCCAAGGAAAAGGAGGAGCCTGGTTTGCTCTAAGGTGCTGGGGAGTGGTCTGCAGTGATTGCGCATGGGTGTGTGGACACGCTGTGTCCTTCTGGCCTCTACTGCCAGTGTGGCTCTCAGTGATTGTGTGAAATGATACTAAGTGACTCTTCAGCTGAACGCTTCTATGGCAGTTGGAGGTGGCTTTATTTTTTACAATAGCTAGTGCTAAAGTACTGAATGCTTCTAACAGTTTTGAATTAAGTCTGACATCTGACGCTCACCAGGATGCTGTATCACAGGAATTTGAAGAATACTGGCTTCCACATAAAAAAAGAAACATGTGAACCATATATCATTAAATAGCACAATAACCAGGCAAAAATGCAGCTGAGTTTGTGGTTGCCAGGGGGTTGAAGAGTCAAGCTCCTTGATTTTGAGGAGCTGAATCTCTAGGAGGAGAGCAAACAGGGCTGGAACCTGAGACAAAGCAGTCAAAATCTACTGAAGGAGCCAGAGTTATTTTTGAAAATGCAGTTTAAAATTGCCATCAGAAGGAAGTTATCCAATTCAGACTAAAACTGACATAAGACAGATAGTGCTATCATGACACAGAGGATGTAGGCTGGACAAGAAAGGAGACTGGCAGCAGAATGGCTCATTGAACATGGAGCTGCTGTCCTCGTAAAGCAGCACACAGATCTACAAACAACACAAGTCAGGACAATGGCTGGTATTTGGAAAAACCTTCAAGAACCACAGTAATTTTTATCACTTTCCAAAAGCTTCTCCAGCATGGACAGAGAGGACAATAGCACCACGTCCTAAGATGACTCTTCATGGGACCAGTGAACTGAGCTGCAGAGGATTAAAGCACTGTCATCTTGAAAGCAAATGAAACGCTTTTGCCTTAAACATGGATGTTAGTGCAAGCTGAAGTGTTGCCAGTAATGGGCACGTTAACATGGAAAGCAAAACCATAGGCCATTGACCATAAATAGGTGAAGCTTAGGACTTAACTGAGGTGATTTTATTCCTATTAGAGTTGTGACTAAACTCATGGGCAATTAGCAAATTGGAAGAAGTACAATTTATAATCACACCAAGGGAAAAGATTTAGCCATGAATAAAAACATGCCACTCCCTTCATCTCATTAAAGAGGTAACTCACCAAAGAGGCAGAAGATCAAAACAATTGAAGAAGAATCTGAGGATATCTTCCAAGGGAAAGGGAACCTGTTAAGGCTTGTTACATATACCGAAAGCACAGGCCAGTCAAGTGAAAATTCCCATGGCCTGGGAATGGTTGGTCAGCTGATGCAGCCTGGTATAAATTTGTTTATGTCAGAGAAATGAGGTATTTATTTCACACTAGATGTGCACTAGATGGCGTAGAGGTGATCACATCCATTTTTGGTAGATCTAGTCACCTGGCGTAGCTAATGGCTAAGAGAGCACCACAGTTTAGTGGATCTGAGTTTGAGCAGTCTGTTGTGAGGCATAGTATGAGGCATTTTATTGTTGGTTCAAATTTATACTCAGTACAACAGGGTGGTGGAAAGCAATATCAAAATAAGAAACCACCCACTGGAAAAGACTAAGGAGGTTAGCTGTGATCTGCATTTAGCATTGTTAAATTATAGGATTATACAGAAGATGAGTGGTTTGTCAGCTACAAAGATTTCCTTCAGCAAAAATCTGAAGAAGTAAGAACGCCCGCAGTGTTAGAAACTGATGACACCAAAGCCTGGCACATCTACAAAGAAACAGACGAGGTAAAACAAACCTTTGAGAACATCCACTCCTACATGAAAGGAAAGCAGATGATCTACACACACACAAAAGAAGACAACAATGACAACAACAAGAACAAAAAAACCAACCTCCCAAACCCCCCCAACCCCAAACAGAACAGTCTCAAGCGGTAGTGAGATCTTAAATGGTATCCTTGAATTCATGAGGTTGTTGTAACAAGTGGGCATTTGATCTCTAAAAACATATGTGACTTCTCCAATTTTTAGAAGGGACAGAGAGATGAAGATCACAAGGTCAGTTATTTTGCTCAGGAAGGTCTCAAGCAGGGGATGATTGGTGTTGGCTGAGGCAGCTGCATCCCAGATTATGGCACAGTAAGAACGAACAGACTCCAAGGTGCTCATCAGCAACTGCACCGGTGGGGATTTTGGGAAGGCCCATGCAACTCTACAGGGTACCTCAGAAACTGACTGAATATTATTTACTATGCTGCATACGTGTATCTGGCATTCTAGATTATGTTTTTTGCTGTAACAGATGCATATGGAGCATTGTACTTTTAAGAGGCTTTCCAAAAGCAAGTGGCAGAAGCAGCTGCCTTGGTCACAGGCCCATGTTAGGCATTGATGGACAAGAGAAGATCAGGCCCCAGTGAAGTGCACCTCCCTCAGGTATGGTCACTCTCAATGAGTTCTGAACAACAAGCACAACAAATTCAGGAATACTGCTTACTGCCATTTAGTGAGAAGGTACCGCATCAGCTGGTATTCAGGATAAGCATCTCCTGAAGTCAAAATAATTTTGCAATTACTCAGAAAATGATTGTGCTTTCATCACAATACTGATTTGCCAAAAGATCACATGTCAGTCCAGTATAACTTGGGAAAAACAAACTGCAAAGTACATGAAATGCGAGGTTTCTGCAATTCACAATGGTTTATCTTTTTGTGAAAAAAGTCACCAAAACAGCATTTTCTAGTGAAAATGCCAAATGAAAGCAGGAGCATTTTGAATAGTAGGAGAAGATCTCGTTTCCCTTGAATGCAGATTTTTTTCCCCCTGAAAACACATAAAAACATTATATTGACATTATTTTTTCTGCAAAGCAGTACTGTTGAGATATTCCAAATCACATGGGACTCTTAATTTTGTAATGGTCTACCTGTTATCTTCTGCTACAATTGCAGTCCCTTGTGTTATCAGAATATCACCAAATGAACAGTGCAGATCCAAGAGAAGCACCTCTGAATATTTCTGGAATCTCAATGCAGCTAGTTACAAGTATTAATAATTGTAAAGTTAATTAGGCCTCACAGGTTCTTATGTATCTAATGACCATTTCTGTGGTCTGGGCCTTAATACTTTCGGGGTAGAGAAACAAATCATTATGATTGTATTGAAAATAGCTGAAACATCCTTTATTTTATCACAGCATAGCTTCTAATTTCCAAACTCCTTCCCCCCCAAAACCCTATAAACTTCAAAATGCCAACAGCAAAAAAATCAATCAAAGTGATACAAAAGTGAAAAAAAAAACAACCCGTAACATTAATTTTTCTTCTGGAGTCCCCATAGGGTTCTTCCATCCCGCCAAGGGAACAGTGACATCAGTTCAAGGTGTCATTCCCTCCCTGAGTCATTCAGCTGCACAGAAAGGAAGGGAAAGGGAAAGCACTTAGAATGGGTCTCCAGGGCTTTAGCCCACTGAATTCCTCCTCAGCATACAATCTCTGGAAGAAGTGGAGGAACCCCTTGAGCAGGAAGTGATTCAGAAACATACGATGGTCTGTTTGCAGTGACTCACAACACATCAATAGCAGAATTGTCCAGAGACCTATAGAATGTCAGGACTCTTTTTATACCATTGTGCAACCACAAGTACCAAGAAACATATGTTTCCTATCACTCAGCCCAGCTTTATATTAGTCTGTCTAAGTGCATGTTTGAATACAGTCCTGGGCTTGCATGTATGTAGAAAGTTTTGTGCTCAGGCACTCGATTGTGATTATTATTATTTAGATTGCAAGTGTTTCTGCTGGAGATTGTATGGATGTAATTACAATTTGTCCTTTGCTCCCAGGAGACTGTACTACATAAATATGTATACTTTGAATGGTGGATATGTTTAACAACATATTCTTATTTAACAACGTGAGCAGGTTCCACGCAGATATGCCATCAGGTCTCTGTGGCCCATCACAGTGGTCTGTGATACTCCAGCATTATCAGAGGAGTGGTGAGACTCAGGCTGCCTGTAACTTATTACAAGATGATGTTTTACCTTTTGAAAAATTTGCCTTCTCCTGGGCATTCAGGCTAGAATATTCCACCCTGAGCACCTCCCTTAAGATGAATATATGGAGAACTTCAGGTAAACCATGAGGTTAAATGCCCTTACACATATACACTCACACACACAAGCAAAGGAAGAGTTTTTGGTTCGCCATAGTGAAGAATACTCTTGACTACTTCTTTGGAAAACCAATATCTCCAGCTATGAAAAAAGCCAATGAAGTGTAGCACTCCTAGGACTTCTTCATCCTTATGAAAAATTGGCCAAATTTGTTCAAGTTTCAAACTCCTGGTACCTGAAGTTAGCACCTGCTCAGTCCACGCTTGCCAAAGATCTACCCCAAACCTACCAAACTACCCGTCTGCACCGAACAGGTTGCTGAAGTGCAGAGGCTCACCAAGATCTTTCCCTGCATTGCAAGTCTCAGGTGCTGCAGGTACTGAACTGAAACAAGGGAGGCTGTGGGTGTGGAAACATGAACAAACAAATATAGGGAAGAAAATTACTTCGTGTGAACTGATATGTAGCAATTATTCCTGTTCATTCTTACTCTGCACAAATCGGAGGGGGTAATTCACATTAATCTAACCTTCAATAAAAGGCGAATAAAGTACCTTATGTTTACTGCATGGTAAGTATCATAACGCAGACCTGTTTGTGGTGATTAAAAGCAGACAGGATGTGCTATCGCATGGTGACTTTTTTGCATATCTATCCATTTCTGTGTGTGTACCACAGTCCCTGTGCTGGGCCAGTATCAGGGCTACAGCAGTGCGTGTGAAAGCCGTGGTTCAAACGCAGAAACAACAAGAACCAACCCTAGGAAAAAGGACTGGATTTGGACAGGGAACAATAGAAAGTCAGGTGATGGCACTGGGATTGAAGACTGCTGTGGAAGAGAGAAACTAGAAGGAAAGTTCTGGCTGGGTAAGAATAAGGATGGGAGACAAGAGCAGAATATATGAGGACCAGGGGGACAAAAAGTCTGTGTGGAGAGTCAGCACAGATGTGGTCTGATGTGCAGCAATGAGGAAGGCAAGGGGTGGCTGGCCAAGGAGCTACAGACCAAGGAAGAGCAGGGTGTGGACAAGTATCTGCTGGAAGGCAGGTATCTCTCAGGGATCAAGGTGCAAACGGAGAACTGGGATGGGCTGGAGAGAGTCTGAAATAAAGGCATACACTGTGAATGAACTAAGTGTCTGGGGAGGGAGTTTGAGAGAAGAAATAAGCAGGAAGGCAGCGTATTGGCAGGGAGGGGAGAGAGCATGGACAGAGCACCAGGGATAAAGGCACCAGATGAGTCAGCCAAGGCCAGTGGCACTGGTGGCAAACACTGGGACTCAGTGGGTAAGATGTTTAGGACAGGGAAGAACAGGACAGATATTAAAACCAACTACATGAGGAGAATGGGACCTGCCTAAGGAGCCAGGATAGGACAGACCCAGTACGAACATACAGATGAACTGGATGGAACGGGGAAGGAAAGCTTGTCTCCACTGTGACCTTTTCCCTTCAGAGTGGATTTTAAATGTCCTAAGAGCTACTAGTTCTCTCCTAATAGAAAATATTTGCAAAGACACCCGTACAACCACAGGTGACAAATGTGAACACATATCTGTTCTTTATGAAGTGCAGGTCAAAGTGCCAACCTGGATGAGTCATGTGAATGCCAATATATGGCTACCAGAGGAAATAATTTTTTTTTCCAGTTTGCTTTGTGGTAATCCCACACTATGCCCATACATCATGTGAAAAGAACCTTATTAAGGTCAAAAAGTTAAGCACCCAAACTTTAGGAAATGCAACCTTCATTTTCCTTCCTTGTACATAAATATTATGAATCAGTTTTTAATTACATTACTGTGACTTATTTTTTCCACAGGTCCCCTTCAGAAGGGTCCAGCAGGTAGACCTGCTCTGAGGCTAAATCTGGACTTAAGGAGGAGGTTGTTTGCAGGACCCCTGCTTCATTTCTTCCTAAAGTTGGAAAATGCATAAATTATGAGTCAGGGAGCAGCAGAAAAAGAAAGGGCACTTTGATGATTCAAGCAGCTGAAAGGCATCTTAGTGAACTGGATTCTGTCCCCAACTGTGCCAAAAGGTCCAAATGAAATTCTGAGAAAATCCTTTAAATCACACTTCTTTGTAGGAATTAATGTTGGGTACCTCAATTTTTGGCCTTCTTAGTTTGAAACAGTGGAAACTGACTTGAAATTTTTTCAGTCCTGCTGCAATTAACTCCTGAGAATGACATCATGGACTGGTGTTTACATATATATACATATATATATAAAGAAGACTTAAAAATTGACATGGAAAAGAGCAACTGAAATTATTTAAGAGCTGAAGAACATGTCTATCAGTGAGTTGCCTACCAAACTTTTGACATGTGACTTGAATACAGGTTACAAATATGTTCCTGAGAAGTAAATACCAGCTGTGAAAAGAATCTTTAGTCCAGTGGAGAAAAGTAAGAACCTATTATCTATGAGCTGAAATTAGACATATTCAGGTGAGGAAGTAGACATAAAACTTCCACAGTTGGAGTAATTAATAACCCCTCAAAAATCAACCTAAGAAAATCATCAGCTCTTTATCTTTTGAAGTGTTCAAATTGAGACCAACTGCTTTCCTGGACTACTTGCTTTATACTTTGGATCATCCTGAATTATTGGACTAATTACAGGGATAACTGAGTGAAATGTATACATAGGTCAGTAAAATACAGGAAGTCAGACTCTGTGACCTAGCAGCCCTTATCTTCACTAATCCAAGTGTCAGGCGGTCATAGTCACAGCTGAAGTCAGTGGAAACTTCTCTACAGCTATATAAAATGCTAAATAGTGCTACACAAACAGGAAAACCAGGACAAAGGTATCTCATTTAAGACATTCAGATATAGTACATTTGAACTTAATCCCTTCCTAGCTCAATTTTACATCTATAAAATGGATTTGATAATCTCCCTTTAGCTGGAAGAGAAGTTTTGAACGTGCACTGATTATCATTTGTGAAATTTCAGTGATGAGAACCATGGAAATGACCATGGGTAAAAGAATAATTCTCACCTTGGGACTGCATTTGAGTATTGTGAGAATAGTGGACAAAAAATACAAGGAGGTAACATTTCATTCAGTCATAACTGGGTATTAAATGATGCAGAAAACTTGCGAAAAAACACCCAGTATATGATCCAGTAATCAAGGATGGGCACATAAATGTGTAAGCATAATGGAAGCAAGTAAAGTCATGCAATCAACCCTGACTGTGTTCCTCATTTTATTAGCTGATACATTCTCCATAAGACACACAAAAGAAAACGCAATCTAGTAAAATACAGAACTGCAGTATAACATAAATCTGTGCACATCTCCTTTGAGCCTACACTATGGAGAAAACTGTCTCAGTTACACAAACCGGTAATCTATTCCCAAGCATTTGCAAGTCTAACGTGAGTTACAAAGAAAGAGTGGAAAATGGTGGAGAGAGAAGCCAAGGGGACCTCTATGATTTGATTTGGAGAGGAAAAGTCATCCCAGTGAGGGATGGGAGGAAGGTATGATTAGAAGAGTGGATCATGTTGAAGAATAGGTGTCAGTCACCATGTGGGTAAGGAGTCAACACCTAGAAGGCAGTATGTAAATACAAAATGATCCCAGACTACATGGAGCCTCGGGATTTGTCATGAGCCCTGAGCTCATTAATAGTCCTAATGACCCTGCTGAGCCTCACCTGAGGTCCACACCTACGGGCCCAGGAGCTCTATTTAAACTCATCCCTTGCTTAAGCTGTACTGGAGGATTGCTGGTCTTCTGTATAGGCACAGCCTTCCTTCTTACATGGCTATAGAGTTTGCTGAGCCAGATCTCAACCTGTGGAATGTCTTCTTGGCTTGATATTTGTCACTATGGACATGCCTGATGATCACTGGACCTGATCCTATTTCTGACCTATTGATTGACTAAATGACTTGGCCTAAGACTTGTCTCATCACCTTTATACTGCATTTTTGACATGAACTTATGGTTGGACCTGTTCCTCACCTCTGGATCTGTCCTGCTCACCTCTCTCTGGCACTGTAGGACTGAGACCTGGCTGGCAAGCGTCCTCCTTGGCTCCTGGCTCACCTTCCTTTAAGGAGCACTCTTGCTCTTGCTGCTCCCTGACAGATTTATCCTGTTGTTTGGATGTTGGGCACTCTGGAGGGAGCGGCTGTCTTGCCAGCTGGAGCCAGAAAGCAACATAGCAAGTCTGAGAGGAAGGGAGAACTCTCCAGCCAAAAATAACTAATTTAATTTTTTAGCCATAACAAAAGTTTGGTGACTGGTAGCTGTGCATATGTGTGACTAAGTGTGTGCACCCAGAGCTCTAGTAGGGCTATAAGATGACATCAGCTCAAGGAGCGTGCCAGCAGCCTCTCAGTCATCTCTTTCATATGGCTTGCCAAGAGCTGTTGACACTTCCCAAAACGTGTGGTAAAAGAAGCCTCATGCATGTTTACATTCAAGGCAGAATGAGGGCCTGGCCCTGACCAGACTGTAACTGTGTACTCCAGAGCCTGACTCAAAACAATGCTGCTTTGACAGAGGCTAATTTCTGATGGCTGGTCATTAGCTGGGGGAGGCTGTTCGCTGTCTTGGCTCTCTACTGTATCTGTTTATCTTCTGTGACATTATGATATCTGAGGAATCAAACATAAAATCAAGTGGAGAACAAAAATGGTCAGTCTAGGAGTGACAGGAGTGAAGTTCATGCTTCCCAACATGTGTCATGTAATGCAACTGCTGTCGTTATCTTCCATGATGGAGATTAACAGGAAGGGGTTTACTTTGTTTTATAGACATTGTAAGCAATACCAACAACTGCCAGCCATTAACTACTGAAGCAGGTTTTCACTTGTGACCTGAATGGCTGAAATTCGAAGGGGATGGTGACCAATCTGCAGAGGAGACAGGGGTTTGATGGGGCCAGTGTCCTCTCTCACCATCTTGAGAAGAGACTAATCAGTAGACTCGAGTCTGTCCAGTTGGCAGGTTAGGTTTTGCCATGAGGAAAGTTTTTTTTAAATAAAGGTTCTCATATAAAGGGGAGGGATATTACAGCTTTTAATTACATGTGATAAGCTGGGCAAAACAGTAGTGCCTAAATGTGCACAGGAAGAGTTGGAACACCCTCATCTTGGGCAAGAACTGGCACTCTTGGGCAGTGAAAATCCAGTCTAAAAGACAGATTAGAATACATTGTCTAAAAAAACTTTGTTTTAACAGAACGGAGTATGCATGTGTCTCTAAGCTGTGCATGTTCTTGCTAAAACACAGGGGTTACTGAAGAATAGAAGTGGCTGTTAAAGTCAGTGAGGGTGGCCAGCTGCAGTAACCTGCAGGGGTGGCTAATGGGCTAAGAGCAGCCAGTAGAAGTGGCTTGGACATGCTGCGTGGTCTGCTGCAGCTGGGGTCAGGCTTGCTAGCCAGCTGTGACAGCCTCAGGCACAGGCCAGCAGAAACTGCAAGCAGGTGTCTCCAAAGCAGCACCACCAGCTGCTTCACCAGAACTGGAATGGGCTTGAAATGATGGTTGTATTGTAGGCAAGGGCTAATTGATTTATCTAGCCCTCAGAATACATTGTTCTTACAGTACCTTACTCTGTTTATTTTTACTGTCTTCCTTTTCTTCAACAATGTGTTGTTTTGTAAGTTATTAGATTGACCATATGGCAGCAGGGAGGCTGAGCTCTCAGATGAACCCATCAGCTCTTGTTTTCCCATGTTTCTAGGTGGGAGATTCAGCTGGTGTTTGTTAGAGCCTTGGAAATTGAGATGTACCATTTTGCTGCCAGCCCAGAATCATGCCAGGAGAATTATGCAACCCTAGCATCTCTTAAAACTGATTTTTTGCTCTAGAGAATTTGCTTCCTTTCTTAATATAACTAAACTATGACAAGGATAAGAGCAGTACTTTCAAGGAATATTTACCTTCTCAATGACTTCCAGAGACTTCAGGCGAAAAACTCATCATCAGCTCCTAAGACACAGAAGAATGGCCAGCCAATAGGATCTCACAGATCTTGGTAAATTTTGGAGAATTGCGGAGGCCCTGTTTTCCTTAGGCTTTTTCAGAGGTCAAGGTACTCAACTAAAGGCTCTGTAAGCCTTTCTCATGTCCCTACAGCAACTCTTAGGAAACTCATTGAGTCTTTTACCACTAATTTTGAAAAACTCCCCTAGGGGCTTGCTCCTTTGTCTTGCTCCTTTGATAACTACCCAGGCAGAGTTACGTGAAGCAGACTCCTGAAACTGGTAGCAGTACTGCATTTGGAGTTGAAGACAATGAAGAGCCACATTTTGCTGGGCACAATGGCCGGTGTTAGGACAAGTGCACAGCACAGTATTGTTCCCAGTGTTGCAGGCAGAATTAACACATATGCCGCTATTTTCCACTCAACCATTGTTATCTTCTGTAGAGGGCAAAGCTCCAGTGGCTTCACTGGTCCTGCTGTCCTTTTGTACCGTTCAAGACCTTCTGAGCTCATGCTGTTTCCCAGAACAGGTGCTGTCCCACTAACGCCAGCCTATGGCTTCACCCAGTTAAGAAGGGAAGATGCCTGGCAAGCACAAAGGTTGTTTTCAGTGAGAGAAAAAGCAGGTTCACCTGACTGTGTTGCTAGATTTAGTGGACAATGTCTTTTCTTCCTTAGTGTGAAAATTCCTATGCTCCATATCTTGGATTTTTCCCCTGATTATTACATTTGTGACAGGAAATCAGAAGCCTTTTTTTGTCAGTGTTTTTCTCTCAGAATCTTTGTACCCACTTTTCTAGATATCCATCTTTTCTCTTTGATTCCAAGCACACAAATGAGCCTGGCACTACTTTTGAATTAAATTCCCTTTCTGTATTTATACTTACTTTTTCGGGACAGCTTTTGACATGTCTGCAAGGACATAGAACTCTGCTGATAGAAGAAAAAATATATTTTTTTGGTTTCAATATGCTGGGATACGTGTGTTTCCAGCCTAGGGTCCAAAGAGCCAAGTGAATAAAATGTTACCTGCTTATACCTGATTGTATTTCTTTCAATCTAGACCCACTGGTGCCAAGAGAGTTCTTCTGAAATTAGGCACCAAGATAGAGGTAATTATGTCCACATTTGTTTTTGTCTCTCCTTGACATTTCAGTCAACCTCGGAAAATTTCAGGCTAGAAAGCAACCTAATCAGCAGTAAGTTCAATTTTAAAACTATTTTCCATGTTGAAAGCTGGAGGTATCAGCCCTGGGAGACATCACCGATAAGCATTTCAATGTTGCAATTTGTAAAGAATATTTTAAAATGTCAAACATAAAATTCCTGGTGATGAGAAAAAAAAAACCACAAACCTTTTTTTTTTTTTTTTCCCCCTACAATGCAGGTGATATAAATACCAATGAAAACCTGTACCATCGTTTAAAATCATATAATCATTTTGGTTGGAAGAGACCCTTAGGATCATTCAGTCCAACTATAACCTAACTCTAGCACTAAACCATGTCCTTAAGAACCTCATCTACAGATCTACAGGTCTTTTAAACACCTCCAGGGATGGAGACTCAACCACTTCCCTGGGCAGCCTGTTCCAATGCCTGACAACCCTTTCCGTGAAGAAATTTTTCCTAATATCCAATCTAAACCTCCCCTGGTGCAACTTGAGGCCATTTCCTCTCATCCTATCACTTGCTACTTGGGAGGAGAGCCCAACACCCTCCACGCTACAACCTCCTTTCAGGTAGTTGTAGGCAGCGATAAGATCTCCCCTCAGCTGCTTTTTCTCCAGGCTAAAAATGGGTTTGCATGAAATGGTAGTAAAAATGTCTGTGCTGGTAGTGGTTTTAATGGTAACAGTAGCAGCAGGAATTTAACAGAATTCATTATAAACAATCAGTTTTTACTGTAGTCTCTGTGTTTACTAACCATTCACTTGTCCAGGCTGGTTTCTTCAAATATATGTTAGCTGGCTGAAGTGGACACATCCAGCCTGTGGGCTGTTTTAGAGATATTTGCAGCTCAAAGCACAATTTGTTACATCATACATGTTATTCTGTACTTTCCTGGATGTCAAAAACTTCAAAAATACTTCAGAATTAAAACAGATCAGACAGCTGAAAAGTCAAAGAAAGGAAAAAATTTGCAGGCAAGGAACTGAGAATGAGAGATTAATCAGGCTGCCAATGCTTACAAAGGAAAATCTATGCTAGACTAGGAATTGGACCCAGACATCCTGACTGTCAGTCCAGTCTTAACCACAAGACCGTGTCTCTTCTGATTCACAAATATTATTGCAAATTAACTAGTGGTTCTTTGAGTCTTTGTGATTCATTAGTCATAAACAGTGGAGTAAAACTATTGCATTCTTTTTAAAAATGCAACATTTTGGGTTTGGGTTTTTCCTTCATACCACTCAGCCTTGTCAGCTAAGGGGTCATCGACTGAAATGTGGGTTGTGATCTAGCTGTTACCAGATTTAGAGATAGTTGGCTGTTTGTCATCGTTCTGTGTACATAGCGAGGATTCTTACAGGATACTACTCTGTGATAGAGTCTAGACTGGTAAGAAGAGGACATGGCATTAGCATTTTAACTGTCAGAGCAAAGGAATGATTCTTGCATTCCTGTCACCTGAATAAGTGCATTTTGTCTCACACGTATGGCATATACACCTGGGACATATGTATGGGCTTCCAGAGATGTTTTAGATGACAAAATATTATTTGAAGCCAATTGACCTTTTGCTTTGGGACTTTTCGGTCAACATCTCTTCATGGTGGCTGGATACCTCTGAAAATGTCTTCATAGCTTCTCAAGACCAAGGAGAAAATCCAAAAGGTGTCTCTGACCATCAAGAACAGCCTGAGCTTGCTCTAAAGACCTACCTTAAGTGTAACCTTTTAAAATCCCATGTTACTGCCTGGTCAGATTCTCTCTGACTAAGGACCAATTAGAGAAAAAGGGTTGATTGTGCAGCTGATCCCAATATTAGTCCCAATGAGCATACATCTCAAGTTCTACCTAAGCATGACCAATGGCCAACCTATAGCCAGCAAAATAAATGAGAAATGTGGTGCTGAGCATGAGGAAATCTAACTATAATTCTCCTTACTGTATTTTAGAGGAAAAATAGCTGTTGGCATTCAATGATGCAAGTGCTAAGACATGAATCTGTCTGGGTAGTGAACTTTGGGAAATTCCCTTGTCAAATCCACTGACTAGTGACTGTAAAAAAATCACAGAACAATAGATATCGTGATTGAAACAGCTGTAGAAGTCATCTAGTACACGCACTTATTCACAGAACTACTATTGCCAGCACATCATTAGGTCAGCCCTGACTTTGAATAGCTAAATCCTGGAAATGGCCTAAATTGGATATTCTATGACCTCTGTGGGCTATCTGTTCCCATGCTGCACTACCCGTATAGGACATTTTTTCTAAATGTGCAGCTCAGTGTCACAGGCTACAATTTGTGGCTGTTGTTTCATGTTGCATAATCTGATGTTACTGAGGAGAATGTGGATCTGTTATGTCTGTAATTACCCTTCGGGTAGTTGCAGGCTATAAGATAAGCCTTTCCTCCACCAGCCAAAACAAGCCAAGATGCCTCAATGTACCCTTGCTGATTGTGTGCTACCTGGCCTCTGACCATTGTGGTAGCCTTCTGCTTGACACTCTAGTTCCTTCACATTCCTCTGCAATGGAGAAGCTCCAGACTGGACAGTGTGTCATTTGCAACCTCACCAGTGTCAAGGAGAAGGGAAAATAATTTTCCTAGATCTGCCAGCCATGCTCCTCCTAATGTAGCACACAACATAGCTGCTTTACAGTGACAGTGCATTATCAGCTCATTCAGTCTGACATCCCCTGTGACCTCCTGATACTTCTCAGCAGTGCTGGAACTCAGCCAGTTTTCTCCCAGCATGCAGGGATGCAGGGAGTCTTTCCACGGCAGGTTCAGAACTTTGCATTTCTCTCTACTAGACTTCATGAGATTTCTGTTGGCACAATCCTTAGGTCTTTGTGGTCCCTCTCAGTTGAAGGTGTCATTTGTTGTGTCAATCAGCTGTCATAATTTTGCATCTTCCACAGATATGCTGGGGGTGCACTTCTGTGTTATTCAGGTACTAATTGAAGATTGAGTTATACGGATTGCAGAATCAATCCCCGGAACACACCATTTGTTACTGACTGTGAGCAGATGCTAAGCTTTTGATCATTGTTACCCTGTCAGTATTGGGGTCCAGCTGATTTTCAGCCCACATAGAAGTCCTTTTTTCCAACCTTGGCATTGAAAAGCCCAGAAGGTAGTAGAGTTTCACCATTATTAAACATTTCTAAAGCAACACTGAAACAATTGTTTCCTAAATTAATTCATATTGATTCATCAAAAAGACTGTATGTGACAGTATGGGGCTGATAAAGACCTTGTTCAGACAGGAATTAGGCATTCATGGAAGACAGGGTGTCTCTGTTGTACTGGAAGGTCCAAAACTGTTACCTTGCCCTTCCCATTCTGACTTGGCTTCTTTTCTTACCTACAGAAACTGAAATTTAGGTTGATTGTGCAGTTTAAGAAGAAGGAATGAGGCTTGGTGTAGAGAAACAGTGAAGCTGATACTGGTAGCTAGTGTCTACAGACCTAAGCAAACTGTAGTGAGAAAAGGCCACTTTCACCTTAAGTTGTCCAAACCAGTTACCTCAAAACATCCTCTTCTAGGGAAAAATTATGTGGCATTCTACAATAATATTTAATTACAACAGCCTTCCCCCCCAATCCCATTTAGATTGGAAGAGTTTCAAAAGGTGAACAAATTGAATCGATCCATCTTTGATTTTGCCTTGGCTGCAAGTCCTTCCTGGTGTGAAAAGATGGGGCCAAACCAAAAACATGCCCTGCCTAAATGTGCATGGCTCTGGATTAAGATGTTTCATATCCAAACTCTATGCTTGTAGTCCACGTCTGTTAGCAGGAGGTCAGAGATGAAAAACATCTCACACATCCAGGCCAGAGCTCTTGTAAGGGGGCTTTTTATTCATTCATCTCTTCCTCACTACTCCTCTTTACGGTTCAATTTCCCTTTGGTTCCTGTTAGGTTAAGGAGAAGTACACATCCATATGGTAAGGAGAGAATGGATTCCTTTTTCCTCTGTAGATGGAAGCAAAAACTAGAGGAAGCACCAATTTGTAATGTAAGATGACCAAGGAAATCCTTAGCAATTATTACATCTCAACTGTGTAATTATGAGGATATAGTTTCCTCTCTGCACCTGGGAAACTGCAGGGTTGAGCTACATCCCATACGCGTGTGGTATGACAGAACAGTGCCACAAGTAAGTTCTAAGGGAGAAGTTCCTCTGGTTGCTCGGTAACCTACTTGTACTGTCACCGGATACTGAGCATCCTTGTTTGAGCAAGAAGTTGGTATTATTGCTGATGCTTAGACTTACTAGTTATTTCTTTCTGCCATTCATAATAGGATTTAATCTCAAGTAATCTGGGGTGGAAATGAAACATGAATCAAAGCAACTTGAAGGACTTTTCACTTCAGATAGGATTATTTAGTTTCCCCTGTATGGCATAGTTTACTGAATACTAAATCAGAAATCTGCTAGGAAAGCAATAGTTCTTCTCAGAGAGGGAAGAGAAGCCTTTCTCACAACACAGCAGTGCTGTGGCGTGTTAATACTGCAGGTGTTACTGATCACGGGAGTGCATTTCCTAGAGACAGATGTAAGGGAGAAGAATTACACAAGGCTGCCTTTTAGGCAGACCATGTACTTATTCTACCTTCCACTAACTAACTAACTCTGGACTACAGATATTTTTAATTGTATCAAAGCCCTGATCTGAAAAAAACAAAAAGTGCTCTTCTGGTCCTAAATCCAGTCCTGCTGTATCTGTGGATTTTGTTTTTAACCTGAAGTGCCTGACTGTGCAGACCCTTGAGGAAACGCTTGGGTGGTGCTGCCCTCTTGGAGGCCATATTGTGTGGCCTGTGCAGATCTTCACCAGAGATTATCATGCAGCTCACAGCATTCATGCCCACTAGTCTCTCTTGACATATTAACCCCCTGCGCTACATACATTCCATCACTCATCTTCACAACTGTCCTCCTCTGCGCAGGGCATGTGGCTGTGTTGATGAGGTAGCAAGTGTTGCCACTGTCAGGCTGGTGATAGCCAAGGCTGGTTCCTCAGTTCGCCCCTGTCTCTGTTTATCCAGCTGCCTTGCACTGGATATAATATATCTCCATATACCCTTATGATGACTTGCTGTAGTGAAGGAAGTTGCCCTGCCCTTGCCGCTCTCCCATCCCCCCAGATCTTGCTTTTGTTCCTCTCTGAGAGTCAATTCAAAGGCAAAAAAACAACCCCCCAACAAAGAGGTGAAGAAGCTGGACCCCAGAGGGGTTTCCAACAGTCTGGTACCATCTCTCCTCCATTATAAGCCCCTTCAGGGAGATGGGTGTGAACAAAGATTTGTCACTGGGTTCCCACCACCCACCTCCCATGGTAGGGACTTCCTCTGGCCTTGGGAGCAAAGGGAGGGAAATTTCCCTTCAGCTCAGTAAACTGCTGCAATGAAGTGACTTTCAGTCCTCCACCTTTTGGTTACTTATTCTCTTGGCATTTTAGTGAGAGCCAAAGAATCTGTTTTCCATTTGCTGTACTTTTGCCGGAGACTGTAATTGCTCTTTGAACCTACAGGAGCAGGAAACACATTAAAGGCCCAAGAGGACAAGGATTTCGTGCCAGCCAGCACATTCCTCAGCTCCTTTCATCCTGCAAGAGGAGAGTGCTTCTGGTTTCTCCAGAAGGAATATTACTACATTTTGTTCAAATTTAAGGCTGATTTCAAGAGTAACTCTACCACTCACCTTATAGTTATCATTATGCCTGCTATTTGCATTATTATCTTTATGGTTATTGTTATCACTAACACAGAAATATCTATAGAGAGGTCATTACAGAAAACCCAAGTATCAAGCTTGCCTTTCAGTATCTCGGAGACTGTAACAACAGATAAAATAACAAGGAAATCTAGGCTAAGGGCATGCCATATCAAACTGTGGAAAACTGCTGATTAGCGCTTCTAAGGAGCTTCTGGAAAGAGAACGAGAAGGCTACATATTGGATGGGAAATAAGAGCTGCCTGTTTCAGGTAGAAAAAGTATGAAAAATCTCCCATGTATAATAGTTCATTAATGATGTAGCTGGCATCCAATAAGATTTTTTTTACAGGAATTTTCATGGCTCAGAATAAGTGGGATTGGTATGTTGCTGGATTAGCCTGGATCTGCACCCACCTTGCTAACTGCAGATAATCTTCCAGAAAGTGGGTTGCTGTCACTTTGCCTCAATACAATGTGCCCCACAATGACTTTCTTCTGTCCCTTAGGATAGCTAATTGGCTGTGGATGGGTCTGTCCCATGGATTCTGCAGTGGGAGGGGAGGAAGCAGTACAGCACAAAGAAAAGTGGTACTCAGAAGGTACTTCTAAGAAAAAAAAGATATACTGGGTTAGTACTGGGAGCAGGAAGGCACAGATATTCTGAGCCTAAGAAATGAGAATGAGGAGCTTAGATCTGATGCAATGAAAGAAAGAAGCCAGAAAGATGATTTTAAGGATGATCCCACTGGAGTTTGAGTCTAATATCTTAGTGCATTTCACAACAGCTACTCTTTCTGTGCCAGGTTTTAGCCCTTCCAATAGTTGGCTCTGTGCCACTCTAGTTACACAAATCTTCACTAAAACTGCTATAATAAGCTCGTGCCAAGTTATCTCAGTGCACTTGAATATAAGCAAAGTGGATGACACTGCTGTCCCATCCTCTGCTGAAATGGTCTTGGGTCAGGAAACAGAAGACACAAGGATCTCCTGTGTATCACGCAGCTGTCAGAATGGCCTTGAGACATCTCTGTCTTATGTCTGGGCCTCAGTTCTACTGGAGGGAGCTTGACAGACCTGTGTAGCTGTCTGTAATGGCATCTCCCAGACCATCCTGGTGATGGCAATACTGGAAGAGTAACTGTCACCTCTTTTATGTATTTGTGCTTACCAGAGAGAAAAGAAAGGATTTTGCTAGGGAGTGGTATGGAGTAAAGCCTGTCATGCATGCTCTGTGTGTCCAACAGAGTCGCTGGTTTCCTGTATTTGCAGTGGTTAGGAAGAAGCCTGTGCTGATCGTCACAGCAATCATCTGACTCCCAATAGAAAACAGCACTTTGCATGGGGAAGCATTTCTGTAAGTTACCAGCAGCTAGTTCAGCCCTGCAGTTTACAACAGCAATCAGCTTCTAAGAGTGGGGAGCCTTTGCTGGCAATCATCCCAAGTTCCTCTATCTCCAAATAATCTAGCATAATGAGTAAGGAGAAAGCATTTGTTCCAATCCTTTACGTTGTTCAGATAGCTGTCTCCTCCCATACTCATTTTTCTTGTACTCCAGGTTACTTTAAATGAAGACACATATCACACACAAAAAGCCTGCATAAAAGGTTTGGTAATGGTTATGGAGTCAAGTGCTTTAAAAGTTAGGAAATGTGGGATTAAAGTTACATGGGAAACATTCATGCAGATGGTTTATGCTGCTGCCTTCATTTCAAAGTGCACAGGCTATTGTTTCTCCAGACAATCCCTTACTCCATGGGCAAGAGAGAACTGCTCTGAGCACTGCTCATGCCGCTGAACACCCAGCAACAGCTCTCTGCAGTATCCCCTGCCTCATACCTTGTGGAAAGTAGCTGGTGGTGGTCACTAGAGGAGGCAGGGGACTGCAGAAGGATTAAGAGTTATGGTAGGACTGAAGCAATGTTCTGCTGCCCCACAGAGCTGGCCAGTGCCTCCGACACTGCCACACAGCTCTAGTGCGATGCTGGGCAAGATTTCTCACGGGTGATCGTGACATGGCCATCCCTTGCTTTCTGGATGCCTGACATACCCTCCAGTCCCAGAGTGTTCTCTGAGGCCCAGAAGGGTTATTTTTAATGTGAACTGAATCTCTGATGCTATTTGCAGACCAGGCCCACAAACAGTTTTCTCTGTGTGTGTTACGGGGGATTGATTTGCTGCGGGGCAAGGGTGGGAAGGCAGGGGCCCTGGTGACTGTGGTGCAAGCTATTGAAGCTAGCATTGCAGCCAGAGCCCCTGAATGGTTGAACCACAGCTGACTTCCAAAGGGACTGAACACTGGCAACTGCATCTGGGTTTTGTGCTTTGCATATAAAGTGCTGCAGCATGCTGGAAACCGCGAAATGATTCTATGATTCTGTGAAAACCCAGGTCCTTGCCATTCTGTCAGGTAGACAAAATCTTTTGACTCTGCACTTTCAGCAGGTGGCATGTCATTGACAAAATACGTAATATCCACTGTAGTGCTGTGAAAACAAATTTGCTGAAGCAGTTATATACGATATCTTGCTGTATGCCATGAACTCCAAGGTGGTTTTAGTCATTCTGCTCTCAGGAGATGGTTTAAATCCTGTGTACTAGAGAAGATCTAGGCCCATCCACTGAGGAGAAGGATAAAGCTAAGTATGAAATACTGATTTTTTTTCAATTACCGAAATTCTGTGGCAGGAATCCTGTGAAAGAAATTATCTACATTGCAAGGCTCAGAGAAGGGAAATTAAAACTTCAGTGACAACGCTTGTAGGGGTACTTCCTGTAGGCATCCTGGATTTGCAACTATAGTAGTATTGGCAAGTAACTTCAAATGTATTTCAAACTATACTACATAAATATATACGATACAGTTTGAACTATACATTTACTGTCACCTTCTTTTGTAGCCTACCACTCCCTGCTGACCTAAGGCTTTCTTGACAAATAACATTTTATTATTTTAACTAATAGCAACAAACTCCATTAAACTAGAGCAAATATTCTATATAGAAAACTTGTTTTGGAATAAGTGGTTTCTTTCATTTGCCTTCCTTTGATTTATTTGTACAGATAAAAATTATGAAATATGTGAACATCTCTTATCAACTTGGTATTCTATAGACCCTTCTGGATGGGCTTACTGGCACATCCCTGAAGAGACAGCAGGCATGTGTGGGAGCTGGAGTATGACTGGGATGGTGGCTGATGACCTGCTGTTAGATTTTTTTAAGAAGCTAAGTTCAGCAACCCTTCTTATGTGGCAGACTTTTAGCACAGGAAATTTAAAAATATTTTTTGATTGGAAAACAAAAATAATGTAATAAAAATAATATTTTAAAATGGTTTTGTTTTCTCTGCCTTCTCTTATGTTTCTGCTCCTTGTTTACAACTTGGAAGAAAAGGAACCAGATTCTTTCACCCTGTGAAAGGTTTAACACAGGTTAAAGCAGCAGCTTAGGATTTTTCTTCAGTAATAACCAGAAAACAAAGCTAAATCCTTTTACAAAATAACAAATTTAATCGGACAGGCAGATTTGCACCAGCTTCCGCCAACCTCCTGCCCAGTGCAGAGGCAGAGGAGCCTGGGGGGCCACAGCGGGTCTGCAGGGAGCCTGGCAGCGCTCCAGCCCGAGCCTGCCCAGCAGAGAGGTTCCATCCTGTTGGGAACATGCAGCAAAGTGTGTGACTGTCCCACTGGTACTCAGCGTTGGGAAACTATTACAGGAATGCGTGGTTCAACAAGCCTCTGCACACAAGCCTCTGCTTTTTTTTTTCCCCTTGAGATAAGATTTTGTGTTATGAATTCTGAGGGCTTCCCTTGTTTTGCTGGGCAGAGGAATCCTGGCTTAACCCAGCAAATTATGAAAGGGGCCTGTAATTTGGGACACAGGCAGGCCTTGTCACCTGAGGCACCTGCAAGCCACCTGGCAGTACATGAAGGAAGAGTTTGAAAAAGCAGGGAATGGTCCCCTTTGGCACAGCTACCCCTGCAGAAAGCAGACAGTAGCTTGTGTAGTCCCATCCATGCCGAGTTTGAGCTACCTAGGCTGGGTGCTCACAGCACCATAGCTGCAGCAGCTCAGAGTTCAGGACAGGCTGCAAAACCTGCCCAGTTCCCCAGGGGACTGTGCTTGCTAATAGTTTTACCGTGAACTCCATGACCACAGTTATCAGCACTCACACAAGATAGTTTAGAGCTAGTACAAGCTTGTCTGTGTGACCTGCTGACTGGCCCCTGATTACGATGTCGCTGAATGCTTTACCTCTATGTCCTCTCCTGTGCTGGCTCCTTTGACTGACGACTAAATACACATAACACATTTTTGAAAGGAAGGAACAACCCTCCTCTTTCCACTCAGAGGCTAATGGAGAAAAGCCTTGTTCAAATACAAGTGCATGAAAGGCTTCAGAGTCATTTACTTGAAAATGGCTGGGAATAATTTGCCTCGGAGCTTTTTCTTGCCCTTTTTTTTTTTTTTTTATAATGTAAATACTTGCAACAATGGTTAATTGTCAGAAAAATGTAAGCTATTTCTTAGTGGGATACTTGTCTGCCCATTTCTACATTCCAAGCTTTCGTCTTTATAGCTGAGGTCTTGGCTAAATTATGTAGCTCAACATTGAGCTAGGTACTACCTCTCCAGAACTAGCCTGCTGGGACTGAGAAGGATAAAAGCCTGAAAATAAATTAATCTGTTTCGAATGACTTGTTCTTGGCTCTGGCAAGTCATTGTGTATATATCCCTAAGTTACATTAATGTGGAAGTAATAGTAATAGGTTACAGAGAGCTTGTAGTGTTGTATATGTTACTTAAACTTTAAGCCTATGGCCATGACATCATTGCCTTTGTTCTGGGTGCTGGTGATGGCATAGCCAAAAAGAGTAACTGAGAAGACACTGCATTGTCCTCCTCAGCTGCTAGGGCTATATTGACTTTGTGAGTCACACTCAGTGTGCAGGGATGATACATCTAGTCATTAGTGTTACTAACTCCCTGGTTTGGGAAGGGAATATTGCCTACTCTAAGAAAACAGTGAAGGGGTGGAAAAGCATTGGAACTGGCCACAAACTCATTAGCCTCTCTTAGTCTTTCTGAGTTTGTTTGTCTGCGGCACAGATATAACAGTAGAATCTTAAATTGTTAGAAACAGAGGATTGTCTTGAGGCTTATGTAGCACACCTACTTAATTTTTTGATGAATCCTGATGAAATGTTCAGACTGACCACAAGACACAAAGAACTAATTTGAACACTGTCTCTTCCTTTATGTTTTGTTGGCCGTCCAGCAAGGAGGCCCAGAGGCATGGGGAGCTGCAAGGGCAAGATTGCTCTCCTGGCCTCAGTTGAAGAGAAAAGGGGCTGAAAAAGCTTAGAGGCAGGCCTAATACCTATACATTCTGACTTTTATATGCTACGACATGTGGGAGGATTTGTGTAAGAAAACAATAATCTCATCATAACAACAAGGAAAACATGGGTTTCAGTAAGTGTGAAATGTTGGACTAGCTGTGCCCATAGTAGGTGACCACTCTTAGCTTCATGTAATGATTTGCAGTCTTGGAAGGTAAAAATACAGCAAACTAGAGGGCCAGGGAGGTTTGTTTAAGAAGTTGTCTTTGAGCAACAAAAGCCAGGACCCACTAAGGATTATGAGTGGCTAGCAGGAAGTCCAGGTGATGGGGGATGCTTAGCTGGAGTCACTAAAAGGGGCTGCTAACAGGCTACAAGAAGCAGCAAGCCAGAGGAACTGGTCAGAGGTTCCTACCTGAATCTGAAGAACTTCTGAAGAAGCCTTTGCTACCCAGCAGGTTAGTGGCAGTACCCAAAACTGTCAGCTGTGAGTGGAGAGTTTCTAGAGCAGGGGGGAGCAATGGTTTGCTGTAGCAGTTGCGTCAGCAAGCAATGGAAGACGACTTTGGCAAGTATCGCTGGGGGAGTTGATGGTTGCCTGTTATTTTGTTTATGTTCCTTTGTCCTTTTCTTCATTATCTCCAAAACAGTGCCATTCTGCTAAGCCATTTATGATTTGTGAGCAAGGAAGTAGAGCTCTCTGAACACTCAGTTAATTTAATTTTCTCAGGTTTGGAGTGAGAACACAAAATTGTGATTATTAGTGACCCTTAGAAATGGAGCTCTGCCCTTGCAGTTGTCAATCAGTCTGGAAGAAAGGCTGAATTTATTGCTTCCTTCATTTTTTTATCTTTCTCTTCTCTCATGTACTTGGGGCAGAAGTGAAGAAAGCAGCTTATTGCCTGTGTTTGATTCTTTGCAACCTTGGGGAGTCTCTAGGGAAAGTCTACAGGAGGAGATATTAGGAGCTTGGTTTCAGTTTATATTTAGGGAAAGGATAGATAAAGGTCCTGAACACTTGACAACATAGCAGTTTTTTACACTTCTACTAAGCAGAGCCTGAATTCTCGACTGCAGCTGAGACATGCTCACCATGTGTGGTTGCAGTATGCAAAGGTGTGTAGGAACTAGATAGAAAATAACTCATTTGAGGGGTAGAGCAAGTCCATATGCAACAACCTGGACTTGAAGACAGGTCAAACAAGCCCATGGAAGATCCTGGGTAAATATCCAACAGGTGAAACACACACCAGCACTGATGCACTACACTTTGGTACCTTTGCTAGCTAGAGGAACGCTCGGTAGATGTGTCCCCACAGTGTCACATCTCTGAAGGATGGTGTCAAGGTGTTCTGAGTTTCACCTGGGAGGATTAGGAGAAGAAAGCACTGTAAGTGGGGCCAGAGGTACACTCTGATTATGCCATCAGCATTGCCCAAAGCCATTGGGAACGCTTTTTACAGCTAACACACAGCATCTGTGAAACAGCTTCTGTTCTGATGGCCACTCTGGAGACTGTATTTTCAGAGCAGTGTAAAACAATATAATCAGTATGAAGATGTTTGTTACATTTGCATCCTTTGCAGTCTAAGGCTGTTTTTAACTCTTATGATGGTGTGAGCAGCCTGGAATGATCTCTAACATACCAGACTGGTCTCAAGCCTGAGAAACTCCTTCAGCAGTAGTCAGGACTAGCAAAAGCCAATGATCTGGGACGAGGGGATGCAGCTACAGACTGGCCTGAGGCTGCCCATATAGCCCAACAGGAATCAGCTGCAGGGAAATGGTTACCTGGGGAGAGAGATCCAGATCTTACAATACTCATTCACTAGCACAAGACTGAGAAGAGGCTGTTGCCAGCCTAAGAACTGAGGTCCTCTTGCATCTAACTCTCTGTGAAAGACACCTTTGTCTATTCTGTCATCACCCCCATGTTTTTTTACATGGACCCTAGTATTGTCTGCTCCCATGGAAGCTGACACCCTGTGCACTGCTTGAGGAGCTCCATTCTGTCTACAAAGAATTCCCTTGCCAGGGCAAGAATCCTTCCTGGTATAAAAATTGCCAGAGCTGCCTCATTTGCATAGTAAATGGTGTGTTTGCACCATGGAAGGGACAAGCCAAATACACTCCGAGAGTGTCAGATTCCTTACAGAGACTAGGCAAACGACACAAGTAAGAGAAGGCTGCAGGGCATTTGGAGCTGTGGCGGTGCTGGTTCTCCAGCCAAGGCTGAGCAGGTCCCAGGGCAAGCTGACAGCAGTCCTGTCTCTGGTGTTGCCCTGCCTCGCCCTGGCCAAGGGCTGGATGCAGCACTGCATCCAGCCCGCTCTTTCGCTCCCATTGTATTCACGAGGACTTTATTCCCATGCTATTTCATTCACATGGACTTGATCTGTTCCCAGGCTCCTCTATCCCTGCTGGAGGAAAGTCCTAAAATCTAGAACAAACTGCTTTTGCCATTACATGTCCTTTCACCTTGGTGCTCTCCTCAGATCCCCTTAAATGACATTTTAAGGTGTCTAGCCTACTGCATCTTTGACTTTCTGAATTCCTTCTTCAGAATGGTGTGTTCTGCTTATTTCCCACAAAGAGGAAGGCTCCATGTGTAAGATGCTGCAGAGAGCCCTTGCCCCCACCCAAAGTCTTGTTTCTCAGAGTGACGCACACCCTGCTCTGCTATTACTTAATAAAAAGTGAAGTCACTGCTTTCCTCCCCTTCAAAGTGCTCCACCCTCAATCAAGAGGTCTGCTTCTCCACCCTTTGGCAAAACAGCTGTTTGGGGGTGGAGGTGAGTTTAGGGGTGGTGGTGACCAGCCTCTCATCTGGGAGAAAAAAAAAAAAAAGAAAAAAAAGAAAAAAAAAAAAAAAAAGTCCAGTTCTGTCAAAGGGCTGCTCTAGAGCTGAGAACATCCCTGACAGCCTTCTTCCCTTCAGTATCTGAGCGTATTTTATGTGAGCACAAGTGAATAAGATCATTCATGTTAGTCCGTGGGTCTGGTTTAGGATGCAAGGAAGAGTGTGAGGACAGCACACCACTTGGTTGTTCTTTATCTGTCTTTTTCCTTATACTGGAGGGAAGATTTCACTGAAACACCCACCCTCCTACTTTGGCAGGTGGGGAAAGGCAGGGGTGTTGGTGTGTAAGTCATTGTGACGTGGGGCTAGGTTCTCTGCGCTGCACAGACTTTGCTGACAAGAGGTGTGAAAGAAGAGAGCCCCTAGGAACTGGCTGCAGCTGCATCATTTTGCCTTGTGTCTATCAGTGTGAGTGCAAGTAGCCCAGAAGCTGCCCTAAACATACACCAGCATCTCATAGTCCCTCAGAGACCATCTTCTAACTGAACATGCCTGGAACACAGTGTGGTACAGCCATTCTTCCTTCACACCCTTGACATGCCCTTCCCAGCATGCTGGTGGCTATTCTATCTCCTCGTTGGAGACTTTACTGCTTCTGAGACACCACAGGCAGGGGAGGGAGGCCTGGATTGCATTCTCTGTCCTTGGAGAGCAGGGTGTTGACAATTAGGGCCAGAACATCATGGGGAAGGTTTTTGGGGAATGCATTTGCTCCAAGAGGTGTTATATCCATCCAAAACCTCTGCGTTTAAAAGGAGAAGACTGCATATGTTCAGAAAAGAAATTGCATTGTGCAGGGAAGCACAAAAAATGTTCAGGAAACTTGTCACAGTAGGGGATCCAAATTTTTCAACTGGTTCATGCAGAAGGTGACAACTGTTAGGCATCATTCCCATAGAAAGGACAAACAGATGGTGAGGGACAGAGTGCAGAAGCATGAGGTCTGGCAAGCAAGTATTCGCTGGTAGATCCTGTGGCTGGGGTGGCTGGCTCTGCTGGGTTTGAAGGATTGTACCTTCATCTGCCTTAGAGCAGACGTAGTTTTCTTCCAGTTTTGACAGGACCAGCTGAGGAGCTCTCTGTGTTTGTAGCTACCTTTCTGCTCTCTCCTGCTTCAGCCACTCTGCACCAGTTTATGGCTTCTGTTACACTGCACTATGGCAATTTATATGTCGGTCTCTGTTTCCCCAGCCTCTCACCCATTTCTCGGCTGAAGCAGCTGTTATCTTTGCTGTGCAAACTCAGATATTTTATAATTATTCACCTAATAATCATAAACTCAACAAGAAAGCAGTAAACAGAGAAACTAGGAGTCCCACTATGATTTTTAAAGATTTGTTTGTATGGAGGTAGCACCCTATTCAAATACTAGCATCCCCATTGTGCCAGGTGCTACACAAAAATCAAACAAAAAGTCTGTCTCCCAGAGGGACAATTATTTTAATATTAGATGAGGCAGACGGAGTGCAAAGAGGTAATGAGCTAATACTAGTTAATTCAAATGGTCTAGGACTTCAGTTTTGCCATTGTTACAGAGCTCACATTCCTGGGTCGGAGAAACCACATTTTTGGGAAGGTTCACTGGAAATGGTTTTCAGACTGTACTAAGGTCCTCCCAGGATTCCAGTTTTCTTACTCTTAGCCTCAAAGGAATTTACAGCTGGCTCGGGCAGAGCTGGAAGTCCCCATAGGAAGGATTTTGTTGATATTCAGTCTTTGGAGGACAGTGAGCTTCTCTCTGCAGGGCAGCGCATGTATCTGGCCATGTCCATGGCACCACACCCACTACTCCTCCAAAGCGGATGGAGTTTCAAGGACTCACATGACCGTGTCCTTCTGCCCAGGAATTATTAGGAAAACCTCTAGATGGTGAGTCGAGGAGGAGGGTGAGGTTCCCCCTCATCCATTCCTTCAGTTTGGACAGGACTTATGTCTGTCTGAAAATGAAACAAGCTGGCAACACTGCTCTTAAAAATGAAGGACATCTTAAAAAATCAGCAGACCTCCCAGGAATCTGTGGGACACCAGAGACAACATGAGATGGCCTCTGTGTCCCCATATGTACTCTGCTCACTGCTGGGCTTCTCCCTGCTACAATCAGCCCCTCTATGCCTTCGCTAACAAGTGTCCTGGCTGGGTCTCTACAGAGTGGAAAATACCCTGTTTCCCCAAAATTAAGACAGGGTCAGTGTTAATTTTTGCTCCAAAAGATGCTTACTTTTTAAACATGTGTAGCTGCTTGGACACTATCTACATTGATATTTTTATGTACTGTAACTAGGGCTTGTTTTTGGAGTAGGGCTTATATTTCAAGCATCCTCAAAAATCCTGAAACATCATGCTAGGGTTTATTTTCAGAGTAGGTCTTATTTTTGGGGAAAGAGGATAGCTCCTTGGGCAGCATAGTCTCACCTGGGAAATACCTGCAGGACATGAAGAAGAGCGATGGGCAGCTCATTCACTCTGTTTTATACGCAGACTTCCTGCCAACCAGCATGCTACAGAGACTCTTGTCTAAAATATCCTAGTCAGTCTTTTATTTCCAGTCCAACACAAAACCAGGGCTGTCTGCACAATTAATAACATAAATCTGGCCTCTGTCAGCTCAAGGAATAGTGCTCTCCTATCCTTGAGGAACATAATAACTACCTTTTTCTACTCCTAAACAGCTTCCCAGGATTCCTCACCTGACTCAAAGCCTTCTTAAATCTATCAACTGAAAATAAGGTTACTGATCTCATTCCTAGGCCCTGGACTTAGTTTTCTTACAGAGTGACACAAGCATCTCTTCTGGATCCCTTAAGGGTCCATATGCCCTCTACTGTCCATAGTTCCATATATTCATCACTCTGAGCAAACACTTCAATCCTGCAGAGCATCCTCTGCAGACTTTTATGTGGAGAGGAGGGAAGATCAGGAGAGAGAATCCACAAGAAATTTAGAGGAAGAAAAAGTGCCACCCGTTGCTCATGTTTCTAGGAAAATTTGTTTGAAATAGGAGGATTCATCCTAAACCTTTTACCTTCCTTTTGTACCCTGGACATTTGGACATCAGATCCATCACAGACTTTATAGCAAGCAAATTTTGTGGAAGAAAAAGGATTGACATCAAACCACTACAGGAGCGTAAAGCAGCTAAGACTCAGACCTCCATGAACATGGCATCTACAGTATGAATGCCACATGCTGTAAGCTCCTTCACTCCTGGCATCACAGCTTTATTTCCACTGTGTTCATTTTGAACCCTCTCTCACATGTACTCTATGCCCTCTGGCAGGGACTCACTCTGCCTGTTATACATCAGTACAGTGTTTAGGACAATGTGGTTTTGGTTTCTCTACAGAAGAGCAGTGCCAATAAATAATGAAAACATGTCTGTCATAGCCTGCTTAGGAAAGGCAGTGTCCATGGAATGATAACATCTTTGGTGGTTACCATAAAATTTTCAAGAGTAAGTCATTCCCTTCATATAGTCTAAAAAACACCCACAAACTTGGTATGCTAAGAACTTCTAATATGAATATACATCCCTTATTTGGGAAAAAGCAAATCATGCTTCCACTTTCCTGATCCCACTTCATTTTTGATATTTGACCTGCAGATTAGAGGTTTTTCACGTCATCTGTCAGCCCACAGAGAGTATCCCAAGGTTCAGCATGTGTTAGAGATTGGAAAGGGACATCAGGAACAGGTCAGCCACAAATAGCTAAAATTAGCTCTGAGAACTGGAGTGCTGAGGTCTCTGAGGAACACTAGTCAAAGAAAGAAAATGGTTATTTGCTAAACTCCCACTTATTCTACTGCCTCTGAGGACTCCTGGCTCACATCCCTGCCCAGACATTCTACATGGCTATTTAAGAGGATTTCCCCCACCCCTTCCCCCCTCCACTGGCCGTCATTTTCCTTTTCTGTGACTGCAGTACAGAGCGATATGGGATTCCTGCTCCCGCAGCAAGTTGCTGACTGGAAACAGGAAACAGGGGGGCTGTGGGGAGCGCAGCCTCAGTGATAACACAGACGTCACACCCATGTGCAGACAGAGATGCTTCTCACATATGGCAATGATCAACAGCTCCCCTTTTTTCTCCCCTTCCCTCTTCCCCAGAAGGGCTTACAAAGCCCTAGAGGGGCCAGCTCTGGAGTTAGAAGCAGTCTTTAGAAAGCATGGCTTTATGAGGCCTCAGTTATCATAGAACATGATTTCTTGCATAATTCTTCTAGATTCTCTGAGGGCAGTAAATTTGAGAGTGTAAATCTTCACGTGACCAGAGCATATGGCCTTTGAATAAGTCATGGAATGAATTACAGAGAGACAGTCTATCTTCTGCAGAATCTGATTAAGGGAATCCTTTGAGAACTATCCCTTACATGCAGCCATAGGCATGACTTCAAAAGCCACCCTCCCTCCTCTTTCCTAGAAATGCCTAGTGGGATAAGGACTTTTTTCCAGCACCAGCTTCTCCTTTTTTTTCTCCTCCTTATTCTCAAAAGGCTTTTCTCAAAATAAAACTGAATGACTATGTCTGCCTGGCCTTCAGTTATAGTTTTAGGGAAAAAAAGAAAAAATAAAAAAAAGATTGCTCAAAGTAATTGCATTAATACTTGTGGAAACACCTTGTGGAGCTGGAGGTGGTGTCTAAGTTAAGGAACTAGGTTCTGTCTCTGCAAGAAAGAGAAGGAAATGCTCTCGCATTCACTGGGAATAAGCTTTTGCTTCCTTCAGCCAGCTCTGTATGGTGCTATTTGCTTACAGCCATGCACAGCTCATGCTATACTAGTCCCTGTGGGCTAAGTTGCCATTATATGTGGTGTCTAGAGGTGAAGGTTTATTCTGGATGGGGAAACCAATTTCAAATGAAGTAAAATGTGCCCTCCTTAGCCTGTCTCCTTGGAGAGGAGAGGAGAGGAGAGGAGAGGAGAGGAGAGGAGAGGAGAGGAGAGGAGAGAAGAGAGGAATGTGTTGTACTAAGCTAGCGTTGGCCACCTGCTACCACTAAAAATGTTCAGAACCTCTCCAGTCTCTTAATACCTGTGATGAACCACTGCACTGCAGCAGTCCAGGCTCCCACAGCAAAGCACTTCGGCTAGTGCCGAACCCCTGGCCAACATTCTGGGAGAGATTTGATGGCACCACTTCTAAGAGCAGAGCTACAGAGAGGTGTTATCTTGCTCAGGGCACATGTTCAAGCTTTGGTACCTTCATAGCTCAACTCCTGGCATGTAATCTGTGTACATACATTCGACACCTTCCTGGCTCCTGCTGGCTCTGGGTAGCTCTCATTGCTGCCTCTGCTATGTATTTGGAGTCCTTCTGTCTGGGTAGTACCAGCAGCATGCTAGTACATTTACCCACACTGCGTGCCTCCCCTTCAGAAAAGCACACACACTGTGAGCTACCATGTTGCTCTTGCTACAAACTGAGTTAAAATCAAAAGGAGTTGAACTCTCTCAGTATAGGACACTGTTTTTTTAAACTTCTGCCAATAAAGCATGTGATCATAATCCTGGCCCTACAGTCCCCGGTAGGGGGACTTTCATTCAGTGCAAAGGAAAAAACAGAGGAAGTTTGCTCTGTTCCTCTTTCTTGGCTTCACTTCCAGCTACATTGCATCTGGTTACAGATTAACTCTTACTGCACAATACCCATTATCACTTGCAATGAAACACAAGCCAGGACCACTTTGCAAAATAAACAGAATGTTCTGTAATGACGCTGTGATGTCTTTCCCTACTTCTGTGTCCCCCACTGAAGCACTCCTCAGAAGCACACAGAAAGGCACAAGTAAGTGATAGAGGCTTTCAGATTAAAGGAAATCAGGACCACCATTAAAGGAAAGGGGAACAGGGGCAGTAGATTGTTCCCTCTGCCTTCAGTGGAGAATGAATACTATTTTCACACATCTGTGCTAAATCAAACACTGATCTTTTCAGTCCTGACTTTAATACATTAGGTGTGGAACTCACACTGCTGACCTGAAAAGGTCCTTTGAGGAATGTATTGCTCTTCACTCAGGAAGAGCAAGACAATAAACAAATGAGAGAGTCCTCACTGTAGGCTGCAGATCTACCATCTCCTCATCTTTTGTCTTACACTGTATGCCAAGATTTATGGAGGAAAATTCCAAAAGAGTGAGGAAACAGAAGTGCTGCCTTTTGCTCCAGAGGAGAAAGAGATCCATCCTTGAAATCTCACATCAGAAAGCCCCCAGCTTCTACTGGCTGGGACTGAGAGTCTATGCCCTGAGTGAGCAGTCAGCTACTGTTCCGAATATAGCTTTGATTTAGGAACATAGAAACGAAAGCATTGAAAAAGTCAATTTGGATTAAAAGAAAAAAAATCCTGTGCCAAGGCAATGATCTCTGTTGGCTTCTCCACACAGATGAACTGCTTCTAATTTTTGACACCCATGTGCTGACATGCATGACAGGAATAGATTAGTTCATTCCCTGCTGGGACACTCATCATTGGAAACCATTCTTATAGCTAACACCTTTATTTGCAGTTTCAGGTGAAAAACTAGTAACAGCTGGACCAGGCTGGATGGGGCTCTGAGCAACCTGATCTAGTTGAAGGTGTCCCTGCTCATTGCAGGGGCATTGGACTAGATGAGCTTTGAAGGTGCATTCCAATGCAAACTGTTATATGATTCTATGGAGATGAAGTGACTGGCTTATTCTTGCAGGAAGTTTTTACAGGTTGTGCAGGGAGAGGCAAGAGACAGCAACTTTTCCTCCAGCTACACCTGTTCTGCAGGTAAAGAGAGACCCTTCCTCCAGACCTGACAGCATGACACTGTCTCCAGGCTCATTAATGTAACAGAAAGTGGAAAGCCAGCCTCCTGGTGCTGCTATTTCTGCTTTTCACAAGTATGGTGATTTCAGAGGATTCCAACATGCTTTATAAACCAGTGGCACATCCTAGGGACTGGCTGGCCTGCTACATATGGAGGGACTACAACTCTGCTAGCCTCAGGATGGTCTAAGACACACAAGATTATTGTATCCTGCTTGGGATCTTTATCTTCCTACACTTACAAAGGGTTGTGAGAACCACTGTATGCTGACAGTGCCCTCTGATGTGTAGGAGAAGGGGAGAGAGACTGTGCTGGGAGATGAGGGAGTAGGCTCAGTCCATATGCTCAGAAGGCTGGTTAGAGGCAGAGAGGTGAGGAGAGAAGGATCTGGTTGCTCAACATGCCAAAAAGGTCATCTCCTCAGTCTAGTCAGCTCCCCTCCTGAGAGAAGCTGTATTCAGCTCTCCCGCTAATGTGTGGCAGTTGATCACTGTGAGAAGCCAGGCCAGTTCTTGAGAGAAGACCAAAGATGCAGTGGCCAGTCACCTTCAATTACAAAAATGGAAAACAGGAAATGAAATTCGGGGCTGTGCCAGGAGAACTGAAAGGCAACAAGATACTCCCTTTCCACTGCTGAGCAGAGTAAACCTCATCGTAGGGAGAGCAACTCACTGTGAGCAGAGGGACTTGCCAGCCTGCCAGGGTGTCTGTCTGCTAAGCACTGGGGAGCTGTTTGAGCCCCCCCAAATACACCCAGCAACTGCAGTGGCCAGCACTCAAATGCAAAACCTCTCTCACAGAAACAGAGATTTCTTGTATAGTACCTAGGAGGAGGAACTATGGGGAACTAATACTACAGTGAGAGACAGAGAACGTGTAAGTGCTGTCCCACACTTGAACTTGGGCAGGACATAAAAACTACAGTGAAAGCAAGCAATGAGATCTCTGATGATCACACCAACATTTTAGGTTCTCAGCTCACTGAAAGGAAGGCTTGCCACATAACTGTGTATGGAGCTGATGCATGGAGCAGACCTCACTGCTGTTCTGTGTCTACCCTTTCTTTCCCAAACTCCCCTCCAAGGCCTCTACCGAGATATTGTCTTCTTCAAGTTATGCTAATAGAAAGGTCAAACCTTGACTGCAGCCATGAATCTGCTCATGAACTCTGCTGGCCACAATGCCACAGAGCTGCCTTAAAGCTCTCTTAAAAATGTGAGGCATTCCAGTCATTTTAATTACTGTGCATTGCATAAGCCAGAAACCAGTTCATACAAAGGAACAACAGAAAAGTGATTTTCAATCGCTCTCACTCTTCTCTGCTTAGCGCCAACCTCCAAAGCTCTGGCAACACAAGCTCTTATTACCATTTGAACCTCTTCATCTATTTGAAATCTCTTTGTTCGGTCACTTAAAGCTATTGATGCAGTTTAGAAGGCTTTAAAAAAGAAAAACACAATTTCAATTTGGAAATGGCTACAGCAGCTTGAAAGCAAAATAAGAGAAATGGAAAAACTTATTATAAACAAAAATGAGAGAAAATTAATTGCTAGGAATGAGGCATAGGCAGGTAGAGCCAAGCAAATTGCATCATGTTCTCTCCCCCGTACTCTGTCAGATCATCTAATCACAGCCTCCTGGCTTGAACCCTGCATGGTACCAAGCCCTTTGGCCCTGATCCAGAAATGCACTTAAGCTTATATTTAACTTTCTACATGTAAATGGTCCTGTTGACTTCAGTAGAGCATCTTGTGTGCTTAAAGTTGAACATGTGCCTTAGTGTTTTGCTGGATTGAAGCCAAAGAGCGCAGTCATGTGCAGGAAACATTTTCAGCTTGATAAGGCTGTTAAAAGATATTTCCTGGTTGCCCTTCTGCAGCTGATGCCACATCACAGCCTGATTGGAGGATCCCCTCACTACTGAGAGGGTGATTTCATATTCTACAATCCTTTATAATGTAACACTCCTGGTGACACATGGTGCCTATGGTCTGCTCCCAGGCTGGGTGCTCTCTGTAAGCACAATCTGTAAAGGATCCTTGAAGATTAAACACAGTGTAGAACTGTTAGAGCTGATGAAGGTTTAATGGTCTTCCTCTAATTAAAAGTTTGGGAACGGGATAGACTGTTACCTATGTCTGGCTTGCAGACAGGAAGGTGACATAATTCCTTTGCAACCTCAGAGAAAGAGATCAAATGATTTTTTTTTTTTAAATGTATTTATAGAATCAAAGACATTTTTGAAGAAAGAGCCTTCTTATTTTAAGTAGCATATGAAGTTCACTGATACAATGGAGGAATTAATAGAGGATGAAGTTTTCTCAACCTTTTCCACACTCATAAATCACAGCAAATATGAACATTTTAAACAAAGGAGTAGTCTCAAAGGACAGTGTCAGAAAAAACAAGCATTCTGAAAGGGAAACAGATAATCAGGAAATAGGAGAATCTTTTGCTAATGCATGACCACTCTGTACTGCCCTTTGAGATGACATGAGTATTCTGTAAAAAAGGACATCAGATAGCTTGGAAAAGTGCCTCTTCTTTCCCACCTGCTGCATAAAATTATATCTTCTAAAGGGTGTGATGCTGAGCTGGTAACAGGTAGGAGGATTGTCAACTTCAAGAAAAGTTTTTTAGGACAAGAGGAGACTTTTGAACAACTTGGCAGTTGAACAATTTAGAATGTTAATGGCAGGACTCCACACTCACAAATCAAGTTACTGTGGAAAAGTTAAAATGGAAAAATGCCCATACTTCAGAAGTTTTAAAAATTAATATATTGTTCATGGAGGTGGCAGGACTGTTTGGACTGCAGGCCGAAGTCTCCTGACTTCATTCATGCTATGCTCAGTTTAAAGCAGCTGAAGTCTGGTGATGACCTGGAGTGTTTTGAGCCATTACATGTGTCAAGGCTTTTTTTCTCTGGTGGTGGTGGTAGCGGGGATATTTCCTTCTCTCTCTCTTTCTCACTCCATCCCCCATTCCTTTCTCCCTGCTTTTTTCTCCCTCTTCATCTTTTTCTCTCTGGTTTTGGCCAGCAGTTCCTGTAGTTTGATGCAGCCCTTCTGTACTACCAACAATCAAGTGCTTTTGTCAGTTCAGAAGCAGCTCTCTGCCAGCACCTGGCATCCCTCACAGTGAAATGGGATCAGAAGAGAAGTGAATATACCTTTAATTCACTTACAGCAACGCCTTATGCCTCTTGAAGGACTAGCCCAAAGTGCTTTTATCTCAGTCTCTGCAGCTAGTTCAGGGATGGTCCTTTCCAGCCACAAACAGGACTTGTGGAAGGAAAATGATGTTAATACTCCCCTGATGTAAACTGCAGTGAGTATCTATGGAAGCAGAAGATCGTTTTCTCTCCTGAAATTTAACCAGGACACTCAGCTTAACACTTCTCCTTTTGCAGAGAGTGGGTTTATCGCAAGAAATCTCGTTTCATCTGCAAAAAACGCAAGCATCTCTTGCAGCGCAGTGCCCCCTAGCACTGTCCCTACACGTTAATGCAGGATTGAGGGAAGAAAGCCGCTTTGCTCAGTCAACAACACCTGCATGACATGGCTCTCCCTGGGAATTTTCACACCAACTATTGACCCAGCCCAGTCATGCTTACCTTGTGGGATCCGACAAGATCACAGCATGAAATGGTGTGGCTGCCCAGTAAAGCAGAGAGATCCTTAATTGTGTTCAACAGTGTGTTCTTAGTGGAGGACTGAAATAACATAGATTTCTTTATTTGGTGACATTAACTAAAAATGAACTCTGATTTTCTCATATGAAGATCAAGGTCTTTATTTTCGCCTTTTTTTCTCTGCCACATTTTTATGGCCATATAAGGCTTAAAGTTTCATGTAGGCAAAGGAGCTGAATGGTAGGTTTGGTGCTTTTGTTTTGTTTTGGTTTTTTCCCTTGGCAGTTTCCCCCGCCCCGCACAGGGCATGGAGAGGGGATTCGGATAGGGTTCTCCTTTTGGTTCCTTCATTGACTTTCTGTGTTACTTCTATCTCATTATAAAAATTTTCTCATTTAAATAAACACTCGGAGCTCCTGCCTGGCTCTTCCAGAGTGCACTTTGCTGGTAGGTCTCAAAGGAGAGAGGCAAATATCAAATATCTAATAGATATTATCAGAGGATAATACACAATATCTCTGTTTACAGATAATCAAATGAAGGTATGAGCAGATTAAATGATTTAACCAAGGCCTCCCAGCAGGCCACTGGTCAGACTGAGCTTTCCTGACTAGTATTTACCTGTGATTTACAAAAATAAAGCACTCCGGTTTCTGTATACGGAATGTGCCCTGTTAAGTGGCAAATAAACGTTGTTATCATTGTGCAGTATCCAGTCATGGTTGAAAAACGTGCATCACTACTGCTATAGAGAAGTTAACCTCTTTGAAAAAAAAAAAAATCTAGGTATCAAAAGAGCAAGTGAATCATCTGTTATAACTGATTGAACATGGGTACTACTATTCCAGGTAATGCGACTAAATGCAGTAAAAAAACTACTGGTTCACCTCTCAAGGTGGTATAGAAGACAGTGAGAAGCCTTGCCACACAGACAGCCTACACACCGCCCCTTCCACACAGTTGTGCC